>NW_023494795.1:40103723-40675346 GCF_904425465.1 Colossoma macropomum | reverse complement strand
CAAAATTCACATCATTTTTTTCATTAACACTTCTCAAGAGGGGGAAAATTTGCTCACGCTTGCCACCCCTCCCAACACGCACCCTGGGGAAAATTGAACATTTTATCACCGGGAAAAAAAAAAAATTCTTTACAACCTACAATAGTTGTTCACAGTTTTTACACACATCACCTCCTGGGAAAATTAGTTGCAATTTTGACATGTGACGTCATATAACTGATGTTAACATCTTACACACACCAACCCCTGGGAAATTTTTTTACATATTTCACATGTGATGTCATACCACTGATGTTTACATTTTTATACACATCAACCCCCTGGGAAAATACTTTACATATTTCACATGTGACGTCACGCATAACTCATAAATCATTTTGACATTTACTGGGGTTAATAACTACTTTGGTGCTATTATCCTAATGAAGTGAAATGAACCTTTTTTAGCCAACTGTGTCTGAACACATCGGAATTAGACCTCCGCATTTAACCCATCCGTGCAGTGAAACACCACATACACACTAGTGAACACACACCCACTAGGGGGCAGCCCTGTCCACACCCAGAGCGGTGGGCAGCCCTATCCACGGCACCCGGGGAGCAGTTGGGGGTTAGGTGCCTTGCTCAAGGGCACTTCAGTGGATCAGGGGTTCAGGGGATCAAACCGGCGACCTTCCAGTCACAAGGCTGGTTCCCTAACCTCCAGCCCACGACTGCCCCCACATGTTCACTGTAATACTAACACTGTTAGAGCTTGGCCTGCCGGAGTCTCTTTCACTCTTAACACTGTATACTGTAATCAGTCTGTCTTAACAGAACTAACTGCCTGTGTGTTTCTCTGCTGAGCTGAACAACTGCCTATCCTGTGCACTCTGATGCTTTTGCTTCATCTGCCTTGATCGGGTGCCCACTGCTCGCCTGTTTCTCGGGCCAGTCTGACCACCATGGAGCTTCTTCCTGTACAATGCTATGCAAACCTCACTCACATGAAATGCTTTTCCTTTCTTTTCATATCTCTGCTGTTATTGTTTGCTGTCCGGAGTCGACCAGAGGAGGATGGATTCCCCTTTTGAGTCTTGGTTCCTCTCAAGGTTTCTTCCTCTTGCTCTTAGCAAGTTTTTCCTTGCCACTGTCACCAGTGGCTTGCTCACTGGGGGCTTGGACCTGGATTTTTTTTCTGTAAAGCTGATTTGTGACAACATCTGTTGTAAAAAACTCTATATAACTTTGACTTGACTTGATCTAGGATCTATTCCAGTCAGTGGAGTCAAAGTAAATAAAAGAGGAATGTGAACCTAAATTAGCACTCCTACTCTAAAAAGCTTTGTGACTATGGGTTTCTAATTGGCAATAATTGGCACATAAACCACAAATATTTTTATGGAAAATATGAATTTGAATTTGATTCAGCTATTGGATTTTTTTACATAAAAACAACAGAAACTCACCTCAGCATAGACTGGCACAGGGGTCTGGGTCATTCTTGTACTCCAGAGCTGATTAGGTGTTAAATTTTCCTCTGTGCAGATGGAGTGGTTAATCCAGCTGTCTGTGAAAAATGCCAAATCAGCTTGGAGGCAAGGCAGAAATATACAGTGTGCACAGACATGACTGTCATTTGCTGTGTCAAGAAATCCCTCCTCAGCCAAGTTGTGAAGAACCAGGTAGTATTTGCTGGTGACATCATGCCACAAATTTCTTCACAATTATTCCACCCAAATTTTAGGCAAATATGATATGGCAAAACATTTTAAATATGTACAGATGGATGACAGACAAAAAACAAAATATCTTAGTAAGGTGAGGTAGGAACAGCTTTAAAGTGCCTTGGCATAGTCTGCAATTCTCTAGATGAAGAAGATCTTCCCTCAGTTGATATGTGCTCAACTGGGTTGAGAGCTGGTGACTATTTTATACATGTAAAATGTTAACTGCTTAACTGCACAATTGTATCACACAGTAATTTGTTTCCCCCACTCATTTATTCAGGTTTTTCCTTCATCACCCAGCTGTATATTGTTGCTGTTGAAACAAAACCTCCTATTTCCTAAATGGAAACTTGGAATGGAACCCCACACACATTCTTAACTTGTAATGGAAGTTAATGTAACACCTTTTTTTCCCCCCCAAGTTATTTTGAACCATGTCTGTTGTTCCATTAATCATAGATTTTAGCACGACATGAAGGTTAACTGGAGTTTTCAAACTATTTAAAGAGAAACACAAGGTTCTTGTGTGATAAACAGTATACTTACAACAAAGGTGTGCAACAGCAAACATTTTGCAATTCAAGACACTGGGTTCTAGATCATGGGTGGTGAACTGAGGGCTAGCACACTTTGGCATTTCCTACTCTAACACTTGGACAAAACCTGGCTAACTGATGAGTTGAATCAGGTGTGTTTTAAGCAGGGAAAAAAATAATGAAATAATAAGTAAAAAGCTAAGTTTTACTGGAATCAGGCCCTCTAGGAGTTCCCCACTCTTTCTCTAGTTAGTGCTGTAATGTTAACTGTAGCAAATTTACATGTTATCTCATTTTGGCAAAAAAATTACACACCATCTTTTACCTTTGGTTGTGGAGACTAGCACCTGTATGGGAGGCAAATCCAGCCAAAAAAGAAATTAAAATTAAAACCATAAAATGAAAATGCAAACCTCTTTTTGCCCTTTCTTTTTCCAAACATCTGCGCAAATGTCCTGCCAAAATTGAAAATGAAATGAAATGTCTACATTTGCAATTTCATTTTTCACATGAGCACGAGCCATTTGTGACAAAAATAAAAATAAATGCAAAACAGCTATTTGTCATTTCATTTTAGTCGTTATTCTGGTTTTTCATGGCCAAATCTAAAATGAAAAAGCTAAGAGAGAAAAGGAAATCCAAGCTTCACTTTGGCTTTGGCTTTTCTTCATGAAATGCAGAATATGAGTTAAAACTAAAATCAGAATGCAGTGTTTATGTTCTTATTTTTCTTTCATAGCAATCGGCTGCATGTCTGACAAAATGAAAATGCAAAATGGATAAATCAACAGCAAAGTGACAGTTTGTGATTCAGTTTTCGGCGCGGATGCGCTTTAAGTGTCAGAATGAAAAGGCAAATGCAAACGAACATCAGCGCCACCTGCTGGTGATTTACTTTACATTTTCTACTTTTCAATTTCGTTTTCAAACTGACCAACATGCAAATATATGTTAATTAGCACTAGGCAGGGCTACGGGGTACATCCTCAGACCTCCGAGTCAGAACGGCATCATTCCTCAAGCTAAACGACTCCGAGTCTTGAGAAAAACCATCGTGATGACTCAGATCTGGTGAAACTGAACGTCAGCACAAACAGCGTCAGAAAAAACTGGAAATGTTATACTGGCATTTATATCGAGATACATAATAGTTTTCTAAGTTATACGAACCAGTATGTGCTCGACCAGGCCTGCGTTTGGTCTGATATCTTTTTTCTGAGGCCGTTTGGTCTGACGAGTCATCACGATGGTTTTTCTCGAGACTTAAAGTCGTTTAGCTTGAGGAATGATGCCGTTCTGACTCGGAGGTCTCAGGATGTCCTAAAATGTACCCCGTAGCCCTGCCTAGTGCTAATTAACATATATTTGCATGTTGGTCAGTTTGAAAACGAAATTGAAAAGTAGAAAATGTAAAGTAAATGTCCAGCAGATGGCTCTGATGTTCGTTTGCATTTGCCTTTTCATTCTGACACTTAAAGCGCATCCGCCGAAAACTGAATCACAAACTATCACTTTGCTGTTGATTTATCCATTTTGCATTTTCATTTTCATTTTGTCAGATCTACAGCCGATTGCTATGAAAAAGAAATAAGAACATAAACACTGCATTTTGATTTTAGTTTTGACTCGTATTCTGCATTTCATGAAGAAAAGCCAAAGTGAAGCTTGGATTTTCTTTTCTCTCTTAGCTTTTTCATTTTAGATTTGGCTGTGAAAAACCAGAATAACGACTAAAATGAAATGACAAATAGCTGTTTCGCATTTATTTTTATTTTTGTCACAAATGGCTCATGCTCATGTGAAAAATGAAATTTGCAAATGTAGGCATTTCATTTCATTTCATTTTCAATTTTGGCAGGATATTTGCGCAGATGTTTGGAAAAAGAAAGGGCAAAAATAGGTTTGCATTTTCATTTTATGGTTTTAATTTTAATTTCTTTTTTGGCTGGATTTGCCTCCCATAGCACCTGCAGTGAAGGTGCCACACCCTGTTCCTCTGACTTTGAACATACACTGGTCAATGTCCACATTTTCCATCCGGCTGCACACACCCTAAAAACATAACCCAAATGAGACACTAATTACAAAGGACCATCAAGTCAAAATTATTTCCAATTTGAAATTTTGACATGAAATCTTTTATAATATCTTGATGGCCATCCATTTTGGTGTACTCCATCCATGAAAAACCAAAAGCACTTTCAGCCCTGTCATTGTCTGCATCAAGAGAGAGGATCTATAGAAGAAAATAAAAATTAAATTCTGCATTTTTACTTACAGTATACTTATGACATTTGATTGGGTTTAAATACCAAAAACAGTCATTTATATTCCATGACCATTTTTTCACTCCTTTATCCCTTAAAATGTTTTGTTCCTGAGTCTTTAAGACTGAAATGTAAAAAAAGCTCTTATGTTTGGCTGCAGTACATTGCGCCTCATTCAAAAATAATTTGGCGCTGAAAAACACTCGTTATGATTTTGACATGATTGGGTGAGGCTAAACTTGTAGGCTGAAATATGTGGATTTATGTAATGCACTGGTTTTCCTGACACCACAGTCAGGCTGTTCTTGCAGCTTAGTTTTAGTACTATAGACTGAGAAATGAATTACATGTTTTGAAACTTTTGCAGTGTTTACACACTACATCAAATACCAATTCAAAAAACTGAGTAAAATTAAATTTTCCATTAAATGGGCCATGCAACCAAAATTTTTTGGTCATTTGGGGAAAAAGTAAACCAACCTGACTTTCCTTGAAAATCCGTCAACTCCAGCAAAGATCACAGTCTTGAATCTAGAGAGAGTACAAAACATCATTCAGGAGACTGGTACAGTTACCTGTGCTTAGGTTTGATAAAGTTAAAAAGCATTTTAAAAGCACACAATATGTGCATTACCATACATATAAAGGCAAAGCTGAGTATAAAAGCATAGAAAAAGATGAGAGCTGCAAAGGCATACAAGAGCCACAAAAACTGAACCCAGCCCTTGGCATCTTCTGTAGTTAAGGGAATCCAGTGGGAGTGGATCGGTGTCCAGAATATGTTGTAATGGAACTAAGTGTTTTGTACATCTTCCACTACCAGCTACACTTTTAAAGTAATGGCTGTTGTATCCCTACAATTTTCCTCTGGCCTGTTCCTCCTGAAAATAAAAACATTGGAAAAAATGACTTGCTTGTATTCAGAGGACATTAAATGAAATACCTGCAGCTTAGTAAGCACTCTTGAAATCTATGTACAAAAAAGTCAATGGCAACAAGCATTTTAAAGCTGAGAAAACACAAAGTGAAAGGCAATTCTAAAAACTCAACAACAAATACCTCATGGTGATCAGCCCCATCAGGCACGTTTATAGTCTTCTTCCCTAATCCAGCCTGCGTCAAGATCCTCTACGCTGAAGGTTTTAGAACCCAATCAAAATAGCAATTCAAGAGATAAAACTGCAATGGGATGAAATTTTGCCTGATGGCTTTTATAGACTTTAAGCCGTTGCCTTCCCCTCAATGGAGTTGTTTGAAATCATTCTGGAAATGATCTGTGATCAAGACATATTATAATAAATGTGTTTTTAAAGTAAGTAAGTATAGATTTTAACTGGATCAACTTAAGCAGTGTACTATTAACACAAGTGTGTCCCTATAACCACCTAACCTATTGAGTAGAAAGCCTTCATCCAAATCACTGCACTGGTTTATATGGAATATACACTACCAGAACAAAACCAGCTTTCATAGTGTTCCACCTTTGTCATGGCCTTTTACCAAGCAACTGAACTTGTTGCTGCGGCTGCACTAATGTCAAGCCGATTTCTGAATTTAAAATATTGAATGTTATAAGGTGCCGAGCAGCTTTCTCAGCCGCCTGTCTCTGTGAATCATAACATTACCAGTGCCTGTTGTCAATAACTAAAATAAAAGCCAACTAAGTAATGTTAGCTACTGTACTAGCAATACATAACCAAAGTTAGCCAGTTTACACAGTCTTTCACCTGTCCTAGCTGGTCAGTAGGATTGGCTAGCAGAAACTAAATTTAAAATGATGTAGTGCCTTGATATTTGGGGCCAGTAGTCATGACGGTGTAGTGAACACCACCATCTGGTTGAACCAAAGTCACTCTTGTTTACAAGAACTCTCCACATTACTCAAAGTAAAAGCTTTGGCTCCACAAAGTCTGAGGTAAAAGCCATAAAACAGGATAAAGTTGTCTAACAAGTTTTACAGCTTAAAAGGAAGTTACCCTGGGACCAAGCATGGACACAGCGGCAGGTTATCAACCTTTTGCCCCAGAAGGCACACCATCCAGCTACAGAGTTTTACCAAGACTAACTAAACTTTTGAATTACAGAAAATTAAGTTTCGAAGGTGTTCATTAACACCCAATTGCCACCATTCAACAGGGTTTATTTAAAGTCTGGAGAACCCAAAAACAAGGTTGTTATGAGAATCTATAACAAAGTTAGCCCTTTTTAGATATACCCAGCCATCACCATGTCTTGAGATGTCTTAAGACATGTCTAAAGACACATTATGAAGACGTCTTAGGACATCTTGAGGCATGTCTTAAGACATGAAGACATGTCTTTAAGACGTGTCTATAGACACGGATCTTAAGATGTCTTGGCAATAATAACATCTCAAGACGTCTCAAGATGTAGGATGTATAATACGTATTTTTAAATTTTACCTACATTTTTTTAAATAAATCTTTTACTTTTAAATATTTTAAGGGAATTTTAAAATGTAACATTATTTATAGCTAAAATTATAGTAATTTTTTTTTTTCATTTTTTTGTTCTATGTAGGATGCATAATGGTATCATTTATTTTAATATATTGCATATCATTGTATAAACATACAAACATTACATACATTAGTACATACTACATTTATACATTTCAGAACAAATTTAACAACAAAAGTAATAATAATAATAATAGGCACATGGTTCCCAGTCTGTAGCTTTCTCTACAGTAAGCCATTTTATATGAAACCACTAAATGATTTTGTTTACATCGTAATGACAGAATTATGCCAAGTTTAGAAAAATGTGGAATTCTCCTTTAAATGTTTCTGTTGCGTTAGAAAAGTTTATGGAATCAGTGATATGATGAAAGTTTATTTGTGAGTTCATACCATGCCTTCAACATGGTGGTAGTATGAGGGAAGACTCTTATGCAACTATTTTGTAATACAGTGTTGCAGCAAAATTTAAAAATTTAATTCAGTGCTTTTAAATACCTTTTTATAGTAATTAACCCTTAATGTTTTAAAAATGTGGTAAAATGTGTTAAATACATTTTTTACAGACTATTTTACAGTTGCTTCATTTTTTAATGAAGGTATCATTTTATCAACTTTTAAAATAATAATAATAAGGAGAACAAGAACAATAATAAGTATGCATAAATTACAGTAAAGTAATTTAAAGGGGTATGGAAAATCACTATTTTACAGTTTTGTATTTCCTTGTTAATCTGTTAAAAATTCAGAATACTTCTACATTCAAATAATTTACTCTGCAATCCAAAGCATAGCCCATGAAAAAGCACCCACATAGCTTTCAAAAAATATAATTACAGTTATTGTTTATTGTTTTTACAACTGTGTATCTGCACAGTACAATAGCGTCATCACACTTGATATGTTCTACAGAAAGAGAAAAACATGTTAACTGACTTTGTGTAGAAATTTGAAATATACTGCAATAAATACACAGTTCCACAAACCAATGAATCTGATTTTAAGGTCTGCTGTTATTCTGTATATAAGTTATGCTGAGGTTATTAACAATATAGTACTATGAACAATTATAAATGATAGGAAACAATTTTAAGACAAATTAATATGGACTAAAAAGAAAAACTGACCAACAGAGTAATACAGAGGTCTGAACCCCAGCAGTACCCATAACATACCTGAGCCAGATAATGATCAGCTGTCAAACAATTAATATCAGACTCAGATGTGCTGGTAGCTGGAATAGAGTCAAGCTGTGGACATATGTGGACACAGGAAACAGGACACAGATAACTCAGTGTGCATATGTCCATGCCGTAATGCCTGAACACTAACATTACTGATATCGCACTGCTAATGTTACCGATCTCTCCTTTCAGAGTTAAATCCGTGATGAGTGAGAGACCTGTCAGACTCACAGCCCATCGCTTCTTCCTCTATTTTTTCTCAGTGTTGGTCTTCTTTGTCAGAGATATGAGGAAAATGCATCTGTTAAAAAATAAATTTTAAGACAATAAATTTGAAATTACTTTTGGATCTGCATACACAAGCAGGCTGAATTTAAAGGGGACCTGTTATGCTAATTTCCAATGTTCATAAATTTATTTTTGGGTTCGGCTATAATACATTTACATGCTTCAGTGCTCCAGAAACACATTATTTTTCTCATACTGTAAATGTTTACTCACCCTCTGTCTGAAACGCTCTGTCAGAGCTCCTGTGTCTTTAAGCCCCTCCTTCCTGATGAGCCCAGTATGCTCAGATTAGTTAGCTCGCTCACTTGGCTCTGACTGATCAAGCACCAGAGCGGTTCCGCCAATACACGGGCTCCGGTAGATGCGTTGCGTTGTGTGAGGGCGTGCCAAGCTCGCTGGTAGGTGGGCAATAAGGATTGTGTTATGGGATTACATCATCTTGTAACAAAGGAAAAGGGCTGGGGAACTCCAGGCCTCAGGCAGCTGAGAAAAGTGGTTTCTGTGGGAAAGAGTTTCTCCCTCTGGCATATACTTTCAGCTTTGTATCTTACATGCACAAAAAGCTACATAACACAGTAAATAAAAGGGAAAGCATTATATATTCCCTTTATAAGTAGAATATAATGTACAGTATACATAATTTTACTCATCTAAAATCAACTCAGGCATTTAGTACACAAAGAAATGTGACAAGGCTTTAAATAATACCTATGCATGAACTCCAGCGTGGCACCCAGCTCACACGCATAGCTGATGTTCAGACAATGATGTTCAGTGTAATGAAAGAAGCATCAGGATGAGGTCACTTGTGTAAGAGCACAGTTGAGTGTTGAAAATTATATGGACTGCCACCATACTGGATGAGGCCCAAAGAGAGAATGTTCCTTGGGAAGGATTGAAAACAACAAAGTTGATTAGATAATTCACAATTCTATTGTTTTCATCCTCTAACATGCCTCAGTCAACACGTGACAGAAATGATCATTTGCTATTGAGGCAGGTGTGAGCTTAGTACTGATATCTGTATCTGTTAAAAGCTGTGTTAAAGGAGAATTACATGATTTTTAAGCACAATTTCATCATTAAGATGCAAAAAATAGTTTGATACAAAATGTTCCACTGTGGGAAAAACTTAGAGTCAGAGTTGTTCATAGTGGCAGTGACAAGAACCAGGCGTTTGAAGAGTTCAATGCCTCTAATCTCTCTCACAGAGAATTATGACATGAAATGATTATTAATAAGAGCTGAACTCTATTAGATCATGTTTACCACATGCTTTATGCTATAAATTGTAGGGCTCTGAGACTTGCAGTATTACACATTAAAGCACTGTGAAGAAGTAAATTCATAAATATTGACACAGTGTTGGTGATATTGCCATATCGATATTTTGAACACAGCTGTAAAGGCAAATAACATATTAATAAATTGAATGAACAAAGCGCAGATATTTGAATACTGTAACCCGGCTTTACCTAAACATTCTGCTCTTCTGTATTACCACAAATACTTCATGAATTATATTTGTTTGAAATACCCACCAAATCTAAACATCTGTCTGACATTCTTATAGTTTCATTTAAAAAATTAAAACTTCAGTCTCACCAGTTGCTCAGCTTCAGATGATTTCTGATGAGAAACATCTAAAACAAAACAGACACATGAGGTAAATGCAGTAAAACAACAACAGTAAGGCATAACAATGAAAAACACAAAACAAACTGGTCATTATATATTACAAATAAATGTAGCCGAGTAAAACATAGATTATTAATCTAAAGCACAAATATTACATCTTAAAAATACTCTAGAAAGTACAAATCCACCAAGACGTTACTAGAGTAAATGTAATTGAGCAAATTAAAATTATTACTACCCTCTCTGAACCACACAGACTGACGGACTATGTTCAGTTTCATTGTTGTATTGTTCATTGACCCTGCTGCGCTGTGATCAGTGCGCTGACCCTGCTGCGCTGTTGATCAGTGCGCTGACCCTGCTGCGCTGTGATCAGTGCGCTGACCCTGCTGCACTGTGTTCAGTCTTAGGTTTATTGCTGAGGCAGTCTTTCATTTGGAGCGGGTGCTAAGCGAGATCTGACGCAGCCGCGAGGCGTAAACCTACATACGCTAACCTACCGCTGGTGTCTTCACTCGGCAGATCAACCCAGAAATACAGAAACAAAAGTTTACTCCAGCTGACTGTCAGTGAGGCTGCTCATCTCATTTTGTCACTACTCACCTTTTAAAAGCAGACTCTGACCGCTGCAGTCGGGACTCCAGTCGTAAAACCAGTCTCCACTCCACTCGGTCCAGTCAGTAGTTATCGTTAGTCAGCTACGCAGCTGAAAATCCTCGTTTCTGGGAGCTGAAAACGTCACCCGGCAGGTTTAACACTCGCTAAACAAACTCGATAAACTGCCCGCGGTAGCGACCTGAGAGACCCGCTCACTGTAACGGCTGTAACGGCCGCGTTTGGCTTTAAACGGAGGAACGGCGGAGAGCGCTCGCGCTTCAAAACCGAACGTCCAAGCGGCGGAGTCCCGTGCTCTGATTGGTCTAAACTCTCGTCAGTCTTTTGTTTGTCCTCCCATAGAGCTTTTTTTTCTGGTTCGCACGGCTCTGCTGTACTGAATGAACTGTGCTGCTTTGTTTTTGTTTGTTTGTTTTTTTTAATCTAGACACAGAATAGAAAACTGCAAACCCTTGAAATACATAAGACAGCTGTGCAGCATTATCATACAGCATCACTGGAGGCCATGTCTTAATATATTAAAGTCAAAGTATGAAGTTGGACATTTAAACAAAAATCTGTTTATTATGTAATTTTACGTGGTGAAACAATACAGATCTTTATATATTACTACTCAAATACATTTGTTTATTATTGTTCGTGTTTTCCAAATACTGGAGATAATAATTTTGAAAGTTACACAAATTAAAAGTCTAACTTTGGGCAGCCCTGATCTGCTTAAGAAAATAAACAGAAGTGTAGATGTTGAAGAGAGTGAACCAAGTGCTTTTTTTTGCATTAAGTTTTGGTGGTATGAGATCTCTAAAGTACTCAGGTTAGCTGTTAAGTACATTTACTTCCTATTAGCTCAAAGTTGTTTTATCTTGGTTCCTAGCTTGTTGTCTCTGGTTACAGTTGTACATTGAAAATAGATCAATGTTGTTTTAATCATAGCATAGCATCATAGTTTTCTGCAAATGAGCAAAAGGCTGTGACTGACTGTGATTATCTCCTTTGGTAAATGTTACAAATTAAAAGTTATTCTACCATGAACTTCAATGATATAAGGAAATGAGTTTAAACATTTTAAGGTAAGGTAAATGGTTTAAGAATTGATTTTTTCTTTTGCTATTTTGCCACTGTAAACACATTTCTACAATAATCAAAAAACAAAACATACAAAAAAAAAAAAGAATCACAAAAGTACATCAAGTAAAACCTTAGTGAATGTTCTTTTAGTAATATCACACAAAAACCATAAGATGACAGCAGGCTGTTTCTTGAGGACATACTTATATTCTCTCTTATATAGTTATATTCTCATTATATTGTACATTAGGCAGTGCTGTGGTAATCCTGGTAATCCTCAGTAGTAATTTTCAGTTTGGCAGTATCACAGGAATACCACACTCATACCACAGGACCTTTTGTAATGGACCACTCTTTGGTCTCAACTGAACTGTCTTAAGACACAACATCTCTATGTATTAAGACAAAGCGATGTCTTAAGTCATGCCTCGTCTTCAAGACACACAAAATAATTACTTCTTTGTCTTAAGACGTTAACGTTCATGTCTCAAGACAAAGACAGTGTCTTCACTCATACGTCTTAAGACGTTCTTGAGACGTCTTGGCATAAAAAAATGTCTCAAGACATCTTATAAATACTGTCAAGACATCTTAAGACATCTTAAGACACAGTGACAGCTGAGTATGTTATTGACAATTTGGATATGGAACCACAACACGCCCCAAGTGGTGAGAATGAAGTCATTTGCTTATAAAGAAAAGAACCCAAGAAAACTTGTTGCATTGTCTGCTTGATTATCAACGTTTATATAATCTGTAAGCAATACTACTTGTCCTATTAGTCTTATTGTTGTGTTACCTAAAACCTGTATCTTTTTCTACTGTTAAGTGCTAGAAATACACAGTGTATAACTTTGATAACGGACCAAGGCAACCATTTCATTGTAGTGAGTTTAGACCTTTGACAAATTTGTATCCTGAATGAATGTGGTTTTCTTTTCTTTTGTTTCTTTTGTTTCTTTCCTGTTCATTGTTGATTTTATTTCTTCATACATTGGGTAATGACCCTGTTTGAACGTATTTGTAACCAACCATATCCAGATAGTACAGGCAAATGTTACCTGTGTCCTTTAACATGTGTTGTGTATCAGGTAACAAGAGTTAAACTGTCTCTTAAGAAACATGCATGAATGCCCTTGTTGTTCATTCCTTGATTTTGAAAGTTAAACTGATTTTATGTTAGAATAATGTTTCTTTTCCTTTGTTTTAAAACTAACTAAAACAAAGAAGGCAGTGATTTGTGGGGGAAGGCACTCCTAAAATTATGCAACAACGAATAGCTAATTAACCGTTAGGTGAGGAGAACCTATCAGCACTCTGGATCTGCCTCCAAAGGGTAGGGCCTACAGCTGAACAAAACCTGAGTGCACAGCAATTTTTAGGGGGTTCTGCATTCTCAACAAGAAGGTAAACTTAGAAATTAGCTGTGCCGGCTTTGGTCAGAAAGATAGGTCAGTAGTATTAGAACGCTAAAATTTCAGATCTGAAACCTTTGTCTGTTTTTGTAACTTGTCTGTCCGTTTGTATACCTCAAGTTTAAACCACCCTTAGAGAAGGAAGGTAAATAATGCTTGTCTGGCCAGGGAGAACTTATTCGCATTTTCAACTCTGCCAAAGAGAGGTAGTTAGTTCAATTAGTATCACCAGCCTCAGAACCCTGATTGCAATCTAAACCTCATCAGTGGAGTTAGGGCAGGTCTGAAGCCCCTGAGACCCAGCATTGCACCCAAAGCCATGTACTAATCTGTGAGCAGATTGACTATTGAAAGGCTGCCCAAGCTCCACCCTCAAGCAGCCACGAGATGCCTCTGCCCTTCACTGACTAAAATGGTGCGTGTCTGCATGCTGACGCAGCCTCCGACCAGCGAGGAGATGAACCAATGCGTGAACTCCAACCTTCAATTGAGCCGGTCCTGAGACGACCCCTCCTGAAGTCAGCCCCTTGATTCCAACTGGCTCCTTCAATTTGCAGTCAGGGCCCTGATGCCAATTTATTTAATAAGAAAACTCTTAATAGATATATCCACCCATATAGTTATTCCCATCCATACTTAGGTTAATTCCCAAGATCCACACTGCCTCATACTATTTAGCTGTGAATCACTTTACTTGAGCTATTTGTTTCTTTTGACTTTTTTTATTTGTTTTATTTTCTGTTGTTTATCATTTGAAAGTAGTCCAAATGTAGTTTGATATTTAGCCAATAAAATCGCCTTTTATTGAAGAATCCTTGGTGTGAGCATTTCTCTCTCTCGCCCTGGTCTGCAGATTTCAAAAAAATCCGGGTTACCCCAAACCCTTGTCTAAGGTTCTAGGAATAATAACATTAAATTGCAAAACCCACTACAACGGCTAGCTAGTTAAATTAGCTAAGTTAGCAAATGCTGACTAAATTAGCCAAGTTATATGCTAATTAGCGAGATGATTGAAAAATGATTGAAGTTATCAAGGCTTTGTCAAAGACACGCCACTATTAAATGGCATTTTGTGACCTTAAAAAACACCCACAAACACCTCCTGAGGTGCACCTGCAATTCTGGCAAATAAAACAAAGACTCTATTGGAATAATTCAGCCCTTGTACCTCCACTTCCAACCAATCACCACTCATTTTTTCAGGACACTATGTCGCAATTGTTTGGAACAACAGGCTTGCCTAATCGGCTGTAGTTTTGACACATGTTCAAATGTTTACGTCGAGCAGATGTGAAACCTGAAAGAGCGTTGTGGAATTGGGAGCAAAAAGGATTTGCACTGCGTACAAGTTTTGAATGTGAAGAGCACCACTGAGCAAGTTTTCGGTTTTGAGTGAAACCAGGAGTGTTTTGTTAAGCAAATCCAAAGGCTTTTACTTGCACACATTGTGCTGACACGGGCATTCCAGTTCATTAGCTGTGCACTCAGAGCACCACTGTCCTCTCAAAGTATAATATTTCTTTCTAAAATATCATCTTCTCTCAAACCTTTTGGCACAAAGTTAACTCCATATAGTACTTCCTAAAAGCCCAAATCACTGTGCCTGTGCTGTCAGATAAAAACCGCTCAGTGTTTTAATTTCTGTTTCTCCATATAACACCCCTTCATCCTCAGGCCAGTACTTTAGTTTAAGAACCTTAGAGTCTTCAGTGAATCCATTGTGTGTTTTTTGTCAGATACTCTTCGTCCCATTTCAGCAAACATATATGGTCCTCCAAGTTCCTCGCCAAACACTTTTGCCCTAGCATTACAGACGCACAGATGCATGTTATTCCAAGGGTTTTGCAGAGAATTTCCTCTTTCATCTTAACGTTCTCCAATAGGGCTGCAACAAATGAATAATTTGATAGACTAATTTTCAAATAATCTATCGATTACCGAAATGAATAATTGATTATTCGGATTATCGCTAAATTGCCAAATAACTCTTTTATATAGCTATGAGCTGTTAAATACAGCTTAGGTTTGGCTCCCGAGTGGCGCAACCGTCTAAGCATTGGCCCTATCATCAGGAGATCGCGAGTTCGGTCCCTGGTGATGCTACAGCCGTCCATAGCCGGAGTCCAAGAGAGCACAATTGGCCTCGCTCTCTCTGGGTGGGTAGGATGGCCCCTCCTTCTCCCCCATCACTCAGCGCGATGCTAGTCAGCACAGGCATCTGTTAGCTGACGTAACAGATCTGGCGGTTGGCGCTTTCCTCCGAGCACGTTCAACTGTCCAATGACGTTGCGTGAGCGGCAGTTCGTAAAGATGCGGTGACTGACTTCGCAGGTCTCGGAGGAAGCCTGTGTTAGCCTTCACCCTCCTACCGTTGATGGTATCATGTGACTGGGGGAGTCAGGTGGAATTGGAGACAACTAAATTGGGTTAATTAAAAATTGGGTTAAAATCCATTTAGCTTAAGGTTGTTTTATGCATTTGCTAACTAACAATGAAAACAATAAAGATAAATAACTTATGCAAAAATTCACTGTTTTAATGAACTTTCCTGCTACCACAAAAGATAAGTAAAACTCAGATCTCTTTCCGGTCAAAATTTAAAACCAAGGATGTGCAAAGTAGCAGCAATAAAATATATAAAATCTAAGTCAGTTTTCCTTTAATCAAGTAAATAAAAAATCAATCTAAATTAAATTTTAAATTTAAACAGTACAGTCTGTGCTCTGTGCATTCTGCTGTCTGTCTACACTCTTACAACTGAATTCTACAGTCACAGTCTTTATTGAAAAGGAGGAAAGTCAAAGCATCTTTGCGTGCTCTTGTGATGCAGAGAAGATGCACTCTGATGGGGCGGAAGGGAAAGTGGTGAGTGTTTGTGGCAAACTTGTTCTCTATGAACATATAAATGAACTATTTTGTGTAAAGTTTAATTTAAACGGTAACTCTTCGTCCAGCTGCCCTGTATTTTCATGGAGAACTACCTCCTGAAACTGTTTGCGAGTGGAGCCTAATGTTCACGGAAAACAGAAAACTGTTTGGAAACGCTCTCCTGTGTTCTCCGAATTTGACCGAACCGGTGACCTCGACGTTAAGACGAAGATGCGATGTTTAAAACTAAACATTATCTGGAGTCTGAAGAGGGTCGCTGTGAATAATAGTTACTTGCTTCACTGTTGCAACTCCGTTAACAATTCCAGAGAACATGCCTTTCGAAATAGAAAATGTTACAGCTCGTAACATGAAGTAGGACGACTTTTAACATTAGCATTAGCTAGCTAACTAGCTCGCTAGCGCAGCTAGTGCAGCATCCCAAATCATACACTTCTGTACTTCACATACTACACTAATGAGTGCACTTCTAATGGTAAATGCGCTATTTTTACAGACTATTTAGTTAGCTAGTATGTGAATCTTCATCCAGTTAGCTGAGGACACACAGTTATATATATCAGCCAAACCGGATGATAAACTTCAACTCACCAAGATGGGCTATATAAAAGACATAAGAGTAGATGTCGAGTAATTTTCTCCTACTCAACTCAGATAAAACAGAGGTTCTTCTTCTTGGTCCAAAAGCTGCTAGAAACAAACTAATCTAATTTAACGTTAAACTTAATAGCTTCTCAGTTGCATCAGGTACATCTGTAAAAAACCTTGGTGTCACGATAGATCCTGATCTGTCCTTCGATGCACATATAACAAATATTACTAGAATAGCTTTCCTGCATCTTTGAAATATTGCTAAGTTATAAAAAGCGTTGTCTCTACAGGATGCAGAAAAGCTAGTTCATGCATTTATTACCTCAAGGCTGGATTACTGTCCTGTAAAGCTCTGTAGGTACTGAGGGGACTCACCCCTCAGTACATAAGTGAACTTTTTCTCTTATTATGAATCATCACACCTACTTAGATCACAAGGTGCTGGCTTTCTATTAGTACCTATAAAGTAACATCAGGGGTTAGAGCCTTCTCATACAAAGCCCCCAACTTTGGAATAATCTTCCAGTCAGTGTTCGGTACTCTCAGTCTTTAAGTCTAGGCTAAAAACCTACTTGTTTAGTCAAGCCTTTGGTAATTAGTTTTTCCTGTTAGATAAAGGGTGCAGCTCTCTGGGTTCATGGACATAGAGTATTATGGTAAACTGGGAGTGTTGGTGCTGTCATCCTGCTGCTGTCACGCGTTCACTCAGGTTTGCTGATGGTGGAGCGGAGGGATGCTGACATCTCAGGGAGCCCTCATGTCTTTGTTACCTTCTGGCTCTCCTTCGTAGTTAGGCTGTAATAACTAGACCTGCCAGAGTCTCTGCTGCACTCTGTTAACACTGTAAACTGTGATCAGTTACTCTGTCAATCAGAACTAACTCTGTGTTCTTTCTTCTTCTTTGCCGAGTTGAACAGCTGCCCATCCTGTGTGGTGTGACACTGTTCCTTCTTCTGCCTTGTTCGGGTGCCCACAGCCTTCTGAACCCATTTGACCACCATGGATCTTCTTGCCGTACAACACTGTGCAATCCTTACCTGCATGAACTGACTCTTCTGATGATGCCGCTGCTGCTGGTGCTGGTGCTGCCCACACATAGCATTTACACTAATGCTGTTTCCTATCCGGTTCCCCTTTTGAGTCTTGGTTCCTCCCAAGGTTTCTTCTTCTTGCTCTTAGGTTTTTCCTTGCCACTGTCCCCACTGGCTTGCTCATGGGGGCTTGGACCCGGATTTTTCTGTAAAGCTGCTTTGTGACAACACCTTTTGTAAAAAGCGCTATATAAATAAACTTTGACTTGACTAACAAAGCTACAGCTCGGTGCTCCGAGTACTAAGAATGAGCAAATAAACTACAGCAGTAACCATGACAACTCAGCTTTGATTGATCAGCCTGTCAGTAAGTCAATTTCAGACTCTAAGTGAATGATGGTATTAATATGCAGACTTGGATCATCAAGTTATGTACCCTTGGGCACAAATGTTTGGTGGGCCCCTACCTGGCAATTTTTTTTTTCTTCCAGTTTTATCCCCATTTTAGACGTATTCAATTCGACCCACTCGTTAGGACTACCCCAGTCACACAATACCACCAGCGCTAAACATGTGGAAAAATCGGTCACAACACAGTTTAAAAAAAAAAAAAACTAGTAAATATTAGTTGCCTGATTTTTCATTTGAAAATAATGAACTCAGAAAGTGCAAATGCCATAGAGGTGGTAGATCTCACCAACTTGTAGATCTGCCCTTGTTTGGCACCATTTGTATTAAAGGATCTTTGACTGTTTGGTAGTTTTATGTAAATGCATCTATTGCCTATTCGCTAGCTAGGTTTGCTTAATTTTTCCAACATTACTGGACACACAATATACTTACCGTAGAATATGTTAACTGTAAAAAGTACATTCCGTTTGATCACACTGAAATGTTTTAGGCATTATCAGGCACGTGTGCTGTGTATACTACTTATTATCTCTATCCTATGCTTCACTATTGTAGCGTCAGAGAAGAAGATCATGCAGAAAACAGAGCATAGAGGTGAATGCTCTTTTATTGAACATGTAGTAAGGGAGAACCACCACTCTGTGTTAACCAAGCAGTGAAGTACAGGCTTTATACAGATACAGATCAAACAAAGGCATTGTGGCTAGGTTTAAAGTCAAGCCCCAGACCGTCTAGATGATTCAACAGTGCATGTGGATTCAAGGAACTGTGTTGTGAGAACAAATGGCAAATTTCCAAGTCTAAATAACTTATATCTAAATTAAATGTATGAAAATGTCTGCATAGGCCCAAAAATACAGAATCTAACACGGAATAGCAGACAGGTCACTTCTAGACATGTACTTTCACTCTATGGCAGACACACTGACCCACTCAAGTAAACCTCAGTCCAGTACAGGCACAACTAAAAGCTAACAACAACAACTTATGCAAAAAAGATGTTTCCTGAGAGCCTCTTTGCATGACCATGCCTCCTGTGCTCCTCTGGCAGTGTGGCATGTGGTGGGACGCCATACTATGTCTTAAAAAAGTTTTTTGTACATTACTCCAATGGTCTGCAGGAGTTTGGTAGGCTGCTTAACTGCATATTCTCCAGAGCTCAATCAAACCATCAGGTTTATAATAACTACCCTTTATTCAGAACTTAGAAGTAATTCATTTTCTGTTTTCTCTTTCTTAATGTGTTAGACCTCTAATGTTCAGCACTGCAGAACAATAACTATTATCCTCTACTCAGCAGCAGTAATCATGGTGATTTGACCAAATCAGCCATCTCCCCTTCAAAGAGCCCCCTAGTTTAGCCAAACGCTGGCCACATTCTTGTGCGATTTATTGTAGTCATCTTTACTGTCATTCCGAGTGCTCATCTTTTCTTTTTTTCTTCTCCTTTTCCCTTTTTTCTCTATTAATCCCATCAGTTTTTTCCTAAAGTGCTTTCCTGCTGCTTGTATTGTCGCCCATAGCATCCTTGAAAAGAAATCTTATTGTTCTTCACTTGCCCGTCTGAGTTGACAAACAGAGAGAAGTCCTTTAAAGAAGAGAAATATCAAGAAACGACCAAGACAGGCAAAATGAATGTCCCAGTCAGAACCTTATGTTAAGGTTCATTTGTAGCAGTTTGTACACACTGAGGTATTGTTTTCCCTAGTTGCCATATTCCTCTCCATCAGCTGCCTCATTATATTGTGAATGACCTCATTAGTTTGTATGAAAACGGCTATTTCCCTTGGTAACCCCCACATCTTGATATGAAGGGCCCCCAAGGACACACTTTAACAAGAAACCCAGTCTTAGACCATGCTGACCTGTAGGCTGTTATTTCAACCATAAAATGATACACACCAGTGTTTATCTGCCTCAGCTTGTGCCTGCAGAAGCAGGGTTATTGACAGCCGTGCTTGATTGCAAATGCCGGTCATAATGTTTGGAGCTAGCATTGACGCATTTCTTGCTGCAGTATCACTCTGCTGGTGTTGCTGCTTTGTGATGTTGCTTGTATCTGCAATTATTTGTGCAGCACGTTAAAAGATATTAGAAGATAGATGAAGTTCTACACTGTAATAGCTTTGGTTAATACTTTATTCTGTTTGTAATATCTGTTTTTTAACTGTTTTTTAACACTTTTAATTCTGTACTATGTTTAGAGCATTATACCACAATGTTCAAACCTCAATTAGGACAGTATGTGAAATGCAAATAAAAATAGAAAGTTATGTACTGAGGGGTGATATTCTGTTATGAATATTACTGAGGGCATGACACTGCTCCTTGCTCCATCCACAAATGCAAGTTAACACTGTACTATGCACAGCAAGCCATATTTCAATAATGTCCAAAAATTCCACTAACTTCTCTGGGCTCAAGCTCATCTGAAATTGACTGTAGCACAGTAGGAATGTGTATTGTGGTCTGACAAGTCAACCTTTATGTGAACCTTCAGATTGTGTGTGGAAAGACTGGACTTGTTCTCCGGGCCAGAGAAGAAAATGACCATCCAGATGGTTACCAACGTGAAGTTCAAAAGACATGGCATAGGTAACTTCCACATCTGTGAAGGCACCATTAACAATGAAATGATGATATATATACACATGCTGCCATCTAGATGATGACTTCAGGGACATCCATACTTATTTGATCATGCCAAGCCACATGTTACAATAGCTTGACTGCATAATCAGAGAGTGAGGTTGCTGGACTGGCCTGCCTGCAGTCTAGACCCATCACACATTGAAAACATGTGGTGCATTATAAAGCTCAAAACACAACAGTGAAGAGCCCCATACAGTTGCACATGCTACTGTCTCAATTTTTTTGGAACGTGTGGCAGGCATTACATTTGAAATTAAATTGGAGAAAAAAACATTAAAAATAAAGCAAAAAGTTAATGAAGTAAAACATAAGTGTTTTTGTACTTTTTCAATTAGAAACAGGTCAAACAGAATCTATTTATTACTGCATTTTGTTTTTATTATTATTTTACATAGTGTCCCAAATTTTGTGGTATATGCTATTTGCATTTTAGAGACAACTATAAGATAATGTCAGATTATGATCCGTATACCTTATTTTCATGGTGTACATATGATACATACACATATTGTTCAAGGTGGCCCTGGAAAAAAAAGAACATGCTGAAAAGGCATTGCTCAAACAAGGCTTTCCACATATTTCTGAGAAAATGACTGCTTGACTGAACAGACTAATTATCGAGAATGCAGAGTTGCCACCAATACACCTTATACAACCTGTAATTACAGGCTGTAGTAGTTTGTGTAACGTGATAATACACTTTCATTTTGTACTCTGTGCCTGAAATTTATATTCATGAAGATCTGTGGAAACATAATTGCTGAATCATCAATCCAAGAGTTCCTATTATTTTTTTTGCAAACCCAGTTACACCACACTAATGATCATGAACAGGTTTCATCTTTCTTTGCTTTTTCAAAAACTGATTGCGCTAAAATTTAAGGTTCTCAGAAAATCATTTGTGAACTTCAGAGGACTTGCATTTACATTATTACATGATATGCACATTATAACCTCTCAGCAAGTAGTACTGTAAAGTAGAACATCTCAACCCCTCCCTCATCTCTGTTTCCCAAGTGTTTCACTGATGCCCAAATTTAGCGCCGGCTGTTTAATTTATCGGCTTATTAGAGCTAAATTGATGTGTTTGAAGTCCTTTGTAAAAAGAACGAATACTCTAATAAACTTTCCCACACTAATTGCCTTCTGCTGTCCTTCATGCAGTAAACAGCTCTTCTTGCTTTTCACACCCATCAGAAACAGGCTCAGAGTGCCTTCAGTTGAAATGCTATTTTCTGCAGTCAAAACAACTGCAGTATCCGAACCAAAGCTAACCTTTAAATGGTTCAATTCCTAAAGGCACTGGAGAAAGACAAAATGTCATTGCGTTTATGAGATAAATATAGCACACACTCAATTTCTCCCACCTTGTCACAATAAGAAACTTTTTTGTACATCTGTTCTCCAACATAACAAAGTGCTGATGTCAGTAGCTTTGTGTAGCTTTTCAAGAAAATGTCCCGGTCTATATCTTCCCTCTTCAGATTTCTCCTGTTGCACAAGTCCACAAGTGCTGTTGATAGCAACATTCATATGTGTCTATCAATCTTGTAGTTGGTCCCCAAACACATCATCAGCCGAACTGAACTGTAAAATCTGCCCCCATGCAAACTGGGATACAGAAGTCATTAGCATGCCGGGTTAGTCTTGACAGCCATCACCCAGTGATGTATGGAGAAATGTTAGTTTCATTATTCAAAATCAAGCATGAATAAATCAAGCATGAATAAAATCAATGTAGTTTCTAAAATATTAGCTTTGTCTCAATTCAGGCATTATGTTCTGTATACTTATACTACACACTGTACTTCATTATATAGGGTCTGGAGTTTTGCAGGTTAGCATTGTTTCAAACTGAATACTGAATGTTCTAGAGAAAACAGAAATGGCAAATTACTGGCCAGTACTTCATATCATTAAATCACACCAGCATTAGCAGTTAGCTAATAATAGCAACTGTAATCCTAACTTAACCAGTAGCGAAAAGTGACTAATAGAGCTAGTCAGTACGTGAAATAACTCGTGGCATTCAGGCAGCCCCATGTCAGCTGGCTACTCCAGTGTTGTCTGCTGCTAACTCACTAGCAGCACTGATGGCAGCAAAATGTTTGGTTTACCATTTCCTTCTTTGGAAATGCTCCTTTACAGTTTCTTCATGCAGTATTCCACACACTGATTGAGATCTTAAAAATCTCAGAGTAAATTTCTTCTGTTTTCTTCGGTTGGCAAATGAGTAACAATTCATTCTTTCCACCAAACTTTTTGGTAAAATACGGCATACTGTAAAGTTTTTCAGAGGTGTACCAATCATAGTTACAGTTACTAGGCTATGAAGGACTAACTGGGTGAACCAGTTAAGAATGCCAAAGATAGGAGCTCACTGACTGTGGGAGAAGCAGGCTAAACAATGACCTTTCCCTGAATTTGTATTTGAGGGTCTATTTTTTTCCTAATGGACAGCATAATGTCATGATAAGCTTATTTTCAGGGACCCTCAGAATTTTGAGACATTCAGGCGGTCCAAGAGGTTAATTCGGAGATCCTGCCCCCCACAAGATCCCCTGTATTTCGCAGCTAGGTCTTCAGTACAGGCTGTAAAGGTGAAAGCCTATTACTACAGTGATTCCAGAATGCCTACAATGATGTTTTATCCTCACAAAATTGGTTCCACCGTTCCTAATTATGTTAGTGGTTAAAGACGGTTAAGCCTTCTGTGCAGCTCCTGAAGTCCTAACCAATGGGAAATCTAGCTTGGCTGATTCTACATCTACCTAGCTACCATGGGAAAGCATGCTGACTTGACAATTTCTGTTGCCAATTTCAGGATCTTAACCCTTTTGTTTCCAGCATTTTAAATACAACATGTATGATGATTCTAATAATAAAATTGAACTAAAAATGAACTAAAAATGAACTAAAAATAACGCAAGCATGTATTTTTTAGTTTCCAGAAATCATTTGGCCTTTTCTGGAGGCCTAAAAGGCCCAGAGAGTTCCCTACTTAACATAACCTGTCCAGTTACCATTAATTACTAATAACATTGAGTGGAAATATGGTTACTGAAGCACAACTGCATTTAGTTCATGTCTAAAATTGAAAATTGCAGCATTGTCTGATTGTTCCTCTCACAATTTGTTTAAATGTACAACTTTATTTTTCAGTGGTTTTAGTATATAATCTGAGTGTAAAGTTGTATATTCCTTTTTTTCAGTGTGAACACGCTTCTTACTAGGGGTGGGAATCTATATAATCTCTATGTAATTGATGCGATTATAAAACGATTATCAATGCATCTTGATGCATCTTTTTTTCTATACAGGATTTCTTTTTTCTCACTGTGTGAGGATTTGGTAGTTTTAAAGCAAAGTATTTGTAATGATCCATAATGAATTTACTTCCAATATCTTTTACTAGTAAAACAAATAGAAGCGATGAGGCAAGTCAACTGGAAGGCTCTCATTCACTGCTCTTGTTTGGAGCACATGAGACACTGGCTGCGACTCATCTGTGATAAAATGTGCTGTTACAGTGACATAAGATTCTGGGCAATGAATGTCCAAGCATCACGTTGCAGCTATCCTACCCGTTTTCTTTAGTGATTCCATAACTTTGGTTTTGATCTGTTTTGGTCATATTGCACTTGACTGAATGGAGCATGAAGTGAGACTGATTTATAGCAACTGATAAAGAAATTATGTTTCATCTTTAGGAACCTTTGAAGATTTAATATTTCATCCTTAAAGAGTACCAGCTAATCTGTTATTTGCATTGATTACAAGCTGGCCCAGCTGGATCTGTTTTGCTATTCATAGAGTGAGCTATCCTTCTCCACCTCTGCAGGAACAAAAGTCTTGCTCTTGTAGTGTGCACTAATAGATGCTCTCTCTCTCTCTCTCTCTCTCTCTCTCTCTGTTTTCTTTCCACAATGGAAAGAACTCACTTCCAGGCGCTCACCTACGTAAGAGCTTCCACATTCTAAGTCTTGTAACCAGTGCCTGCTTTGTCCTCTCCTGACCTTCACCATTGTGGCAGTGGGGGCTATATTAAATATAAAGCCTTGTCCTTTGATTTGAAAGGGATTACTGCATCTCCATCAACGGTTTTCTACCCCACTGCTCACATGTGCAGCCCCCTGAAAATGAGATGCTCTTTTCCATCAAAGAAGGAGATTCCTTCTTATCTTCCCAAAAGAAATGTCTTCAGAGAGCCTGCATCCAGGCCTGTCTCTCTGCCTTCAAGGAAAGGAATGAAAGCTGCATTTGCTACTTACTAGAATGTGCTGATAAACAGAGAATGTCTTGGCATCCACTGTCTCAATTACTTTAGGAAGAATTCTTGCCCTCACATGGGGTGCTGGAGGCCTAGATGGCATTGTGGTAATGCAGAAAAAGAGGAATCTCCACCTCACGCTCTATTTACATGCTAGTGGTGCATTGGCTCTCCAAAATACAAAATTCTAATAAAACACAGAGTCTGCACTCAGCAAAAAACTAAACAAGAGATTATATCTGCTTAAATCTTTTTATTTCATGGTGGACATGTTTTCATGCTATCCTCAACACCATTCACAATCGGTACACACACATGCAACCTAAAATATTCACGACATATCACATGACTCTCACATCAAACTTTATCAAACTACCATCGACATAGACCAAAGTAATCACTCTATCTACATATATACAAATGCCTGAAAGGAACATCACAAAAAATTACAAAATGAGACATTACTAACCGTTTAATTAAAAAAACATCCAAGAATAAATTCATCATTCATCCTTGCTGATGCCGGGGTATCCAAAGTATAAATCCAAAATGCTTCCAGTTTGACAAAATAAGTAAACTAACTGAAGCAAGAGCTAGTACAAATTCTTATACCAAGGCTGTTTCAGGTATAAAAAATGGAGACAACAAAGGACATGGTGAATGAGCTACAAACAAAATGCGGTATGACATGCAAGCTCTCACATTAAGTGTATATTATTGGAATAAAAGAATTCCTTTGGACTTTGGCTTCAAAAGAAACCAACCATTGGGAGATATGACGAGGATTTTTGTGACGGGTAGTGTTAAATTCTTAACTGGTGCTCCATGGATTTAACCTTACTCATTATTGAATTTTCCAGGAAAGAACTTATAAACCTCCAAACTGATACAAACGGCCCAGAAAGAAGTCAAAATGAAGTGCGATGGGGATATGTTTGTGAAAATTTAAAAGAAATTGAAAGCAGAGATGGACAATTACAGAGAGGATCTGAAAAAAGTATTGTATAACACTTCCACGTCAGACATAAGCACCGATTCTACACAAGGTTTTGATTCATCTATGCAGCATTTTTCCAGGAAAGGAAGAGGCACACAGAGTTGCAGCCACCCTGTAAGAAGACAAGGCATGGCAAAAGCACTAGATGTGCAAAACAAGATAGACATAGATCAACGAAGTGGAACAGCACTGCACAGCAGCAGTCAGAGGCCTTAGTGTGCAATATATCTGTTAAGCCACTCTTGGACATTAAAATCAATGTACTCAGTGAAGGACTGTTATTTGTATTCACAATAAGAAACTATTCTTTTTGGACAAAAATTTTCATAATGATTATTTTCAGAATATTATCAAAATTATAATCAAAAAGTTATTGTGGTTTGCAAGAATGTAAAACTTACTAGAGCATTACAGAGAGTGCTATCAAAGTGTTTAAAATTAGAAATATGTTGGTACCACAAATATTGAGTTCTTCTGTAGTTGTGTTTTGTCGGCTTGTGGAAAGGGATGTAGATAGTTTGTTGACAGAAAACCAAAAAAAAAAAATCAAGGGGATGTAAAATACATTATAATCTCTTCAAAAAACAAGGCATTGAAATCATGTCCAGAGATGATTTGGTAATAAAAAATGCTGACAAAGGTGGAGCAAATATGGTACAGAACATTTCACAATATAGACAAGAAATTGTGTTGTGGTTATCAGATAGCTCCTTTTATCAAAAACTCAATATTCCCAACAAATTTTAAGAAGGATGTATTTACAGCTCTTAAAACATTTCTTGATTCGGGGAGCTATCTATACAAGACTTTCTAGTCAAAGAAAATCCTGTAAGGCTTGTTTTTTACAAAATGCAAAAAAATTTGCCAAAATGCATAATTCATGAACAAGTGAGGGCAAGACTGCTTAAAGAGCCAGAGCTGACACTAGACAAAGCCGTGGACATTTGTTGAGCTAGTGAGGCAATGCAAAGCCATTTGAAAGCACCATATGAGGGGACTGAAGTGGCAGTTAACAGAATCGGCAGAAAGAAGCTAACACAAAAATCTGCTTCCGCAAAGGCACACTATAAGACAGAGAGTGAGTGTACTACATGTGAACACCCATCTTGCAAATGTCCAATTTACGGTCAAGTATATATATATACAATATACACATTAGTATACATACAGCATTGCACCATTCCAATGTACGGTGTTTGTATAGTAATATAAGTTATGAAACAAAAGCTATGATATGCACAGTTGTACACATTGCAATATATGAGCCTGAGGTAGATAAATAAAATGGAGGGCACACAGGGGACTAATATATATATATATATTATATATATATTCAAGATCATATATATATATATATATATATATATATATATATATATATATATATATATATATGCAGGTATAAATTTGCTAGATAGAAGTTACAGTAAGATCAGAGGGAGTCTGTTTGAGGTGTGGATGCGGTATGGATTGTCAATGGAGATCATTGTGATGATGATTCAGAGGTGTAGTGACAGGCCCATACACCGATACACCAGTACTACTGGCAGCCTGATGGTCCATGGGAAAAAGCTGTCTTGGAACCATCTGGTTCTGGACTTTATGCTTCTGTACCTCCTCCTGCTTGGCAGCTGTGAGAACAACCAGTGGCTTGGTGGATGGAGTCTTTTAGGGTCCTCCTGGTCTTTCTCAGGCAGCGGCTGGTGTAAAAGTCCAGGAGGTTTGGGAGCTGGACCCCACTGATGTGCCGGGCTGTCTGCACCATTCTCTGCAGAGGTTTTCGCTCGATGGTGGTGTAGTTCCAATACCAGGTAGTATGAAACCTGTTAAAATGCTTTTCACAGTGCATGTGTAAAATGTTTTGAGGATGTGGGGGTTCATGGCAGACCTCCTTAGCCACCTGAGGTAAAAGAGATACTGTTGTGCCTTCTTCACCATCTGTGTGGTGTTTCGGTCCATGTCAGTTCCTCTGTGATGTGAACACAGAGGAACTTGAAGCTGCTGATCGTCTCTACAGTGGCTCCATTGATGGTGATGGAGGTGTGCACTTTCTCTTGCTTCCTGAAGTCCACTATGAGCTCCTTGGTCTTGTCAACATGGAGTGAGAGGTTGTTTTCACCAGTGTGTCAGGATGCTGACCTCCTTTCTGTAGGCCTCCTTGTTCTCATTGGAGATCAGGAAGTTCAGTATCTAGCTGCACAGAAACTGTTCAGACCCAGATTCTGAGGTTTAATGTCGAGCCTTAAGGGCATAATGGTATTGAATGCTGAGCTATAGTCCACAAACAGCATTCTCACATAGGTGTCCTTTTTTATCTAGATGAGAGAGGACAGTGTGTAGAGTCAGGGTTATTGCATCATCAGCAGACATGTTCTGTCTGTAGGCGAACTGCAGTGGGTCCAGAGTAGCAGGTAGTGAGGAGCAGATAAAGTCTCTGACCAGCTTCTCAAAGCACTTGCTTATGATGGAGGTCAGAGCAACCGGGCGCCAGTCATTTAAAGTAATAACCCTGTGCTCTGTGCACGCCAGCCACAGAAACGGAGGGCGGGGTTTGACTTGGTGGTAGCGATAGCGGGGAATCTTTCCGGGAGCATGGGGTTTATTTACCTCAAAATGAGCATAAAAAGTATTCAGCTCATCTGGAAGCGCGGCAACTGATTGTATTCACAGAATGAGTTTCCCTCTTAAAGTCTGTTATTGTGTTTAACCCCTCCCACAGGATTCTCATGTTGTTGGTGTTGAACAAGGATTACACTTTGGCCTTGTGCTCACGTTTGGCTGCTCTTATGGTCATACGGTGAGCTAGCTGGCTTTTTTTTACTCATCCATGTTTCCTGATTTAAAAGCAGTGAAACGTCCGTTCTGAGCTACACAAACTTCACAGTTAAGCCATGGTTTCTGACTGGGGTAAACATGGACTGTTTTTGTGGGCCCAACGTCTTCTATGCACTTTCTGACGAATCGGAACGCCTCTCGGAACATCTTCCAGTCTGTGTCATCAAAACAGGCCTGGAGTGCGGAATCTGATTGTTCCGGTGGACCTCTCTGATGGTGGTCGGTACCCTTTTCAGCTTCTGCCAATAGGTGGGCAGGAGCAGGGTAGAGAAGTGATCTGATTTATCAAACGGAAAAACGGAATTCGGGGGGAGGGCTTTGTACGCCCCACAGAAGGGGTAGCAGTGATCCAGCATCCGTGATTTTCATGTGCTGCATGAGATATGTTGAAAGTATTTTGGAGCAACGTCCCTAACATTTGCTTTGTTAAAGTCTCCAACAACAATAGAGGCGGCCTCCGGGCGCATGGTCTCCTGCATTTTAATAGCTTCGTACAGTTTCCCGGGTGCCAGATCTGCACGACAGCAGAAACAAAAGCAGAACCTTTGATTGAGGTGCTAGAGACCTACCTGTTCCAAAGGAAGGAGAGCTGAAGAGAGTGTAAGCAGAAAAGAAATGGCACCCAGCAGTTGCGCTGAGCAGTCATGACAAACCATGGTAATTTGCAGTTCAAACACCAGAAGGAATTATCCTTAGAAGAAACCACCAACATCTGCTGAAAACGAGAGAAAGAGGTTTTCCAGAACATGAACCACAAGCTCTGGAGGATGTAAGCTTTACCAAAAGCACTATCACTAGTGTGCCAGCAGCAAGTGCCACAGCAGTGCTATCACAAACGTCTTCTCCACAAAATGAACACACAGCACCAAATGGAGGACATGGTCCAGAAGTCATGCCATACCAGACTAATTAAGCCCCACAAAAGATTCACTTGCTAGACTAGCCTTTGATCTGAAATTTAAAGTTCACTTGTAACTAAAACTGAGATGCGTGTATTTTTATTTACAACGAGGAATGCCTGGTCGTTTGCGTTCATTTGCTCAATGCAAGTAAATCTTATTTTGTACAGTTAATAGTGAGATTCTACCTTTGAAAAAAGGAGATGTTATGTAAACTGTTATTATCTGTGGAGGTGCTCCATCTCTTGGACACAGTCCTTGTACCCAGTAAAAGGAATCACAAAAAAGAAGTGAATTAAGTACACTAAATACGTTGCCACAGTCTGCTCTCTGCCTTTTCTCTAAAGAGACAATACATCTGGATAACCATATTAAGACACTTCTATCATATCTGAAAGACACATTAGATGTTTTACAGAAAATAAGACAACTGACCCCACGATTAATGAAACAGATTTATTGGTGATATTGGATGTTTCAAGTCTTTATACAAATATACCTCATAATTTAGATTTACTTGCATTAAAGACACCTTGATAGTAGAGATGCTTGTTCTCCTTTTACTGGTCTGCTGCTGTCCCTGGTAAATTTGGTTCTAACTAAAACTATTTTCATTTGGAACCTGATTATTATCTTCGAATACAGGGTACAGCCGTGGGCTCACCAATGGCATCTAACTATGCAAATCTTCATATGGAGTATTTTGAAGAAAACTATATTTATAAAGATCATTCTATTTGGGAAATATATACAGTTTTGGGGAAGATACATTGATGATGTCTTTTTAATTTGGACAAGCACAGAAGGCCAGCTACAGTAGTTTGTGTGTTATTTGAATACTGGTATTGAGACAGTCAGATTTTCATGTGATTTCAGTAAGGAACAAATAACTTTTTTAGATGTTGTTTTCTTTAAGAATGAAATAAATAATGAAATAAACTAAACAATTAAATAAACTTAGTACTATTCTTTATAGGAGGTCAACAGATAAAAATACTCTCCTCACTGCAAGTAGCATTCTTATAAATGCTTACCTATTAGTCAGTTGTTGTGTTAACAGAATGTGCGATATTGATGAAGAGTACAAAAAACATTCACATGAAATTATTAACCATTGTAAGTCACAGTGTTATCCACAGTTGTGTTTAGATTGTGCTAAACACAGAGGGGATTCATTAAGATTCCATACACAGGAATTTTCTAAAGATAAAAAAAGACTATGCTGGCTGTCATCTTAGGAAAAAGCTAATATTTCCAGTTACTCCAGGTTGTCCAGTTACTCCACAAGACGATTTTTTTTTTTTAGCACAGGGGAATTTATTTCTTACTTTCATGGTTGTCTCTGATGCTGCTGTTCATTGAGCCACAAATTGTCACAGTTGATATGTAGGAAAATATCCTTGTAGAGCAGAGGCAGGCTCTAGTCCTTGTGGACATTGTGTTCTTTTTGCCCTCTCACACCTAATTCAACACACTTTAGAGCCTGATAATTAGCTAAGAAGTTGAACAAGTCATGATACAGCTGGAAAAACACTAGACTGTGGTGCTCCATGGCAGGAGTTTGACAACAGAGCATCCCTGTCCCTAAACCTATCCTTAAAACTAGTGGTTTAATATTTAAGCATTCTTTGGTGCGATACCTTAAAAGAACCACCTTTAGCCTAAATAATTTTTCAGTCGATGGTTCTTTAAAGCTGTGGTTTTCAACTCACTGCCCTGCACAGTTTTAACAATTCTCTACTGCTCCAGCATACCTGATCCAGCTCTTTGTCTTTTGTTGTGCACTGTATTCATTTAGTCTGTTCATGGGTATTTCACTGACTGTTTTTTCCTCCTGTTTAGTTTTCAGCATGAATATCTCCACTCTGCTTGCCAAAACCAACCATTACATCGACACTTTTAACCTGGACTCAAATAAAAGAAACTCGAACTTGCATCCTGCCTCCATATCTCCAATGTTACAGCTAAGGGCTAATTATTTATTTGTTTCATCAATGAGTAATAACTGAAGCTTTGTATTCTTATTGATGTGTTGTATATCACTGTTGTCGGAAGAAAACCTCATATCTCCAAAATGATAACTTTACAGGAAAAGGAAAAAACCTAATTTACTTTTAATGTAAGTCAATGGAACCAATATTTTTTCCAAGTTGTTTTTGGGCCATTTCTTTTGGTCTATTCATCATGAAATTTACACACAGGAGGACACCAGGCATTTTCAAATTATTTCACAAACTGAAAAATGACAAAAATGGAGATGAGGTTTTCTTCCGACAGCAGCAATATACCTATTTACATGTTTTTTTAAATAACTTTTAAGCTTTGTTACATCATGTTCTTTATATATTAAAGTAAATGTGACAACATCACTGAGAAATAATATTAACAGAGAAGAGTTTTTGGCTTTATGGTTTTTGGTGATTAAAGGGTGAAAGAACCATTCATTAAAAAGACTCTTTAGGGAACCAAAAGTAATTCTTCTATAGCATCCCTTCAAAGATCACTTTTATTTTCAATAAAGCAGGTTGTATGTTGCTCCAATTCCTTTGAAATGCGAGTCATGTTGCATCCATACAGAGTGAGACAGCAGGGGGCAGGAGAATGAAGATAAGTACTGTCACAACACACAGGGCTCCCAGCAGTTTTGGAGGGATTTGTGGTCAGTCTCCTCATGAGGATGCTGTTATATTCACTTTGAGCTAGACCAGGGATGTACAACAGATCAATGGAAACAAGAGAGGAAGTCTCTAATGGAAGAACACTTTCCTTTCCAGATGAAATGCTATTCTCGTCTCTGCTGGCAGACAGAGGGCTCTCAGCATAACTGTCATGTCCTGAGTTCCAGTAATGTAATCTCACATGCTTCTTTTAGCCATAATGTTGCACTATATGAGTGAAAAAAGATAGGGAGAGAAATGGAGATAGAGAGAATACTAAAGGCAGGCCATGAGGCAAACAAGAATAGTCCATGAATGTTTGTCCTTTTTTGTGAAATTTCAGGGTGTATCACAGAAATCGAGGAGAAAATTAAAGAAATCTAGAGACAGACAAAGACAGACAGAACATCAAATTGTAAAAAATATTTTGGTTTTACAGAGACAGCAATTATTAAAGTTGTATCGTGGAATTTGAGACACAAATGAAAAAATGCAAAACTACAGTGAATGAGGAGTATTGTGTGTGTGTACGTGATTATAAAATATTAAATCTTTGAGTGAAACACTTTGTTATTATACCCTGACTAATGGAGGCCCATGGGTGTGACTCATGGGACAAGACAGCACACTCAACTTCCTACCGCAATCACCCCATTTCTCTTTTTCTCTTTCCATCACATTCTTTCTCTCATGTCTCTCTCTACATCTCACTGCATCCTCTCTATGTCTCACTCTTTACATGTCTCCCTCTACAGCATAGTTTCTCTCTACATCTTACTCTCTCCATGTCTTTCTTTCTCACCATCTCACTCTCTCATGTCTCTATATCTCTTTACATCTCACTCTTACCATCTATGTCTACATCTCACTGTCTCTATATCTGTCTCTAAATCTCACTCTCTTCATTTCTCTCTCTACATCTCACTCTATCCTTTTGTCAGTTTAGTAAGATTGGCATGACCATATTTAGATACAGTATTGCGAAAGCATCGTCGTGTCTCAAACAATTCTCTGATTGACTAAGTTTAGTGCTGATAATCAAATATTTACAGCTAAATACAGCTAAGAATTCCACAGTCAGATTGAGGCACATAAGACCATGTGCTTTCCATGCGCTTCTGCACTGTTTCTGTGCTGAGAGGGTACACTCAAAAAATTAGTCATTGGTTCAGTAAATATGACTAAATAAAAATGAGTGTATTACATATACAAATTAAGTTATTACAATTACTTGAACACTTTAAAGTATTGCCTTATTTCCTGCTAGAAAAGAAGAGGTAAAAATTCAAATAGCATATTTTACTTTAATTATTTGGTTAATCTTAGTAGTATTTTTGTACTTACTGAGAAAAGTAGACCACGTAAAGTTACAGAGCAGGGTCACAAAGTACGGAGGTGCATAGTGAATAAAAGTTGCCAATGCTCTGCTGGCTCAATAACTGCAGAGTTCCAAACCTTCTCTGGCATTAACATCAGCACAAAAACTGTGCCGGGAGCTTCATGGCATGGGTTTCCATGGCTGAGTAACTGCATGCAAGCCTTACATCACCAAGCACAATGCCAAGCGTCGGATGGAGTGGTGTAGCACACTGCCATTGGGGTCTGGAGCGGTAGAAACGTATTCTGTAGAGAGACGAAGCATGCTTCTATATCTGGCAGTCTGATGGACAAGTCTGGATTTGACAAATGCCAGGAGAATGTTACCTGCCAGATTGCATTGTGCCAACTGTAAAGTATGGTGGAAGAGAGTGATGCTATGGGGTTGGCCAAGGACAAGGGTTCATCCATCTTAATGCTTCAGCATACCAAGACAATTTGGACAAATGTATGCTGCCAACTTTGTGGGAACAGTTTGAGTTCCAGCATGACTGTGACCCAGTGCACAAAGCAACGTCAATCAAAGCATGGTTGGGTGAGTTTCGTGTGAAAGCACTTGACTGGCCCACATAGAGCCCTGATCTCAACCCCATCTAACACCTTTGGAATGAAATACTATGGAGATTGCGAGCCAGGCTCTCTCGTCCAACACCAGTGTCTACCCTCACAAATGCTCTTCTGGATGAATTGGCATTCCAACACATACACTCCAAAAATCTTGTAGAAAACTTAAAAAAAGTGGAAGCTGTTGTAGCTGTAAAGGGTCAATTTGTCAGTGGTCAAGTCAAGTAGTCCCATGTCAGCTGTGATGTATCTTGGTTAGTTAGCTTAATAGTTAAGTATCATAACCAGCTAGCCGTAGCCAACTAGCTAAGTAATGTTAGCTAGCTAGCAAACGCTGCTGTCATCAGTTGTCAGATTAAGTTGATGTGAATTTCACTCCATTTATGATTTGTAAAACTCCTGGGCAGAAAATGTCAGTGGCAAACAAGCTAATGTTAATTAATCCCTGTCAGCAGTATTGTTTATTAGCTAGATATTGTGGTACTTTGGGAAAGCAGACTGCATAGAGGCAGAATAACATTCTGACCACCAGCTAGCTTGGTAAAAATTCTGCTGGTACAGGAAGCTTACTAATGATTAAATGCTTAAGCTTGAGTTCTGAGTTTGTCAGCCTCAAAAGCTGAATGTTTTGTCTTAAAATTCACAAGGCACCTAGATTAACTTACATATAATTATTAATTATTTTCTTAGCCATTTTCAAGTCATACAGCCATAAAAACATATTTACTTAAATCCTAATCCTTGACTGTATTCAGTAAGTTGAACATATTCTATTCAACAGGTCTAAGACAGCTCTGCATATATATATATATATATATGTATACACTCACACACACAGAAGATGAAGAGAAGTGGCAAGAACAGCACAATCTCAGAGAAGAAGATCAGAATGAATGAAATGAAAAGAAATCAATGAAGGACAAGCAGGTGAGTCTGAGAAGAGATTCTCAACGTGAACTGTTGTCTTTCACCGTGAGCTAAACATGGAGTGCTGTAAAGCAGGGCAGTAAAAATGTGTATCAAGGGACAATTCAACCGCATCAGTTTTGGAATTCTATGGACGTGCAATATCATGCAATAAAAAACTCAACTTCAGGGGACATGCTTCCTCACAACACTGTATAGCAGGGGTGCTCAAATTTGGTCCTGGAGATCTACAATCTGGGATAGTTGTAATATTCAGATGCTTCTAAAGGTCATTACTCAGATCAGCTGTGTTTTATTTAGGGTTGAAGCTAAACTCTGCAGAGTGGCAGAACACTAGGACCAAGATTACCCACTTTGGCCTGATATCCTGAAGATTATAGTGATGAAATGTCTCACTGATGATGGAGGCAACCAAGGTGGTGGCTAATGAGAGTAGTAGTTATTAACCCCGGTAAATGTCAAAATGATTTATGTGTTATGCATGACGTCACATGTGAAATATGTAAAGTATTTTCCCAGGGGGTTGATGTGTATAAAAATGTAAACATCAGTGGTATGACATCACACATCACATGTGAAATATGTAAAAAAATTTCCCAGGGGTTGGTGTGTGTAAAATGTAAACATCAGTTATATGATGTCACATGTCAAAATTGCAACTAATTTTCCCAGGAGGTGATGTGTGTAAAAACTGTGAACAACTATTGTAGGTTGTAAAGAAATTTTTTTTTCCAGTGATAAAATGTTCAATTTTCCCCAGGGTGCGTGTTGGGAGGGGTGGCAAGCGTGAGCAAATTTTCCCCCTCTTGAGAAGTGTTAATGAAAAAAACGATGTGAATTTTGTGTAAAAGTTTAAAGGGGTGTGAAAAATTAAGAGTAAGGATGAAAAAAGATGCAAGGACTTACCATCGGTGGGGTGTGGTGGGGTGGGGTGGGATGGGGTGGTTGGGTCGGGGTATGGTGTGTGTGTGTGTGTGTGTGTGTGTGTGAATGCTTTTTGATAACTACCCGAGGTTTGCCCGGTATGATGCGTGGGAATAATTTTCAAAAGATTCCCAGGATGTGTTTTGGAAAAAAAGATGTGTTTTGGAAAAAAAGATTCCCATGATGTAATGGTATGACGTAGTTGTTGTTGTTGTGTTTTTGAGTGACAGCAGCAAGTGGGGGGCCCCCGTTCTGCTAAGCGTGACTAATAATTGAACAGGTGTCGTGGTGTTTTTCTCCTCACAATACTATAAAAACTGGCCGTAAAAGAGACAGATTGGTGCGGAGAGTGACTTTTCTGCAAAACCATCGTCATGGATTCTCCAGACAGATCGTCTAAGGCTCAAGCCGGATCTCCGATCTTGAATTCCTTGAGCAAATGGCGCTATCGCACATTCATTCGGGACAACTTACAAAAGCGTGGAATACTTTATTTCGTGTGGCCAAACAGCCTAAAACGACTGAAACTGAAGGAGCAACCCCTGAGGACCAGTCAAATTTTGAGCGCGAGGAAGGCCTTCGTTCGCAATGACATACCTAAACACTGCTGGCCCCGTTCGATTCGGGAAGAAAACGATGTTACACCTTCGCAGAAGAAAAAGCAGGAAATCGACAGATTCAGAGCGGACGACAGTCTGTTTAAACCAAGCATAAAGAGGAGATGTCTTTCGATGACGTATTTGACAATTTTGCCGAAAGAAACCCGGCTGAACAATCGCTACATCGTTTTCCGTCAGAGCAGACTGTTTCACAGTGACAAGCCGACTGAAGTCTCTATTTCCGAAAAGGAGTTGTACCTGTTAAACCAGACCGTCCCGAAAACGAATGAAGTGGGGGAATTGCATGCTATGATCTTACAGGCCAGAAACAGGTCATGCTTAATTCAGTTCACGCAGGCTCTACACAATCGAGTAGATCGTTTGTTACAAAAAGCCAGACAGGTTTCACAAGGGGATGACATTATACAAATAAGTTTGAAAGGTGAAAGCCTGTTTACGCCCGTGATATTTCAAACTAACGCAGAGGAGCTGAACGCTGAACATTTTCTGAATTACGTAGAATCGGTTGTTCAATCAAGTAAAAAACTGTTAAGCGACAAATCACTCACACTGAACGTTCAGATAGTGAGAAACTTTCGAGGCGGAATAGGTTATTCCAGAATGATAAACAGTATTTTGTCATCGGAAATACTTACAAAAAAAAGTAGGCATTTAGTTATATTTTTAAACGCTTACCAAAATTCCTGCTTCGCGTGTAGTTTGACGGGTGTGATGAAACCGGGTTTGACCCAAAGCGAATGTCAAAAGGAAGCTCTATTACTTTTAAATCGGTTAAATATTTCACCGGAACATTTAGTTTCATTTAACGACGTGACTTTATTCGAACAGTTTTTAAACGTCAAAATTGTGATTCTTTACAGAGTAAACAACGGTGGTTCGTTTCAGTCTTTCCAAACGCATGAACAGCCGCACGAGAAGACCTATTACCTTCTTTTGCTAAACAATCATTATTATGGTATTTTAAATTTAAAAGGTTTTCTCGGTGTTAAACATGTGTGCAAAGCCTGTCACAAGCCGTATTCGCACAGTAAATACACGCACCGCTGCGATTTTATGTGTAACGTGTGTCAGAGGGTTTGTTTAAAAACCGAGAACGTTTTGAGGTGCGCGGAGTGTCTTAGATTCTGCAGGTCACAGGATTGTTTTTCACACCACAAACGAATGGGTTATTGTGAGAAAGTTAAATGGTGTGAAAACTGTAATCGCTCATACATAGTGACGACCAAACACCACAAGTGTCCCCGGACCACGTGTAACATTTGCAAGTCGCCTTTAGCCGAGAAAGAGGATCCCTCTAAACACCAATGTTTTATCAGACCCGCTTTGCCGAGGCCGCAAACGCACGTATTTTTTGACATAGAGTCCCGTTTTACGGAACAAAACGAGCACGCGGCGATACATATACACACCGTCACGTACGAAGGTCGACATTGGTGCGCCACGGGTCACGACTGCATAGCAAAGTTTTTTAAACGTTTTAGAAAAAACAGATACAAAAAGTATACATTTATCGCTCACAACAGCAGCGGTTATGATTCGTATTTTATGCTAAATTACCTAACAAAGAACAAAATAGTACCGCATCTCATTACTCAAGGAAATAAAATCTTATGCATGACCGATATTTTTTTCAAACAACGTTACATAGACAGCCTGAGCTTCTTCCAAACAAAACTGGCTGATTTACCCAAAAGTTTTGGTTTTGAAAATGAGAAAAAGGGTTATTTTCCTCATTATTTTCACACAAAAGATAATTTGTGTTATGTTGGACGTTACCCGAAACCTGATATGTACGGATATTCACAAATGGCTCCTACGGAGCGGACTGAATTTATAAACTGGTACGATTCTGTAAAAAACGGTGTGTTTAATATAAAAAAGGAGCTGTACCAATATTGTAAGAATGATGTGGTTATTTTAAGAAAAGCCTGCATGATATTCAGAGAACGAGTGCTGTCCATGGCCAACGTGGACCCGTTTCAACACGTCACCATAGCCAGCGCCGCGCTAAGCCTGTACAGAACAAACTTTTTGCCGGATAGGTGTCTGGCCTTAACGGGGCCGCGTTATTTTTTGAAAAAAAACAAAAGTTTTTCAAATTGCAGTATACAGTGGTTAGAGTTTGTCAAGTTCAAGGAGAACGTTTTTATCCAACACGCGCTGAACGTGGGGGAAAAGAAAGTCGGATCTATTTTTGTGGACGGGTTTTGCGAACGGACCAACACCGTGTTTGAATTTCTGGGCTGCGTGTTTCACGGGTGTCCGAAATGTTCGGACCCTAACGCCGAAAACCCTCTGACCGGTGAGTTACAAGGTGAACTTTATCAACGCACCACGGAACGGTTGGAATATCTGAAATCCTTGGGATATAACGGTAGGATCATGTGGGAACATACGTGGATTAAGCTGAAAGCGGACAACGGGGAGCTAAAGACATTTTTGAAAAGCTGTGATTTTCCGGAGAAAATGAACCCGAGAGACGCTCTGTACGGCGGACGGACCAACGCCATCCGTTTGCTGCACAAAACCGCCCCGGACGAAAAAATCCATTACTTGGACTTTACGAGTTTATATCCTTACTGCAACAAGCGTATGGCCTACCCCATTGGACACCCGACGGTGATTGTGACCGATTTTAAAGACATCAGAGAGTACTTTGGCATCGCCAGAGTCAAAATCTACCCCCCAAGAAATCTTTTCCACCCCGTGTTGCCTTTTAGATGTGATAAACTAAACAAATTAGTTTTCACCCTTTGTAGAACCTGCGCGGAGGAGGAGGCCGGGGACGCGTGTCGACATTCGGAAGAAGAGAGAGCCATAACGGGTGTTTATTGCAGGGAGGAGATCAAAAGGAGTTTAAACCACGGCTACACGATCGGGAAAGTGTACGAGGTTTGGCACTTTGAGCAAAACTCCTGCGATTTGTTCGCAGGATACATCGATTTACATTTGAAAAACAAAGTGGAAGCCAGCGGTTTCCCCCCGGGCGTGAACACCGACGCTGAGAAAAATGACTATTTGTTTAAGTTTAAGCACGAAGGTGTCCAACTGGATGTGTCAAAAATCGGATTTAACCCCGCTCAGAGGAGTATTAGCAAACTGTTTCTGAACGCTCTCTGGGGGAAATTTGGACAGAGAACGAATCGGATGAACACGGAATTAATAACGGAGCCTCGTGACTTTTTAGAATTAATGTTTTGCAAACATAAACGCATTTCTTATTTTACTTTTATTAATGACGACGTTGCTTTGGTCCAGTGGCAGTACGAAAAGGATTATTTGCAAAACCCCGTGGTTTCTAACGTATTTGTAGCCGTTTTCACGGCGGTTTACGGACGATTAAAACTGTACGATGTGCTAGAAAAATTACAAAAGCGGGTGTTATATTTTGATACGGATTCTGTCATGTTCACGGCGAAACACTCCTCCCACGGGGTTTTATCTCGGTGATCTGTCGAATCAGCTAACGGATGGAGATTATATCAAGGAATTTGTGTCTACAGGACCCAAAAGCTATTGTTTCGTCACAGCCGGCGGGCAAGTTTCTCTGAAGGTCAAGGGGTTTACAGTTAATCCGGAGACTTCTAAAATTCTTCATTTTGATTCCTTTAAACGGCTGGTGGAGCAGCACGTTAGCACGGGGCGATCCGACACTCTGCTGACCGAGACCCTTTTAATTCAAAGAAACAAAAAACGCTTGGCTCTGCAGAACGTCAGAGCTCTGAAAAAATTTTCATTAATTTATAACAAGAGAATACTGAGACCCGACTTTACCACGGTGCCTTATGGATTTTGACGTCAGATTAAAGTTGCCGTTTACATGTATTTTGGCCGGACCGAGCCGTTCGGGGAAGACGTGCTTTGTGCAAAGACTTTTGGAATGTTCTTCCAAAACTCTCAACGGGAAGCCTGGCAAAATCATGTGGTTTTATGAAAACTGGCAAAAAAGTTACGACGAACTACTGGAGCTTATGCCCGACGTGGTTTTCGTTCAAGGAGCACCGAGCAGCCTGCACGACGATGAACTACAAGGACGACGATCAGGAGAAGGAGGAGGAGGAGGAGGAGGGGGAGGGGGTCCTCTGATCGTTCTGGACGATATGATGGACGTTATGAGTCAGTCGGTAGAATTAGAAAGGGCTTTCACGAGATATTCTCACCACAATAATCTTAGCGTGATATATTTGACGCAGAATCTATTTTATAGAGGAAAGAATTCTCGCACACTTAGTTTAAACGCCTCCTACCTGATACTTTTTTAAAAATCCTAGAGACAAGTTACACATTTCAATTTTGGCTAAACAAATGTATCCCGGACAATCGAAATATTTCCAGGAATCGTTCCAGGACGCTACGAGTAAACCTTTCGGTTATTTAATTGTGGATCTTAAAGCCGAAACGCCAGAAAGATTTAGGTTGCGGAGCGGGCTGTTACCCGGACAAGAATCTGTGGTGTACGTACCTAAAACATAGATTTTTTTAAAAAATGACGTCAGCCCGTTTAAGAAAAGCTCTCCCTTTTCTAAGCGCTTGGATAAACGCCAAGAGAAAAACATAAAGCCGACAAAAAAAATTTACCCAAATACGTGATTTTGGCCATATGCGAAATCGTTTTAAACGTTTTAAAAGGCAACGTCCCGCTGACTGACTCTCAGTATAAACAGTTTAAGAAAAGGCGACGCTGTTTAAGACATCTGGCTGACAAAAGTTATCCGTTTGGGCGCAAGCGTAAACTCATTCAGAAGGGGGGTTTTATCGGCCCGTTAATAGCCGCGGCCCTGCCTTTTGTGTTACAAATGCTAACCCCCAGGCAGCAATGAACCACGCGCGAAAACTGTACCTAGTCTCTGCCGACCAATTGCAAAAACTCACACCCTCCTCCTCCTCCTCTAAAGGAGACATTAGGGAAAACAGCGAGAATGAACTGGAGCGGGAGATTAAATCCCTGTTGGAGAGAAAGGATTTATCCGCGGACACCAAACTGGATTTGTATTCTCAACTTTTGCGGAAATATCTGACTCTGGTCAAACAAAAATCTTTGGAAAAAAAAGAACTGACTTTAAGTTTACCTCCACCTAAAAAAGAAGAAGAAGGAGAAAAACGAGAAGGTAAAACACCGGACGGTTTCTCCATATAGGTTTTGGAACACTTGCCCGGTCGTTCGAGAAACAAAGCCCGACTGATTATGGACGCGCTGGAAAACGCGTGGACGACTCGCGGCGAATTCGTGTACAGAGGGGATGTCGTGGAAGGGAGTCATATATTTGATTTGTTAAAAACGGCAACCTCTTATCAGAAGCTGAATTACAAGCCCGTCGGGTGGAGCAGTTTCCTTCGCAGCTTGGCGGACGCCAACGTTCCTTCGGGGGTAATTCTTCTGTAAGGCGAGAGATGGAAAAATACAAACACATCAAAGGGTCCGTTGATAATTCTTTAACGTTTAGCACGCCTGCGAGTACACCTTCGCGGGTTAAAAAAAAAGAAATAGAAAAACACACTTTGAACCTCCGGGGTGGATGTCGTATTAAGAAATGTTTTCATTCGTATGCTTAAATAACCACATCATTTATATCTGAATCAAAGTACATTTTATGCTTTTTATAATCGTGTCATTTTTTAAACCAACGGATAATGTGAATGTTTGAATCTTTTTTTACATTTTTATTAAAAACAAAATGTTTTCATTTATATCTGAATCAAAGTACATTTTATGCTTTTTATAATCGTGTCATATTTAAACCAACGGGTAATGTGTATGTTTGAATCTTTTCACATTTTTATTAAAACCAAAATGCTTTCATTCGTATGTTTAAATAACCACATCATTTATATCTTATTCAAAGTACATTTTATGCTTTTGTTTTTTTCATTAAAACATAGTCTCATATTTTTCAACTCTTTTAATATGTTTTTTCTTGTGTGTGTGTGTGTTTGAATAAAGTAAACATTTTTTAAAGCGTAGCGATTTTATTGAAATATATAATCACACAGACGTTAAAAGATCATTTTGTAATCATTTATTGATAAAATCACAACGGTAAACACAACTTTGCACGCCGTGTACAATATGACAGTAAGAATCTATCCGCAGCAAACTTTTTACATATTTTTTAACAGAGCGATCATTTTCTCGTAAATCGGTGGAATAAGAATTTAGAACCTGAGAAAACGTAAGACCCTTCATACGCTGTTTTAGAAAATACACGCAATGATGCCCGCAGGCGTCCGACCTATGGTCTTGAACTTGTCTAGCGTTACACAAAACTCGTCGTGAATTATTTTTTAGAAAAAGCATGATGTAACTGGGGAAAAATTCAGAGTCCGGCGGAAACCCGTAGGAATCAAAAAACTGCATTTCCATCTGACAGTATTAAAACAGCCAACCAATGCTGTCCTGGCAGGGTGTGAGGATGTGTATTCACAATAAAACAGGACGGAGGTGTGTGTTTTAACACCCGCGGCAGTTGATCGCAGGGGAATACGCCTCTGAACCCTCGGGCGTATCGCATGGCTTTAGCGATCTGTCTGGTGTCCATTTTTTTTTAAAAATAGTCCATAAGCACTTCACGTTTGTGATCAATTTCTAACACGTTGTCAAAAACCGCAAACACGATGATGTTTATGGTGTTGGGCAAAGGCGCTCGAAACCGGAGGTCCAGTCTAACGTGCCCCGACTGTATTAAGGAAACGTGTTCGCCCGAGCTTTCGTCGGGGGTCAAGTTGAACGCGAATAAACAGTAGCCCTGAGAAAAATCTTCACGAGAGATGGCCAAAGGCTGGTCCCTCAACCCTCTGTCCGTAGCCTCGACCAGGCTGAAGTATTCTCGCAGGCAGCGCTGCCTGGGAAAAAGGGGTCGAAAAGGCGTGGACGGGTAGGACACACCGTCCACGCTGAGATTTAAAGATTCCACGTCGTAATGATGAAAATTAAAAGGATTTCGCGCGTATGATCCGCTGAAAGCTTCGTTATGAACAAAACCTATAGCGATGAATTTTGGCACTTGGCCCAAAAATAGATTATCCTGGTTTGACACGCGACCCCCCGCCGGCACGCTTAACACTTTCACGTTAACTCGTTCTAACGGGTACCTCGCGTTAGACTGAAGCAAAGCTGACGCGTGCCCCAGTTTCACACTGGGTGACACGTGTATTCTTTTCACGTACAAAAGGGCCGTTAAAATGTGAAGTTTATAGCCCGGGTTCGGATCCGACGACATTAAAACAAACTCGTTTTTATTACGAACTAACTTGATTCTCACGTCGACGGAATTTAAAAGAAGCTTTTCCTGAAATGCAAAGTCGTTATGCAAATGTCCCATTAATTCGAACGTTCGGCTCCTTTCGCAATAAGCGCTTCGCCACGTTAACCCCTCATTGTCTCTGTTCGGGTCAGCTTCGTCCATGCGCCCCGCCGTGTCTTTGCGAAACAGCCCCGCTGCGAATTGCGAATTCAGAGTAGGTTCGGAATAGTTAAGCAAACACTCCAGAACGGCCCTGTAGGCGTACGTGGAACCGCTTTGAGAAATGAGCTTATCGCCGAGGGACAGGTCGACTTGGCTAAAAAGAGTGGCCGCGGGGTAATTGATCGGTCGCACCGGCCGCCAGATCGGTTCCGTCCGCGTTGGTAACTTTGCACGTGAGGTACAAAAGCGAACGGTTCAGATCGACGTAGGTGTCCCCCGACCCCGCTATAAAAAATTCCAGGGGGCCGTTTTCGGTAATGGCCGTGATGGGAGGCGTTTCTACGTATTTGTAGGATTCTATACTGTGTTGCGTCATAGGGATCGTAAATAGGTCCAGCTCGGACTTCATGCATTCCGCCGAGGCGCTGTGTATGAGAGACATCTTTTAAAATATGTCGGGACCCGCACCGGTTTTCCGCTCGCTCTTTTTTTTCTTCCTATTCCTTAAACGAGAGGCGCGGACGAGCGCACCCGCCAGCTTCCTGTTCAGACTGAGACCTTTTGAAAAAACGCTTTTATTTTTAAAAGGTACGGAACCGCGACGCCCCGGTGGGCGCATGCGTCGATTCGCGCGGCTCAAAACCACCAGGCCTTCCCCCTCCTGCCGCCTTTCCGACGCGTTTCCCAGTAATTTCCCCGCCGCTGCGGAAACCACGTCTTTCGCGATATTTTTAGCAGCGGTCTTGAGGTGTGGTCTGACTAAGTTGAAGCCCGATTTTAGCAGAGGCACCGCCAGTCTAAACAAACCCCGAAAAACGTTGCCGATCCCTCTTCCGTACTGCACGGGCGCTCCGCTGAAACCTTCTAAACCGGACCCCGCCTGTCGCGTATAATAGAGGACGTAGGGGCTAGGGTCGGCGTGATAAGCAGACATTTTTTATCGGATCGGTCTAAAATGTAGCTTCACGATCACTTTTCCAAATTCGAATTTGACGTTTCGGTTTTGATCCGTTTTCAACTCTATTAAAATTTCATCAAACACGTGTTTGCTGACCGGGTTGTAGTGCACCTTGTCAAAGTTTAGCGTGACGAAATCCAGATGTGCTTTGGGTATTTGAACGGTTCGCAAAAGAGGTGCTAAGGTATCGGCCACGATCTGATGTGAAGAAATATCTGAATAAAGAAACAAATAAAACGTTCCGCCTTTAATATGGGCAGGGAATTTAGTTTCGGTCGGGTCAGTCCACTTCTGTTCCTCGAAGCCCAGAATGTGCGCCAACTGTCCGTGCGTTCGAATCCGAATAGGCCATCTGTTCAGCGAGGTCAGTCGTATAATCTCCTCCGGTGTGACCCCTAATTTTACCCGTCTCGTGACCTTATCCAAATATAATTCGACGTGGGTTTTGGTGGTTCTAAAATATTTGTTCATTTCGGTCAAAATGTCAGCGATGTAAGTATAATAACCGCATTTTACTTTAAAAGCCACCTGTTTACTGAGATCCGGCCCTTCGCACACCCAAAAGTCCGTTTCCTGTCGCCCGCCGTCCGCCAGCGTGTACCAACTCTGAGGAAATGAAATTTCTGCTAAGCCGACCTCCCAACCGCCCCTGAGGTGAACGGTTTTGGCTAACTTCACCCTGTAGCTGGATATATCGTTTTGAGGGTATAATTTGTCGCTAGCGTTACTCGGCAGAGTGATGAAAAAATCTCTGGTTTCTTCCATGGTGGGGTGGTCCGCGCTTCCGAATAGGGGCTTGCGCCGCTCTCTCACGGGGTTTTTATCGAGCGTCCTGGATAGAATTTTCGTTTACCCAGGAGTCAAATTTTTTATAATTTTTTCCATCTCACCTTAACGAGAACCTCGGATTTAGTTTTTTTTCCTAGCCAGTATTTTTTCTACACGATAGACTTTATTTTCAGGTACAATAATTTTCTGCATTTCTTCTTCATAAAAAGAACCTTCTATTATTTCATTATCGAGGTCTTTTAGTTTATACATCGGCGGGTCTCGTTTAATAATTTTATCCACAAAAAAATATTCATCCGTGAAAGACTGTTCGTAACCTTTCGCGAAGACCCTGCGCTCTTTCAAAATCCGAACCGCGTCACCTATTTTAAACTTGGGTCGGGGTAATTCCCCTCTCATTCTTTTCCCGTACAGATGATGAAACACCTGTATCTGATTGCACTCGTTCACTTCTTCGGGACGCATTTGAATAGATCTGTGAAAAGCGCGATTGTAAGCGCTCACTAGTTCCTAAAGCACATCTAAATATCTCAAGGTGTTAAAACCTGTAAAATATCTGAACATCCGCGTTTTGAGGGTTTTGTTAAATCGCTCCACCACAGAGGCTTTCAATTCGCTAGCCGTAGTAAAATGTCTTATTTTATATTTGTTTAAAAGTTTCATAAATGATTGATTACAAAATTCTCGCCCTTGTCACTTTGAAGGGTGACGGGTTTTCTACCTCGTAAAAGTATTTGTTCAAAGGCCTTCGTTACGCTCTTGGCGTTCTTATTTTCCAACGCCTCCACCCACGCGTATTTTGAAAACACATCTATGCAGGTTAAAATAAACTTTTTCCCATCGTTGTGTTCCGATAGAGAGGATAAATCTGCCAAGTCTAACTGCCATTGTGAATCTTTTTCGCACGCTAGTACGAAACTCCTTTTAAAGTTTATTCTTCGGGGTTTGTGTAGCGTGTAAGTGTCGGAACTTTGTAAAAACCTATCAATTTCATCTTTATTTTTATTAGCCAACCCCACCTCCCTTACGCTTTTGATAAAGGGCTCCCTACCACACAGACCGCCTTCCGACCCGGGTTTATGGTACAACTCTTGCAGCGCCGTCTGAGACATGTCCAAATGGTCGAGGTGTGAAACACGTTAGGGTTTTTATATTTTCTTCTGGGTAAAACACGGTCTAAAATAAAATGTGGAGAAAACAAACTGATGACAGAAAACGACTTCAAAAGGTTTTTATGGTTTTTTATTTTTTTTGTTTAAAGGTTTTTATGTGTTTTTTTATTTTTTTGTTAAAAACGGTTTATTTCTTTTATATTTTTTTTGGTTGTTAGTATCTAATCTACTGACAAACCGTTAGTTTGAGATATAGGTAAATTAGTTTCAAACTAAATGTGATGAACACTGAAGTATAACATATGAAACTAAAAATGATTACACTATTAAATATATGAAAATGAAAAATGATTACACTTAAAATATGAAAAGAAAAATGGTTACATGATTTAAAATATTAAAAAATATTAAAATGATTACACTTAAAATATGAAAAGAAAATGGTTACATGATTTAAAATATTAAAAAAATATTAAAATGATTACAATTAAAATATGAAAAGAAAAATGGTTACATGATTTAAAATATTAAAAAATTAAAATGATTACACTGTTAAAAATATTAAAATGATTACACTATTAAATATATAAAAATGAAAAATGGTTACATGATTTAAAATATTAAAAAATTAAAATGATTACATGGTTTAAAATATTAAAATGAAAAGACTATACAGTTTGTCTAATAAACATGCACAAAAGGGGTTCAAAAAATATGTAAACTACTAGCAGCGATCAAAAGATGTCATAAAGGTGCTATAAACAATTACACAAACTCAAACGACTAAAATATTAAACGAAAAACATGTGGTGTTTTTTAATAAAACAAAAAGGTCCCAGTTTTTTCTAATAGTAATAATGTTTATGGTTTGTCTAATAAAAAAAATATATACAATGTATAAACTTACTAGCAGCAAAAAAACATCGGTGTCATAAATGTCTTATGTACAAATACACAATCTCTCTCTCTCTCTCGCGAATCACTACACCGATCTGTCATCCTCAGACCCCATCAGAATTTTACACACGTCGGCGGCCGTTGATTCCGCAGCGCTGTTCAGAGGTTCATCCGGCCGCATGTAAAACCGGCTCAGAATTTCGGACGGTTCTCTGCTCAGGTACTCGGACAGCGGGTTATATTCACTCAATTTTTCCTGCGTCAGCGTGTAAATTCAACGCAAAATGTTTATTACAAAACCATCATGAGGTTCTTTTAATTCAAAGTGTTGCTTTAGAGACTCTTTTATTTCCAATTCACAAGCGGGAATGAGATTCAGCCACTTCTGCTTTAACTCGTTGTCCAGAAATCTTACGGGGACGCCTTCCACGCAACTGTGCTGTCTCTGTGATGGGTGTTCAATTTGACACCCAGCGCAATCTCTCGTAACCCATTGACGAACAGCCAGGATGATCGCTCTTGCCCAGATAAATTCCACAATTTTCGTGGCTCGGCCCTTCAGACTGAGGTCCGAAGGCTTCTCGCTCTGACTTTCCGAGTTGGCGCCGGCGTCAAGAGGTTCCTCGCATTGACCTTTTGACCCCGTTCCTGAGAAAGCGCTCGCGTTCTCTCTCTCACGCTGCTCGATGTCAGCCGGCGAAGAAGGTCGGCTTTGTAAGCCGTCCTCGTCCACCACGATAAATTCATCGCTGTCCAGATCGGTCACGCCGGAGACTTCCTCTTCCATTTCTTCTACCTCGCTGGCGCTGGTCGAATCTGAAATGTCATTTTCACCGCTTTTTTTACGTTCCACGAAGTCTAGTTTAGAACTCTCTTCTTCATCGTGCTCTGGCTGGTGAGTGGGGGAACACCCCCAATCTCTCCCGCTGGGCATGTCCTCGCACATGCGCATCGCCGTTTTGTCATCTTGGTATTTAGACATCAGACTCGTCGGGCGTGGAATATGACAGCTGTCGCAACCACATATTACGCTGGCTGGTGATAGAGAGAGAAAATCGTTAAAAGGTTTAACGGGCTCGTACATGCTTACTCTTCGGCCACACGCTGCAACTTGAAACCGTATAACCCTTTTCACGGCTTATATTCACAAACTACGGTACCTCAAACGGTCAAAATGAATTTAAGAAAAAAAGCGTTTTTCTTACCTGTCAGAACATGTTTGACCGCGTGATAAATATCCAGTAGTTCGCTCTCCCGCAAAGTTATTTCAATCAGCTGGACGTGCTCTTCTTTTTCAGTAGGGGCAAAATAAAAAATCCACTGGTCGTCATCGCTGGAGCACACGTTTTCGTGCCTTATCACAGGTGACGTGCACACCTCTAGTCGAACTCTGTAGGTAAACTCAGGGGTCTTGAGCCCTGTGATGGTCAGGGTGATTTGACGCAAATAATGCGCGGATCTGACCTTCAGTGTGATTGTGGCAGACCTGGACAGTTCGGTCTTGTGTTTTGTGTCGCGAACCATGCATGACCTGTTTCTGGCCTGTAAGATCATAGCATGCAATTCCCCCACTTCATTCGTTTTCGGGACGGTCTGGTTTAACAGGTACAACTCCTTTTCGGAAATGGAGACTTCAGTCGGCTTGTCACTGTGAAACAGTCTGCTCTGACGGAAAACGATGTAGCGATTGTTCAGCCGGGTTTCTTTCGGCAAAATTGTCAAATACGTCATCGAAAGACATCTCCTCTTTATGCTCGGTTTAAACAGACTGTCGTCCGCTCTGAATCTGTCGATTTCCTGCTTTTTCTTCTGCGAAGGTGTAACATCGCATTCTTCCCGAATCGAACGGGGCCAGCAGTGTTTAGGTATGTCATTGCGAACGAAGGCCTTCCTCGCGCTCAAAATTTGACTGGTCCTCAGGGGTTGCTCCTTCAGTTTCAGTCGTTTTAGGCTGTTTGGCCACACGAAATAAGGTATTCCACGCTTTTGTAAGTTGTCCCGAATGAATGTGCGATAGCGCCATTTGCTCAAGGAATTCAAGATCGGAGATCCGGCTTGAGCCTTAGACGATCTGTCTGGAGAATCCATGACGATGGTTTTGCAGAAAAGTCACTCTCCGCACCAATCTGTCTCTTTTACGGCCAGTTTTTATAGTATTGTGAGGAGAAAAACACCACGACACCTGTTCAATTATTAGTCACGCTTAGCAGAACGGGGGCCCCCCACTTGCTGCGGTCACTCAAAAACACAACAACAACAACAACTACGTCATACCATTACATCATGGGAATCTTTTTTTCCAAAACACATCTTTTTTTCCAAAACACATCCTGGGAATCTTTTGAAAATTATTCCCACGCATCATACCGGGCAAACCTCGGGTAGTTATCAAAAAGCATTCACACACACACACACACACACACACACACACACACACACACACCATACCCCGACCCAACCACCCCATCCCACCCCACCCCACCACACCCCACCACACCCCACCGACGGTAAGTCCTTGCATCTTTTTTCATCCTTACTCTTAATTTTTCACACCCCTTTAAACTTTTACACAAAATTCACATCGTTTTTTTCATTAACACTTCTCAAGAGGGGGAAAATTTGCTCACGCTTGCCACCCCTCCCAACACGCACCCTGGGGAAAATTGAACATTTTATCACCGGATTCTTTACAACCTACAATAGTTGTTCACAGTTTTTACACACATCACCTCCTGGGAAAATTAGTTGCAATTTTGACATGTGACGTCATATAACTGATGTTTACATTTTACACACACCAACCCCTGGGAAATTTTTTTACATATTTCACATGTGATGTCATACCACTGATGTTTACGTTTTTATACACATCAACCCCCTGGGAAAATACTTTACATATTTCACATGTGACGTCACGCATAACTCATAAATCATTTTGACATTTACCGGGGTTAATAACTACTGAGAGTCATATACTCTGAATTTAAGCTGTGTCTCTGAGCTGAAATACATATTTGAAGTACTGCAGAAGATTTTTCTTGAGCTGAACGGTTTAAAGATGTGCAGTCTTTGCAGAACAAGCTGCTTGCATGACTGTTTTCAGATCGGTTTATCAGCTGTCCCATGCTGATTGATGTTTTAAAGAATAGACTATAGGGCGCAACCGTCTAAGCGTTGGCCCTGTCATCAGGAGATCGCGAGTTCGATCCCTGGTGATGCTACAGCCATCCGTAGCCGGGAGTCCAAGAGAGCACAATTGGCCTCGCTCTCTCTGGGTGGGTAGGATGGCCCCTCCTTCTCCCCCCATCACTTAACGCGACGCTAGTCAGCGCAGGCGTCTGTTAGCTGACGTAACAGATCTGGCGGTTGGCGCTTTCCTCCGAGCGCGTTCAGCTGTCCAGTGACGTTGCGTGAGCGGCAGTTCGAAAAGAAGCGGTGGCTGCTTCACAGGTCTCGGAGGAAGCCTGTGTTAGCCTTCGCCCTCCTAGCGTTGATAGTATCGTGTGACTGGGGGAGTCTTAACTAGCGGGTGGAATTGGAGACGATTAAATTGGGGAGATAATTAGGTTCAAATCCAAAGAATAGACTGTAGACACATAGCTAAAACGTATGTGTGTGGGGCTTAGGGGTGGGTGATATAGCAAAACATATCACAATACTTAAAGACATTTTCACACACAATATTTTGTTTTCCTAAAATTTAATAAGTTGGAACAGACAAAACAGAACCTGTAATGCCACATATAAAAGTACTATAATAATATAAATGATAATAATAATAATAATAATAATAAACAATCTACAAATACAGCGATTTTTATTTTGCACTGTTACTACAAGCAAGGGTTTAAGCCTTCATAGATGCTGTTCATTGAGAGTTATGCATTTGCTGGCTGAGGGAGAGTAAATGTTGAGTAAATTCAAATTCATGTGCATCAACAATGTATTTATATGTACATCAGAGCCTTCATGTTTGTCTGAATTTAAGTTTTTGGTCTTGTAGATCTTTACTTCTAGGAGTCAGCAAAAAAGTTTGTAATGGATTTTTTAATAAATTTAAAGAGCTGTCTCAGGTGCATTTTATAAAGTGCTCATTCTTAGATTTTGTGTAAGGCACAATGTCATATGTACTTGGTCATTTGCATACGAAGTTTGAAAACTCATTTCAGCATTTGTTTTTAATCTAATACACAGATTTTTACATTTTTTGAACTCGAAAGTCTGCATACTTGGTAAGTGCAAATGTTGACAGTAACTGCTTGCTAAAATAAATACTTGAGATTCTTTTTGCATTTCTTTTGTACTGAGTTTTTTAAACACCAAGAAAATTTTATATTTTATTAAAATTCTAGAAACTAGGCTATAATAACAATTTATTTTAGTAAGAAATACAATAGAAAGCTGAGTTATATTTGATATGCTTTAGTTGTATTATATGAAAATTGTAAGTAAAGTTTACTTAACACAGGAATAATACAGCTTTGGTTCACTTGTTTTATCCCTTTATACATTTTGACACTAAGTATATTGTTTCTTAAAATGATCTAAATTTAGTTAAATTCACTTTTAAAAAACTACATGCAAATTGTTGCAAAACTTGTTTAATTTCACTAGATATTTTTTCAGTATGGGGAGGGGCGGAGTAACATGACAGAGGCTGTGTTCCAATCCACAAGACTGAGTGCACTTCAATCTTCGCTCAAAATCAATGAAGCAGGCGCTAAAACCATATTTTAACAGGTAAATAACAATAATTCTGTTAAATGTTATTTTATCATGTCATGGCAAGTCAGTCATTCAGTCAATCAGCCAGCCTGTCAATCAGCTAGCAAAAAAAAAACACATTATGTAGCCAAGCTGTGCTACATGTAATCATCTGCAGCTGCAGGTACACTAGCTAGCTAGCTAATTTACAAGACTGAAAGTATTTACACAACCATACTTCCCCTATCCCTTGGTTTTGTTATTATCCGCTGTGATATATACCAATGTCCAATCTTCACGTTCAAACTGCAAAAGATACAAGCTGTATTTCTGAGAGAGCTGTTGCAGACATGCATGAATATATCACACTACTCTGGCAATGGTAGGTGGTAGATTTCCTGAAAAGATTACTACAAAGGAATGCTTGGCTTGACTTTTTTCATGGATGATGAGTGGAAAAGCAGCTTTCCCTAGTTCCTTCTCACTGTGGAGCTCATCTTGGTCCTGCCTCTGTCCCCTGTTGAGAGGGGCTTCAGTGCCATGAAGCGAGCCAAGACTGACTGGAGGGGCAAGCTGAGTGTTCACACACTGACAAGGTTGCTCTTCATTAGCTTGGAGGGTCCAGACATGGGCACTTCAACACCATTCCAGTAGTGAAGAGGTGGCTCAAGGAGGCAGATGGGAGGATGCCTGTTGGGACACTGGGGGAAAAAATGTTACGGACAATGCTCCATGCCTCTCTACATCTATCTCTCCCCATCTCTTTCTCTCCAAGTCTCTACATCTTACTCTATCTCCACCTCTCTCTGTCTCTACATATCACTTTCTTACTATACAACTCACTCTTCCCATCTCAATCTCTCATTCAATTTCTCTCAAATATAAATAAGTACATTTCCTTTCTAGAAATGTGGTTTCTGTCTGGTTAACGTTTACAGTACTATGTAAAGTTCTCACCAGGTTTTCACTGGAAATAAGCTCATCTGATTCCCCTTAATCAGGAAAAACAATTAATCATAAAAACCTGCAGCCACACTCTGCAGATACGACTGGACACAGATAAGTTAGTCATGCATACTCAGTTATAGTACAAAATGTAACATTAGCTAATCATAACTTAAAAAGTAAATAGAAGTAATTTGCTTGTGTGGATAAAAAACTAATCCGGTTAGAATTTTAGCTGAATAAAGTCGGATCTTTTCATCTCTTTACCTATTCTCTAACAAAGTTGAAAGCCCTAATTTGATTTTGTTTTTGTTGACGGGACTGTCCTTTGGAATTGGCACAACCTAAAAAAGAAATACAAAGTAAGTTCCAAGACAGAGCTGATGATTAATAATAAATGAGTACATTAATTGAAAGATTAAGGATTTATTGCTTTTAAACCTTTGAGCATATTTCAAACATAATTCAAATATTTAAAAATGCTTAAAAATGCTATAATTCACCTAGGCAAAAGAAAGTAAAGGTTAGATTATGGGTTTGCATTTATTTTTAGGAGGTCCAGGAGTGGGACTGACAACCAACACCAAGGATCATGCTGCCTGCTTGTAGAGAGTACAGTGCAAAGGACCCTTGCATCATGCACTGATCCAGAAAAGCCTATAAAACATCCAAAACCTTTGCCCGATGATCACATACAACCTGCAGCTGCACAGATGAATAGAGCTTCCAGCTTCTGTAACATTGTGCATCAGGTTCTCCTGGAGCTTTAATTCAAAAACTGCAGCCATCTGTAGTTCCAACTACACATGGGAAAGTTGCATGATTCCCCAGCCTCACAAAACTTTGAGAAATGCTTTGTAATTCTTCACTTCTTCAGTTTGCCTCATTTCATTGGCCACCCCGTGAATTACATAATACACAGTGGAACGGGGCATTGAAAATGCACGACACAACACAGTAATGCACACTGACTATCCACTTCGTTATGTACATCTCCTTGTATCTATACTCTTTGTCCATTTTATGGTTCTACAATTACAGACTGTAGTCCATCTGTTTCTCTGCATGCTTTGTTACCCTGTTCTTCAATGGTCAGGACCCTCATAAGACAGAGCAGGTATTATTTGGGTCATGGATCATTCTCAGCATGGCAGTAACACTTATGTGGTGGTGGCATGTTAGCACTGCTGTCTGATTCGCTTGCACCAGTGCAACATATACTAACACACCACCACCACGTCTGTGTCTCTGCAGTGCTGAGAACGATCAACCACCCGAATAATACTTGCTCTGTGGGGGTCATTACAAAATAGGATAACAATGTATGTAGAAAAACAGATGGACTACAATCTGTAATTTTAGAACTACAAAGTGCTCCTATATCATAGGTGGAGCTGATGAAATGGACAGTGAGTACAAGGAGGTGGGTTTAATGAAGTGTCTGGTCTATGTGCATGTATATATAATATTTATGCAAATTCATTGTAAGTGAATTGGTTACTAAAATAATTACTGTAATATTGTATATAGCTGTATAAATACTTTGCTTGCTAGTGAATGACTGTATTTAACTGTAAATGTATTAAATTATATAGTTGTGTATATCATTGTTCTGTTTGGTTAATGCAGGTAATCCACAGTGGTGTGTGGTTTATGTAGATTTTAATTTGATGTATGTATTGTGTATGTCCTATATGTGTCCTATTAAAATATTCAGAACAAATAAAACAGTATCTGTTTTAAAAAAAAAGGTGGATAGTGAACCTCGTTTAATGTGGAGAATATACTGATGTGCAACCTAAATAGTATTTCACATTTGGTCAATAAACCACAAGCATACACCAGACAAATTGCACTGGCAACATCATGATAATTAAGCACAATTTATATGCAAGAGGCTACTACAGAACTGAAATAAGCTGAAGTATGAAAAGGAGAATATTTAACACCTTTCTAATGTTTGTTCAAAAAGGTGAAATAGAAGCAAAGAGTTAGCATCGATACTCTGCTGTGCTTTCAAATATCAGCCTTTTAGTCTACATTTAACAGTGAGTGCAATTGCAACAAATCCATTATCAGGTACAGAGACAGGTACATAAAGCTACATTCAGTTTTCTTTTTTCCTTATCTTTTTAGCATTAATTTCACACTGTCACCATTAACATTTTTTTCCACAGTTCACAGAGGTGCATGGGTTTTGGAGTTGTGGTGCCTTGTGCTCATGCACTCTGCAAACATAAAACTCTGTTACAAACCACTTATCCATTAAAATTTACCTGAAACTATGCAGTTTTGATGAAGAATCCTCTTACTTAACTTCACAAAACATCTAAATTGAACTAATGTTTGCTCCTCAGCTAAGACGTTTTCAAGATCGACAGGGGCTGACAATGAGAGGGCATCAACTCACTCATGAAGATTAGTATTATAATATTAAAATGCTTGTTAAGATACCAAAATGGTCATCTAATTTGTCTCTGTTTTACATGTAAACACCACCAAGGTCTACGGCACGCATAATGATGATGTTCATTTGATGTTTCTGGCTGGATAAATAAACAGACTGACTGGTCTTTCAACAAATTTAATATTAAGAGATGAGATTGTTGAGTTTTGAGTAATGTGCAATGTGTTTGACTTGTTTTGACCCCTGCTGCCACCTCACTCCCATTGTGTAATTTCTTTTACAAATCTCCTGCATTTCAACACAGCTAGCTGACTCATTTACCAAATACAAAGAGCTGAAAATGTTCTCTGTTGTTCAGGGGATTATTTGACAAGCACGCTATTAGATTGAGACATATAACATGTCCAAGTGTATTAAACATAATATGTAGATCCAGTCTGATGTCAGCAACCTTTGCATGATCCCATAAGGAATGATGGGAAGCTATGGACAATTCCATATGAAAAGTATCCATCAAACGGTTTTTGCAAGGAACCAGTTTTGAACTTGTATCAACATTTATTGGATTGTCTGTTAGGCACAAGGGCAAAAAGTCATGCTCTACAAATGTAGAAAACCAGTTTACATTTACAATTTGACTATAGCAAAAGTCCTTACTAAATAATTGAAGAGGATGACAAAGCTCTTCTGGATATTTGATGTTTTTTCTTTAAAAGGGTTCAAAATAACATTAGGTCTTACATACTGCTATTGTAGCCAATTTCTTAAACTTGATAATGGTATATAGGAGATATGGGTAATTTATTACTATTAATAAGGTATTAAAGATTATTACAAAATAGCCTCCAAATGAGATTGATAGTTAGCCCCTTAAAAGCCCAGGCTTATTACATACTAAGGCTTATTATTAAGTAAATACATGGACTACAGTGGTAATTGGCATAACTTATTCTTAGGTTGTAGGTGTGTGTAGTAAAACTTTGGACTTGCTGGTGGGTCTTGGCCTTTTAAGGGGTTAACCCTATAGAGACAGTTGATAACAATAAGACTAGCATAAATTTTCACACTATCTGAAGAAAATTTGATTACTCAAATTTGGTGGTGTCCTTTCATAGCTGTTAGAACATCTGTGATACAAAACAAGATTAATAATAAAGCAGTTGGTAAAAAAGTAGACATATGTTTATAGAACAAGACAACTGTGTACAAAGTAAAATAATCAAACTGAAACAAGGCAATATGAGCAATCTAAAGTAGTTCTATCACACTGCCTGAATGAAAACCAAAAGAGCAGGAGTAGTTAACAGTTATCATTTGATTGAGCATACTACAGGGATCCATTTGTCTGTCTAAAGTTGACACCAAATTAGATTCTAGAGTGTTTACAGCATCTCAAGACCATGCCTATCATGGAAGAAAAGCATAGAGAAGCTTATACACTGATCAGACATAACATTATGACCACTTCCTTGTTTCTACACTCATTGTCCATTTTATTGTAGTTCTACAATTACAGACTGTAGTCCATTTGTTTCTCTGCATACTTTGTTAGCCACCTTTTACCCTGTTCTTCAGTGGTCAGGACCTCCATGGACCCTCATAGAGCAGGTACTATTTGGGTGGTGGATCATTCTCAGCACTGCAGTAACACTGATGTGGTAGTGGTGTGTTAGTGTGTGTTGCACTGGTACGAGTGGATCAGACACAGCAGTGCTGCTGGAGTTTTTAAACTCCTCAGTGTCACTGCTGGACTGAGAATGGTCCACCAACCAAAACTATCCAGCCAACAGCGTCCTGTGGGCAGCATCCTGCGAAGGACTAGAGGATGACCAACACAAACTATGCAGCAGCAAATGAGCCATCGTCTCTGACTTTACATCTACAAGGTGGACTGACAAGACAGGAGTGTCTCATAGAGTGGACAGTGAGTGGACAGTGTTTAAAAACTCCAGCAGCACTGCTGTGTCTGATCCACTCAGATCAGCACAACACACACTAACACACCACCACCACATTAGTGTTACTGCAGTGCTGAGAATGATCCACCACCCAAATAGTACCTGCTCTGTGAGGATCCATGGGGGTCCTGACCACTGAAGAACAGGGTAAAAGGGGGCTAACAAAGTGTGCAGAGAAACAGATGGACTACAGTCTGTAACTGTAGAACTACAAAGTGCACCTATATAGTAAGTGGAGCTGATAAAATGGACACTGAGCGTAAAAACAAGGAGGTGGTCAAAATGTTATGCCTGATCGGTGTATATTCAAGCCTAAAAGTGTGTGCTTGGGTTCAGTGATTTAGACTCAGCCTGCAGCTTCATCAATGATCCATCTTTCAGGAATTACAACAAATTGAAAGAGGTTCCAATCCAAATGTTTGCTTTATCTTGTCTTGTGACAAATACAAATTGGACTGGGTTTAAAATGGGATCAGCCAAAAGGTCAGACTCAAAAGCTCTGGCTCCAAAGATTGCAGAAATTGCATGAAATGGCATACAATAATGTAAGTGTAAATATCATGATATTACTATGAACTCTAAGTGTACATAAGAAAGTCATGATATTTTTGTAAATATTCATAGCAACATCATTCTGTTTACTCATGGTGTGATTTGCATCTGCCCTAAAAGTAATATCCACAATGTCTTTATTTCCAAAGTGGTGGTCAAATCTCAAGGTGCATAACTTGACAAAATAATAAACAAATAAATAGATAATTAAACTGTGTGATTTATCATTTGATACTTTCTCAGAAAACATGAAATAGTGAATAAAACATTTGAAATACCTTAGGATAAAATTTTTAGTCTACAAAATATTAAGTCATACTGTATATAAATTAAAAAATTGATACGACAAGTGTATATTTTTAAACTGTAGCACTTGTTACTAATTGTTAATATACTCAATCCCCCTTTGATGTATTGCTGTTCAAAAAAGATCATCAGAGAGGAAGTGGTAAAACAATTCAAACAAGTATAAATGAATAGTTTGTCATTTTAGTCTTTTTGATTTTTCTTTGACCCTGCTTACCCTGATATCTAATGCTCAGTTTCCACAATATAGAAGAGTTAAAAGTAAAATTTTCAGATTGCTTCCGCCTTGTTAGGCAAGCCCTCTCACCTTTGCCAAGGGTAAACATTCATAACATTTGCAATGTCACTGAGTGGAGGATATTCAATTAGTCTCGAAAGCCTGTAGTAGGAGATACATCCCCACTCAAAGGCAAATCAATGGAGCTCCTTGAGCTTCAAAAGGGTCTAAAAGCTTCAAAAGGAAGTGTACAGATGAGGCACTAGTTTCGCAGCATAAGGTCTGGGTATTTGATGAGTCAATCTGTTGTCACAAGGACTCTCATGACAGTGTCTAGTGACCTATTTCGTTATTATTCTTACACAAAACAGTTCCTACAACTAATACAACCACAACTCATGACCAAATATCCAAATAATAACCAGTGCTGACTATGTGAATTGCCTAAATGGAATAGGATGATCAGCATCCATACTTGAAAATAGGTCTCTTTTGTGAATATGCACTGAAATGATCTCTGTAATTTTGGGAAGGATGCAAACAAATCACTGATTATTGATTTCAGGGTTAAAATTATAATCTGAAATCTGACCTGGTTGTTTTTATGTTTAACTGGTAAGTAGGCTACTAACTGGTAAAACTTGCATGTAGAATCAAACGTGTTGTAAATGTAAGTGATTTTTTAAACATTTGGTTCCTGCAATACAGCATGGATTTTAAACATTAGAAAAACAAACAAAAAGAGATATACACTGTTACACTTAAGCCACCCAAAGAAAATACACAGAAAAGCCTATATTGTCCCATATAAATTCAAAACAGTTAAGTCTTAATTCATAAAATCACTTTTCAGTTTTATCTGTCTAATGTTTGTGGTCAAAAAATAACTTGCCAGTGTCTGACACAGCATCTTTTTGACAATAATATTTATTGTGATGCATATATTTTTATGTATTTTATGTACACTTAACCCCACCTATTACCTAGCTGTAACACTTAAACTCCTGCCATTTTCAGCCAAAGTGTGGTAGTTCTCTTGCTGGCAGCATCATGACACGTTTTTCTGTGAATATGAACTTTAGTATGCAGTAATGCATTCTGTCTAAAATGGATTTAAAGAATGATTTTTTCAGTCAGAAGAAACAACTTTTGGACTAAACAGTTCATTTGGACTAAAATCATTCCAGCTCACCCCAAAAGGTACTTGGTGGGCCTCAATCATACTAGAGAACTGGGGGCTTTATACTGCCCTAGCTTAAGTTTGGCATTGGGCATGGTGACCTTAGTCTCATAAGTAGCTGTGCCAAAGAATTCTGTCCTATTGGTAATGATTTTCTGAGGAGATCAGAAACAGCACATGCATGTTTGAACACCTGTGTCAGCCATTCGTGCACCCTAAAGTAGCTGAATTCCCTAATTCTAAAATAATTTCATTAGAATATTAGCCACTTTGCACACGTGTCATCATTTAGACTAAATTTAATCTAGTTATTTCAAAATGTGACCAAACTACACAGTGCAGTTATTTATTGGATGAAAAGTACAAATATGTTGCTGTTTAGTTTATTATTTAAACAATCATTCTCAGCATCATAGCGAGAAAAAAAATTTGTCCCACTTTAGATGATGTGCTATTTTATCAAGTCACGCTACATTTAAGCAAACAACTGATGACGCTTGTGTTTAATGATTAGGCTTCAATATTGAGTAACAAGAGAAGTTCCTGATCAAAGGGCAACTTCAAATAGACTACAAAAGGCAAACTGACTGTGTGGACTTGGGTAAAGCCTTAAATAGTAGAGTATCTGTTACTGCTGCATAATGTGGTGTGGAATTTTCTTGATGATGTATTTCCTTCTTCCCCTACTAAGTAAGTGGTGTTAATATATGAGCATTATTTATTATTCCTCAGTTTATCTGAGTTTTGATGCCACCTAAATCTCACTGACAATCAAGTTTTCCTCTTATATGTTAATATTATCCTCTGTGTAATATTATCTGCAGTGGCACCATTACATGTTATGGGCGAAATTATCACTGTTAAGCCAATACTTGCAAATGGCACTTATTTAAACCCTGAGCTTGGGAAGTATCATGCCAGGTTGAGAACTCTCAGTCGAAGCTGCCTGGACATCAAAGAGAAATTTGGAGTCACTACTGGTGAGTTCTCTCTTGGCTTGACATTCCATCTAAACAACACATTTATATTTTAACAAACTGCCTTTGGTGTACTTGACTGCCTTACACAAACCACAATATTGTTCTTCAGATGGCATATACTACCTAACAACTGCTAATGGTGTGACATACCAAGCATATTGTGATATGACCACTGCTGGGGGTGGCTGGACGCTGGTAGCCAGTGTGCATGAGAACAATATGAATGGAAAATGCACTTTAGGTGATCGCTGGTCAAGCCAGCAGGGTAGTGACCCCAAACGACCCAAAGGTGATGGAACATGGGATAACACTGCAACATTTGGCACTGCAGAGGGTGCTACCAGTGATGACTACAAGGTACACTATCATTACTCACTATAATTAAGCATGGAACCCATTTTCAGAATCAGTGTAGACCCTTCCGTATCAGTCAAAATAATCACAATGAATTCAAATGTTGAGCTGAAGAGCTATTTAAATTGTGGCCATCTGTTTTAGAATGTTTCTCTAACCTGGCATTGTCACTTGTTCAACATATTGGGTGTACAACATGTTGGCTCCTGAATGGCTGTTCATATATACATAGCATTTGCTATGTAGTGAATTGACTGGGAAATAGAACCACTAAACGATCTGTAATTCTAACAGTAGTACAAAATGGCTGAAACATAGTGTACATATAGTGTGCATTGGGGAGTGAAGCAGAGTGCAGCTTCAGTCTTACCACCTAGCTGACAGTACAATATTTCAACCTCACAGAATCCTGGTTACTATGACATAATTGGAGAGGATGTATCAGTATGGCATGTTCCCAATGATGTCCAGCTACAAGACTGGAGCAAGAGCTCTATCCTACGCTACCATACTGAAACCAAGTTTCTCAAGGACAATGGGGGAAACCTCTACCACTTATTCAAGGTAAAGCATTCACATTTAGTGCAGTCATACACCAGTGGTTGTACTGTTTTTCACAGGCTCTTTTAAATGACTTATTTTGTGCTCTTCTGGATAAATGAAAACTAAGTGCATAACATGATTCTAATATATTAATCTTGTGCAACTTTACAAATCTAAAATAATTAGCAGGACACTAGTAAGCTGTAAATAAAATGTAAAAATGTAAAAAACAAAAACTAACAAACAAAAAAAAGCCCAGAATGAAGATTCTAAAATGACTGAGAAAGCTGTGTAGAGCATAGAGAATTAAGTTATAATAAATGAGATCAAACCTAAAGGCAGATTTTCAATTACATTGAAAATAAGGTACATAGATAATTATAGTTTGTCACTTATCATTTAATAACTTTCCTGTTTTGCCTGTTTATGGAATTCCTGAAATATTTAAGAAAAAACAAATCTCAAAAAAAAGTTCTACATAAAACCCATAATGTATAAGTTATGATTGCATACAAAATAACAAAAAGGCTTAATATAGCAAGTAATTTCACACTTTTGACTGTATTGTATATATTTATTTTTCAGAAATATCCAGTGAGGTTTGGATTAGGAGAATGCAATAAAGATGCTGGGCCTAGCAGTCCAGTGGTGTATGATACCGGGGACAAAGAAACAACAAAGAACTTCTATGGACCAGATGTAAGAGGTATGCACTGTATGTTTTTAGTAGGAAGCTAATGTGACAACAGTTGCCATAATACAATGCCATCATGATTGGTTAAAAAGATGTGTTTATGTACTTTTTATAGGGGGAAAGAGAAATAACTCCGCAAAACTACCCAGACTGCCTGATCCCAGCACCTGGGTAGAAAAAGTTATGCAGCATTTTTTGAGTGTGATGCATTTATGTCTGTGTTTACATTAGATCAGTTTGAGTCTGGCTTCGTCACCTTCAGAGTGTTTAATAAGGAGAAGGCAGCTATGGCTATGTGCTCTGGGATCAAACCAACTGGATGCCATACTGAATACGTAAGCATTGTGATTTAAAGTTCCAAGTGTTGCATTGTTCTTTGAAGCACTGGCATGTCTATATTAAAGTAACACGTCTGCAAGGTGTTGGCTTAATCTAAATTTGAGCATTTCGCAGTACTGCATAGGTGGAGGAGGACACTTTCCAGAAGCAGCTCCTCAGCAGTGTGGGGATTTCACTGGCTTTGACTGGAATGGAACACACTCCGGAGAAAGCGCATCCAAGGAAATTACAGAGGCATCAGTTCTGATCCTCTATCGTTAAGAGTGTGCTTTTTTTGGTACATTTCTAAAATCTGAGTGCCAAAAGTCCAATTTCTAAAAACCTACCAATAAACAAGCTGATAAAAGAATGTGTTCTGACGTTCTTCTCATCATCTCCCCAAGAATCACACATTCTGCTTTAAATTGTCCTGGTCCTGTAAAAATTAATTATATATTTTTTTCAGGTAACATTTGCATTTTTTGTTCCATAAATGCAAACAAATATCATATATGCACCTCAGGCAAAATGCAATACAAGAAAAGTAGGGTGCAGCTCCTAAAAACAAAACAGAATAATTACATTCAGAATCAATGGAATCAATCGTTGTTTTCAATATTATAATTTAAATCAAATGTGAAGAAATGATTCAAATATGCCCACCCTGTACAACTTTAAATGGTTCAAATTATCAGCAGGAAGAAAAAGAAGTGTCCAGAATGACGAATAAAGCTGTAGATGTTTCCTTAATAGTTCAGAAGGCTGTACAGTGCCAAGAATACTGTTATAATAAAATTAATAAAAAGAATGCTTCACATTTCTAACATGGTGATTTAATTGCAAATACATAATTCTAGTAAATAATTTATCCTGACTTAATAATGAAAAATAATAATACACAATAAAAAGTCCATATCATGTGCAGGTTACAATTGTTAAATCTACACAGTATAAATTCTTATTGTGTATACAATAACAAAAATGACTAATGTGGCAATTTTTGAACAGTAGTACCACCAACTGTTTACACTGCTCTTTAGCACTTGCTGTTTCCTCCACAAGTTTTATTGTCCTTCATTACTTGATGATACATGCTACTTGAATTCATCTTATGTTAGTAAAACACATAGTTCTTCAAATGTAGTGGAGAGTGTAATCAGCATAGCAATGTTTGTCAGATCAACAGATTTCATATATTACTTTGGAGAGCAGGTGTTTAAAATAATAGCCTTTTGTGTTTTTAACACAAATTTATATACATGACAGCCTCTAGTTCTCTCACTCCTTCCTACCCCTCCAATTCCCAATTTTTAGACACAGAAAGCTGTTAAAAAATATTAGAAGTGCTAATATATACTGCTTTTGTGAGACTCCCTGGATTGTGTCAGCTGTTGATGAGGGACACTGCTATTGTATTGATACACACATTATTTCAGGAATAAAAAGATCAATAATATTCTTTCCAAATCGCCTCCTCTTTATTCTCATCACTGTAATCCAAAAACATTTATGAAACTACTCAACCACTGGATCATCTATTCACAGCATCTTATTTACAGAGCTGTAGTTTATAATAATATAGAAACAAACTTCGGAATACATTGTAATGAACTGCTCAGTTTGTTTAAATTAAATATATTAAATTAATAAAAAATTAAATACCTTCAAATAAATGGCTCATCAGTGACATATCCTAGACCTAGGTTATTAGGAATAATTAAAAAAAATAATAAAATAAAATAAACTTTTGTTATCAGAACAGAATTCCTGAAACATTGCCTCAGAACCCCCCCCAAAATGTTTTGTGTGGCACTGACATGTGTACAGAAAAGTACACTGTAGCACATAAATTGTGTCCTCACATTTCTGGATACTTATTTCTTTCTCATTTGCTTGAATGAAACCCAGATATGCTAAAAATGAACGGTATCCTGCCATAAAAATGTTTGGCGAAATATTAATTATGATATCATTAGAGACTAGGCCTCCATGACCTCAAATCAACCCTCCCAAAAAGACCAGGGCCTGCCAGCAGGCCCAAAGTTTTATTTCACTGTATTCTATAACCCAAGAATAGTTCTACCAGTTTGCATTGCATCCCTGTAGTGACTGAATAATACGCCTTAGTATGTAATAAGCCTGGGATTTTAGGGAGTTCAGCCCAACTTGTCCAGGGCTTCTACAACTATTTCTACTTCACATCACATTTTTGACCTAAAAATGCAGAGGAAAAGGGTAAGCACAACTACTAAACACACTCATCATCTTTTTTTTTGCAGATGATGCACAGTTGTCATTACTTCGCATTAGAACAGTAAGACAATCATGCAGATGTGGAAGCAATTATCTGCTATGTGGTGCAACCTCTGACTTTGTGAACTTGGCTTATTGTTTCTTTGCTTCTATGGCATACAGGGAAGTTAGAAGTTCTCCACTGATAACAGCTTGAAGTTTTTTCAAACTTGCCACAAGGAGTCAGAAATGTATAGGACCAGTTTTGAGCACCACAGTGTGGGTGTTTCACCCACTGATTGACACCTCAGACATTCAAGAACTGACTTTGTTCAAACCCAGCTTTCAGCGGGGGTTGAATCTCCCACACAAAGACAGAGCCACTTCCTCACATCTCAGCTACTGAGGTACACCAACTTGGAACCAACAGGAAGTCTCTGGAAGTGGTGGGTATAACACACACACACAGTTTTTGTGAAATATCAGTACACCAGAGAAACCACCTACAAATCAGGACACCCCTTTCTGAGGGTGCTAGAAACAAAATATACCTATTTTTAAGTTTCATGTAGCTCCCATATCCCGTTCAGCTGTTGATATTTCTGGTTTATGTGAAATTTTAGGACAGTTTCTGGTTTATGTGAATTTCTAAGACATAAAAGACACTCATTTAAGTCTGATACTACCAGCATAATAAGGACATGGTAAATGTAGGGACTATGTTACACACCTGGTCTAATGCAAATTAAGGACACAATGATAGGGTGTATCATTTACAGTTTAAAATAAAAAATGTATAGGTAGAGCAAATTATTTTCTTAAAATAAATCACTTTTGTTTCTTTACCCCAATCGTTTAATTATCTAAAAAAAACAAAGTGGTTTATTCCAAATGTTCCTGTGGCATATACTTGAAGTAACCAGTCACATAAGCTCAAAACAAGACATTTACTTTAAAACTTACGTTCAGCAACCTGAAAACAGTCTTGCCAGAAAGCCAGGGTCCGACACTCCTATTGAAATCCATTACTCCTTTTTTCGAAGTGAATGATCTGGAATAGATTCTCCACATCTGTTGCTGTTAAAGCCTTTTCACTTCACGAAAAGGCACTTCTACTGTAGAGGGTATTTCTGGAGAGTATCTAGGACACCTAGAGACATTAAGCCAGCTCTGAACCTAGTAAAAGGGAAACAAATTCTTGTGTGCAGTTCACGTGGTTTGGATTCTGGGGTGCCAACTAGAGTTTTTTTCCATGTGAAGGAGAAGCAGGATCTGAAGAACCATGACATATTTCATTTTTTCCATACTGTGATAACAGTTTGTATGGTAGCAATTCAAAAGTAAGCTTTTGTATTTGCTTTTCTCTTTATCTCATGCATTTCCACCATTTTTACCACCACAAAACAAGCCTGTATTTTTTGGCCAAGGTATTACAGTAAGCGTTCAAACAAAAACATACCTTTCAAAAGGTGCACAGGACAGGTGCTGGCGGACATACCAGTGAGCCAAATCCAAAGCAGTCTCGTTTGTTTCCCCAGTGTTATGCGAACACTGTGACCAGAAAGACTGATCAAACCGGCTGCCTGTGCAACTGCATTTTGCAGCTGTGATTCAGTCTCAGCCTCTGAAATCTAAAAATATCAAAATACCACTAGGGCATTTAAATAGTGAATATTTATCGACTTTTATCTTGAATGCAGATACACAACTGTTTAACTTACGTTAATGAGTGCATGCAAAATGAAAAATTCTATTTCATATGTGCAATGCCCTCTAATGGGTTTGCTATTGGTTATTTCTTTCAAGGCCCTGTCTTGTCGCCTTCCACCCTGAGAAGATCTCACTGCACAACCAGGAGGTAGCAATCACACATCAGGCCCTCAGTATAAAATGCTGTCATGCCCATCACTCTTCTCCGTTTTACATGGGGATGTGACAAGCTGCAGCCTTCCCAATACAGGTCATCACCTCCTCTTTCAGGTCCAGGGTGAATCGTGTTAGAGCCTTCACATCAGGGTTCCGAGATGGAGCCACAAAGCGGATAACTAACAGCAAAACCTATTAAAGGGCTTCACACATACTCCTAGAACTGGAGTGACATCTAATAACTACTGTTTCCTCTCAGAGGAAAATATACTTACCAACTGCACCTGTGACCTTGTTTCTTCATCAGCAATATGTTCAATTTTGACCTTTACATTGTCTGGCCCCTTTTGAAGACACGTCAAAAGGTTACATCAAAAATGACGTTACAATGCCACCCATCTTCGTGAGAACTTAGTACTATTTTTTAATCATGGTATTAATCGCTTTTTCCTCTCTCAAAAAATTTTATCAAAACAAAAGCGGAAAATTCTTACTTTTCCTCACAAATCATTTCAAGTAATGTATTTATTAACAGAAAAGAAATCCAAAAGCGGCCTCTCACACCAATATGAATTACTCTAATCATAAGTACCTTTAGAGTTGCATGTGAGGACTTTAGCATTAGGTGGACCCACAAAGAGGTCCTTGATTTCATGTAGACACAACCGAAAAACTCCCGAGTGGGTCCTCCATTGTCCACGGCACCCTCAGATGTTCCACAGTCATCAGTAAATTTAACACCTACCCTCTTCTCAGGTGAAAAATTGGATCTGCCCATGGCTCTGGATGCTCCATCCCACACATTTCTTCTTATGATATAGAAGCGAACAGTGCTGTCATTAGTTACTCTAAAAGCAATCTGTTCTATTATTCTCTCCAAGGTCATCTTTAAATCACTGAAACAATAATAAAAAAAATTAACAAATGCATCATAGTTGGGTAACAGTAATGGTAATAATTTAACCACATAACTATAATGTACTTTCACAGGATTGTAATTAATATTTATTAAAATCCACATAAAGTGCAAAGAGCAACAGAAGATTTTTAAGCACTGACAAACCACAAAATAACACACACTTGACATTGTTGTGGTTCAAATATATGATGTTGACACAAACAGTTACAGTACCACAGGACCAAGAACTTCCTTGATGGTCTAATAACTTAAGTGTTCTTGAATGGACAGTGCATTATTTAAGTGTCTAAAAAGTAGGGATATAATCATCTAGTACCAAGTAAATCTATTCTACTACAAAATTTATTGTAAACAAGACCCACTGATATATAAACCGAACCACGAAAATACTGTATGTAAAGAGACAGAAGAAATGTACAAACCTGCAGGATGTACTGGATGAATCAGTGCCAGATGCACTAGGTTGGGTGTGACCACGGGACACACCAGAGGCCTTGTTAGCAGAAAAACAATGCATGTCAGCACTAGCATTGACAGCAGGACCAGTCGACAAGCCATGGGCGCTGCCACTGAGGATGGTAGAGGTTCCACTGGACAAGGTGACAGACTCATCAATAGTGATAACCTGCACTAGTAGACATGGTGAGGGTATCAGCTGAGATGGCATCAGTGCAAACATCTTGTGTGGCTACACACCAGATAACTTGATCACCACCAGAGATGGAAGGGGTTTTACTGTTGAGGGGCTGGGCTTCAACAGTGGAGACAACTGGCTGAGACAACCTCTTTTGAAATATCAGGCTCACTACCATGTACTGTTAGAAAATGGAAATAGAGTAAAGTTTAACTTCTGAGTATCATTTAACTTATATGAGAATGAGCATCAGAACACATTTTGGACTTGTATATTGCATGCATTATGTTGTAGATTTAAACAAGTATAATTTATATTTTTTCAGCACAAGGACTTAAAATAAATTTGAATGTGGTTTAAAAAGACTTAACATAGCTAAACAGTGTAAACACAAGTTTGTTTCTTTGTAGATGCATGTAGATAAAAATATTTACCATATTTGTCACTGTCTATTTCTGCAAAATCACAGCTGCTTGTGTTGCTACTGTATCCATCCGAAGATGACGGTCAAAAAGAGCAGACAAAATGAACAAACTTCATGGAGCCAGTAGACGATATAATATGTGAAAGCAAACTGCAAGTGACAGTGTTTAAAGACAGCCAGTGTAAAATACAGTATTGGCATTGTTACTGTCATATAAATTTATTGAAAGCTACAGAATTAATTACAGATTGTTTTTCCTCAATTAAAATTACCTTTTCAGGCCAGACATAAATGGACTTCTGATAAAACAGTTTTTTCACAAGGTCTCCACTCAAAGTCTGCTTGGAGGTAAGGGATGGGCTCAACTAGTTTGTTGTGGCATGGCATCAAAATTTGTAACGTGAGGAAATGAATAGCACACCGTATATGAAATAACACTAATTTTACTACATACATATACATATATATATATATATATATATATATGTGTGTGTGTGTGTGTGTGTGTGTATGTTAATACATGGAGCAAAAAGTGGCTGAAGGAGAAGGAACGAGCATATTAAGCAGGACAACGACAAGTTCCATAACGTTTAACAGCAAACTCAATGGTAATTTTTGCCCAACATATCCTTTCTTTTGAAAGAGAACAAATTCAGTACAGTTGAGGCCAAGTTTACATTGACCTAGGCTAAAGACCTTTAAAATCAACTTTCACAGTTCCACATATGTCATCATACATTTATACTTACGCCAACATACTTGACTAAATTATACCCATTCTGACAGGAGTAATGGGCTAAAATTCCAAAAATGTATTGCGGGAAGCTTGTGCATGGCTACCATAAGAGTATCTGATTCAAGTTCAGCAATTAAAAAGGCAAGCCATCAAAGATTAAGAAAGTGTATGTAAACTTATGATCCACTGAAGATCTGATCTAATGAATAAAACCTAAAATAAATTAGACTCTTAGCTATTATTTCAAAATGACTTCCGGTGGAAATGCAGTACATTCCCTAATTTACCCAACACATGAAATGTATGGTGACATGAAATGTGTAGAGTTGTGAAAGTCTTTAGCCTAGGTGTACATAAACTCTTGGCCTCAACTGTATGTACAGTGTAGAGATGAAACGATATTAAAATTTCATATAACGATTATCATGACCAGAATTATCACGATTATCGATATTATCGCGATATTGTTCAAAAGCGTTGAAAAGTAAAATAAATAAATAAATAAATAAATACTGATACACACTGAAATTCGTTTCACCATTACTATTATTATTATTACTGTTGTAAATTATTATTATTACTGCTGTAATTATTATTATTATTATTATTATTATTATTACTATTATTAATTACAATAATTAGGGATTTCCCTGCATAGAGAATTAAATCTCCACCAACTCTGAGGTGGGTCTTAATGGAAAATTATTACTTCTAAGAAGTGTTGCACTCGGGGGATCTCTGTTCTAACTGCAACTGCAGCATTATTGTGCCGTTGTGGCGCTGTACCCCTAATCAACACAGTGCACTAGGGAAAAACAGCCAAAATCACAGAGGAATTGCGTGACCGCGCTGTGAGCTGCAGACAGTGTAGAACTCACACAGTGTGTCTTCACCTGTGGAGCTGCTTCTCTAAAAGCGTTTTAAAACTAAAACATACCTTAAAATTAACATGCATCGGAGCTGTGGCAGAAACACTCCTAAAGTTTAATCTCTGAAACTCTGCTTTTCCCAAAAGCGGCACACAGCGTTTACTTGCGCGAGGTCCCGTCTCAAAGCACACTATCTTCCCTATGTAGTGCACTTCGTAGATCATGAAATAGCAAATCCTTCACCCAAAGAGTGCGTGAAATGTTCGACTAAGTCATCTATAATCAACATTAACAACAGGTTACAAATTCCCTATTTAAAACTCAACTGCTTGTTAATGATGATCGTGTTTGTTTGAACAGTAGCGCACTATGTAGGGGACACTGAGTGATTTGAGACGGTGTTATTCTCTTCTCAGAAAGTAAACACTGCAAGCGAGACGAGAAAGGGGAGCTGTGCAGATTGAACTTCTGCAGCGTCTCGTTCAGGAGCTTGTGTGACTGTTAACTCAGAGCTCATTTTGGAGACTCTGCTCCACAGAAATGTGTTAAAAGCTTTAGTTTCGATTCACAGTTGATTCACCGATTGTTGACGCTAAAAGCTTCATTTTATATTATTAACGAACCATAAGCATAAGTTAAACCACACAAACCATGACATTTCTTTTATTTCGAAGTCCCCACAGACTTCTCCGTTAAAGTTAACCTTGCATTCTCTAAAAACTAGCGGACGGTCACGAAGATGACTCGTAAGGTTTGATGTGTTGCCCCCTTTCGCCGCTATTTTCTTTCGGCCTGTTCTGCAGACAGGGTGGTCATCTGCAGACAGGGTGGTCATCTTCAATTAACTTTCCCTCTGCATCCTTATAAAACCCAAAACATGATCAAACGTCAGACTTGGTCTTCATAGAAGGCTGAAATATCTCCGAATCTCTGTCACTACATTCCGCCATGTTCTCTCTTCTCTCCCTTGGGCTACAGCGGAGGGTCTTCTGGCTGATCCTCATCACTTGAAATATCAACATCATCCATGTCTTCAATTTCATCTAATCGTGTTGAAAACAGGTTATTGACAATGTTCTGTACGGAATACAGGAGTGCCTTGACAGACAGATAAAATCAACAACAAGGAAGAACAATAAAACTAACAATTACACCTTGAGCAATAAGGCTGTAAGACTAAAGACTAAGACTAAAAACTAAAGGTCCCCTACCTTGTGGATTAATTACAATGTCATCCAGCTGAAAACCCTGAAATTCTGACAGCGCCCCTCTCTCCATCGCGATGAGAAGCTTGCTCATTTTAGCAAATTGCCAAGTACTTTCAGGTAGACGGTAATATTGGCGATGAAGTCTAATGTTGTGCCCCTAAAAACTGGCAAGCTCATCCATTTCATTGTCCTTCAAATTTAAGACGGTCAACAGAGTTGCAATCCGTTTCTGCAGCTTTGTCGATGAAAGGGCTGTCAGATTTCTTGCACCACAGGCTTCTGCTTACTCACGATAAGATAAAAGAGCATTTGGACGTGCAAATAGGTGCATATTTTCACTTGGTACCCCTTGCTTCTCTTTTCTGAATGAGGAGATCCATGCAACTGACTATCTCTGGTGTCAACAGGACAGCCACCTTCCTGCCCCTCTTGCCATGAATTTCCACCCTTTGAAAATGCTTCTTTTCAAAATCACTAAGACCAGGTGCGATGTCTTCATGAATTGGTGATTTTTCTCTTGCAACTGTATACATACGACTAGTTTCAACCTTGCTGTTTCTTCACTCCTTCTTCTATTAAAAAGTATGACTTTGGTAGTGTCAACTTGCATAAGCTTGCATAGCTTTTGACATCAGGCTTTTCCTTCAGAGCATGCTGACATTTCACCATTTCTGTATTTAGAAAAGAATGCAAGGTTTTGACATTTTCGGTAAAAGGTAAAACTGTTCATTTTTGCCTCACCCAGGGTTGTTGCTGCTGCTACTGAGATGGATTCATTCCATTTGTACTCCTGCAAAACCCTGAAGTTCCTCGCATCCTCAGCAAGATGCTCTCGGCTTGTTATTATTGCACTGCATTCCACCAAAGTTGCTATTTTTCCTAAACTGTGGCCAAGCTTTAGAGCCAGCGATGGAATCTTGTATGTATTTGTCTCCTCACAGTGCCCAGCAGCAGATCTTACAGCTTTGATGACATGGGGGTAATTTGATGGCAAGACAAAATCTTGCATACACCTCATAGGTGTCATTCTTCTTGCTTCCAAATGAAAGCACCCCACTTCCCTCATTTTTTGACAAATGTAATCATGTTTCGTAGAACTTGGGTTCAATTTGTTGAACATCTGTTCTCCCAACAGAAGTATGTATTTACCATTCCTGATCAAATCAGAAGTTTTATCATGCTTCAACTGACATACTACAGTTTTCCAAAATCCTCTGCTAACATCAGCAGAAGGAGCAAATGGCATAAGATTGAGTGACTGCACCTTCTTTTTCCGACCCAGACTCATTAACATTGGGATTCTGTACACAGCTTCTAATGTGCCTCCAGAGTGACTTCCTCGCATACAGACCCTGGCAATGGATGCAATGTGTGAAGTCTTGAATGGATCCAGGTTTCTGAGGTCTCCTACAGGCCACCAAATCTTTATTGCCCCCACTGAATACAACAGCATTATGCATGAAATTTCTTCTACTCATCAACAAATGCAAGCACACTCTTCTTTCTTTAGATTTTTTATCAAAGCTGAAAGCTTTAGCCACATCTGATTCATTGCGATGTACAGATTGCAGGTGCCTTGAAATTTTAGAAAATGGCTTCTCACAATAAAGACAGTACTGTTGCTTCCTATATCTCCAGCCTGTACTTGAGTCTCGCATCGGTGCTACATGGACAGAACTCTGATTTGAAGGGTTGCTGTCAGTTTCCACCGAAGAGATTTAATGAGAAGTGCCAATTTTAATTCCTGTATAAGAGATCCTACTTGGAGTTTTGTTGATTGATTTTACTGATGTCACCTTTGGCTGGCTTCTGTTTGATTTTTCTTTGTTTCTCATTACGTTTTTGGGTGAAATGTCACTGTGCACACATCAGACTTGCTACAGCTGGAAGAATCGGAAGTACCACCATCTACACATGGGTTATTTGAAAGGACTTCCAGTGGAAATAAAGTACATTCCTGATTAACTAAACTCACACTAAAGTGTGAAAAAAAAGTGTAAAATCTTTTTCCTAGGTGTACATAAACTTTTGGTCTCTACAGTAAAATTAATTTAGTATATGGTTCCCATGATTACAAAACTAGGTTTCTTGCCTAGGCCTCACACCACATTTTAAGAAATTTGGTTAAAGATGGCCGTTGCTGCAGCTAGTACAAGGCAAAATTGGACTTTATATTTACCTCCATAGAGACAGACTGCCTGGCTTTCCTTGGAAACTGTGATCTTGGCTCCTTGCTCACCTACCAAGATTAAAAACAAAACAGTGGCTGAAAAACAGCTAAAATGTATCCAAATCCACCAAACAGTTTTCAAAAATATAAAGAAAGAAAAAATAGAAAACATGTTTTTCTTCATTCTTTAGAATACTTTATATTCAATTGTTCACAAGACCCAAAAATAAAATGTGTCCAACATTCAATTCTTAAAGCGTACTGTTCACCCCTTGGAATCTTGCTGTACAGCACATTCATTTCATAATGGCATTCCTGCATTAAAAAAAAATATATGTAAATCAAATCATATTTACATGTACTACAGAGGATACTGCACAATGTCCATCTCTGTCCTCTGCCCTTCCTCCTCCTCCAAAAGCCAAAGTGCATCCAGATAGGCCAGGTGATTTCTTTTCTGGTGCTGTCTGGAGTTTACCCATTGTTATTTCATGAGAAAACAAGACAGTCCATTAGTACCTTTTAACCCTCTAAATAATAGTCAATTTAATATAATATAAACAATCAAAACTAATGAAAGAATTTGTTGTAAAATGTTATTTATGCTACAATTTTAAATATCCCCCAAGCTGTCAAAATGTACCCCAAATAAAGTCTTAGTCTAATTTTTTGCTCGTGTTAATATTGTAAAAAAAAAATAAAATTATATATGTATGTTAATATTATGTGAATAATTATTAGCTTGATACCTTTTCAGCAGTAATCGCTGCTGTTGGTCCATTAGAAGTCAAAGAAGGTTCAGGTTCAGCAGCATATTTGGTGATCTCTGTTGTCTGCTCATCAGGTGGCTTGTTGGTCTTTGCCGTCTGAACTTTGTCCTTAACCTTGCAAAATAAGACAGACATTGAGCTGACATTCTCAATAAACATTTTTGATTAAGAAAAGACAAAACAGAAGTACTAGGAGTAACAGTTCAAATTAAATAAAATTATCATGCCAAGATACAAAATTAGAACCAGACACACACCCCATTTCTGTTACGATACAAAGTCAGGACATTTTAGACTTCAAGCAGATCAACACATTTCACCCCAGAAAAGTCTTGGAGCACCATTTAGTTAGAGGAGTACTGATATAGCAGTATTGGCTGAAAAGAATTCCTGAAATGTATATGTTAATAGTATGTGAATACTTATTAGTTTGTTATCTTTTCAGCAGTAATTGCTGCTGTATGTCCATCAGAAGTCAAAGAAGGTTCAGGTTCAGCAGCATATGAAGTGATCTCTGCTGTCTGCACATTTCTGCAGGCATTCTAAACGAACACAGATATGCTAGTATTATTTTTAATATTACTATAATACCACAAGAATGACAAATCTACAAGAAGGACCAGCAGTGATTTATTAAAATAATTTACGTCAAGATGCAAAATTAGCACCAGACACACACATCCCATTTCCGGTACGGTCCAAAGTCAGAACATAAGACTTCAAGCAAATTAACACATTTCACCCCAGAAAAGATTTGGTGTGTCAATATTAGGTGATTAACTTAACAATGGTATTTACAGACAGGTGACAAATTAGAGACCCACTTAAATGAGTAGAGAAATAAGTGCAGATGCTTCAATATAGGTGAGCTACATAAAACAATATTATAGTGGCATGTATAAATATGCTGAATAGTGGTAATCCTTACAGTCTTCCCTGGAGTCTTTTTAAAGATTAATCTCCCAAAACAGCACTAACTAATAAATGAACATTAAATATTACACATGAATTTTAAGACAGGGTCATGTAGTTTTGTTCTATAATCACACTAAAATCTTCTTTCATGTCAATGTGCTACAACATGCCTACCTGTGCCCCAGACATCTCTTGCATGTCTGTATTGACATTGTCTAGACTACCAACAGAAACAAATTATCAACCAAAATATTCTTCTGGACCTGATGAGCCCACCACCACTACGTCAGTGTTACTGCAGTGCTGAGAATGATCCACCACCCAAATAGTACGTGGTCTGTGAGGGTCCATGGGGGTCCTGACCACTGAAGAACAGGGTAAAAGGGGGCTAACAAAGTATGCAGAGAAACAGATGGACTACAGTCTGTAATTGTAGAACTACAAAGTGCACCTATATAGTAAGTGGAGCTGATAAAATAGACAATGAGTGTAGAAACAAAGAGGTGGTCATAATGTTATGCCTGATCGGTGTATGTTATTTCCTCCTCTGGGTCTATGTTCTGAATTGCAAACAAGCACAGGTGTGGCTTGCCATTAACCATTATTGTCTTCATTTTACATGCATTTCTTTGATCATCATTTACTAATCTTTCAAGAGGCCCATCTTCTTGCAGCATCTATGCTAAAAAAAATAATTCAGATGTGTTCCACTACAAACACCAACTGCATGAGTTACAACATCAACTTGAGCATGAATCTCAAGTAAATTTCAATATCAGGTAGTCATAATGTGATTGTCTTAACTATTAGAAATGAATTAAGCCAGAAAGATTTATAGAATATTTATAACATTCAGCAACTTACCACCAACTACCTCCATTCCATTCAAAGTCAAACAAGAAAACATTGTGTTTCTGTGTATTTTCTTTGTCCTTCAAAACTCTCCTTTTGGGAAATAAGTTCTTGGTATTCCAGGACAAAGCAACCCCTCTCAATATGCACAAGAGCAAACACTTCCCTTCCTACAATAAAGCAAACACAAAAAGTCATGGAAGTATTTTGTGTCATCCAACTGCTAATTAAAAGGCAGATGTTACTTCAAGTACTTGACCATAATTTTTGAAAGAGAAAAGACATCAGGCTTACAAGGCCTACTCATTGTTTGACAATACACAACTACCTATACGTTTTGTGGTAAAACACAGGAGTCATATCATGCATTCCAATGTTATTCTGCCTTTTGAGTTATGGACTAACAGCTGATTCTAAAATTTTTATGCTTGCTTCAATAAGACATGCTCTGAAACATATCTTTGATAAGATAATGACAGCAGCACCACTTTGGAAGGGAATGTACCTGAAAGATGAGGCTTTCTTTACAAAACATAAAACACTTTAAGAAGAAATTCGTAAGCGTCGTCCTAAATCCCTCATTAGCCTAATGTCCAAATGTGTAATCTGTAGATTCTATTGGTCCAAACATTGTCTGGACAAAAATTCAATTTACAGAAGAAAAAACAAACAAAACAGAAAAGACAAGGAATGGTACAATATCAAAATGTTTTACAAAAGTATCAATAAATTCATATAACACCTGAAATACTGTACATGGTACATGGAATATCATGATTAGATATCTGTGTTTAAAGATATAGACAATTCCAGTGTGATAGAAGGGAGGTGTACTGAAAATCCCTTACTCTGGTCTTTTGAACACAGTATTTTTTGTGTTGCTTCTTAGCCTTCCTGGACAAGTGGTTTGCCTGATCATATGCCAAAGTGAGGCACTCACACAGATTTCTGACATAGTCTGTGTACTCAGAAGCACCATTGGTAGATGACAGCCCAAACATCAGATCAACTGGATGTCTCCCAAACATCAGAAAAAATGGGCTGTAACCAGTGGAGTCATGGACTGAGCAGTTGTACGCATGTGTCATTGCATCCACATATTCAGGCCTTCAGACTTTAAGTGTGGTGGCAGAGTGCCATGCATGTTCATCAGTGTCCTGTTGAATCTTTCAGTGGTGCCATTACCTTGCGGGTGATATGGGGTTGTGTGAACTTTCTGCACTCCTCCAATCTGACACAACTCTTTCACCACTGCACTTTCAAAGTTCCTCCCCTGATCTGACAATAATCTGACAGGAAATCCAAATTTACAGAAAAAGCTTCTCCACAGCACTTAGGCCACAGTACTTGCCTTTTGGTTCTTTGTGGGGTAAGACTGGCAGAACCGGGAGAAATGGTCTGTGACCACGAGTACATTCTCTACACCACCTCTGGATTTCTCAAGTGTCAGAAAGTCTATACAGACTAACTCCATAGGAGCACTGGTATGGATGCTGTTCAGCGGAGCCCTCAGGCCAGAAACAGGAGTTTTCCTGAGGCAGCACCTCTTGCATTGTTTACACCACACTTTAATGTCCTTAAACATCTGAGACCAACAAAATCGTTCTCTAATTAATGTGAATGTCCAATCAATGCCAACATGTCCAAAGTCATTATGTAGAGCAGTCTTGGCCATCTCCCTCAGCTTTTCTGGCAAGACTAGCTGATCCAAAACTTTCCCTTGGCCTGCTCTTACTCGGTGAAACAGAATGCCCTCTTTTACCACTAATCTTCTCCACTCCTTTAAAAGGAGGCGTTGTCCTCTCTCCAACCTCTCAGTCCCAGCCTGCTTGACACCCCGCTCTTTGCAGTGCAACACAGTTATGATGACTGCATCAGCTCTTTGGCTCTCCCTGACCTCCTGTTTGGTCATAGCTGGAAAAACGTCTGTGCCGACCCCATCAAAAACATCATTACAAGCTGACAAAATTTGGTCAGGCTCTTTCGTGCTTTCTACCACCTCTGGTGTACCCTCAGTAGCCCCTGGACTTCGAACAGGAACCACTGTCTCATGCCTTGGCAATTCTCGCTGTGGGCACATGTTCAGCTCTGCCTGTACCTCCCCCTGTGACAGTCTTGATAATGCATCAGCATTAGAATTCCCTTTTCCTGGTCGATACCGGATTTCAAAACTGAACATGGCTAGCTGTGACACCCAGCGCTGCCCTGTTGCATCAAGCTTTGCTGTCGACATGACATACTTTAGAGGATTGTTGTCTGTCAGTATTGTAAACTGATTGCCATACAGGTGATCATAAAATTTGTCTGTGACCGCCCACTTCAATGCCAGGAATTCTAATTTATGGGCAGGGTAGCGTGTTTCAACTGGAGTGAGGCCCCTACTCCCATATGCTATAACCCGCTCAGCACCTCCCTGGACTTGAGCTAGAACAGCCCCCAGACCTTCCCTTGAAGCATCAACTTGCAGTACAAAAGGTAAATTGTAATCAGGGTATCCTAATACAGGAGCAGTAATAAGCTTCTCCTTCAGGGTTTGGAAAACTGTTTGGCAATCTACGGTCCACTTGCAAGGAACTACAGCCTCGCCAGGTGATGTGCCTGTTTTTTCCAGCTCGGATCTCCAGACGTCAGGCGGTATAGGGAAGCCGCTATAAAGGCATATCCCTCGATGAAACAGCGATAATACCCTGAGAAGCCCAAAAATCTGGTTTTGGCTAGCATTTTACCTTGCTTATTTTCCCAGGGTCTGTACTTCTGCCATCTGCCGACACCACATGACCAAGATACTGCACTTCTTTCCTCAGCAGCTGGCATTTCTGAGGTTTCAGCTTTAACCTATGTTCATGTAGCCTGCTGAAGACAACTTGCAACCGCTCAAGGTGCTCCTCAAATGTTTTGGGAAAAAAGATGATGTCACCTAAATAAATGAGTACACTCACAAAGTTTAGATCTCCAAAACAGCATGTCATCAATCTTTGAAATGTAGAGGGTCTGTTCTGCAGTCCAAAGGGCATACAGTTGGCTTCATATAGGCCCATATGAGTGCTAAAAGCAGTTTTGTGTTTGTCATGTTCAGCCACCTCAACTTGCCAATAACCACATGCGAGATCAACGGTGGAGAAATACTTGGCCCTAGAGCCTCAAGTGCATCCTCTATTCTTGGGAGGGGAAAAGCATCTCTAGTGCTACAGGAATTTAGTTTTCTGTAGTCTATACAGATCCTAAGAGAACCATCCCGTTTTGTAACAACAACAATGGGGGACGAATATGGGCTTTTACTTGGGCGAATTACACCAGCATTCTCCATCTCCTCAATGGCTTTTCTGACTTGGTATTGTGTTGGGGGTATCTTTATGTATGGTATGCAAAAAGGCTTTGTGTCAATCAGTGGTATTTCATGCTGCACTGTCTTTGTGTGCCCATAGTCAAGGGAATGCTAAGAAAAAACATTTGCATTTTTACTGATGAGCTCTTTGAGTCTGGAATACTGGTCAGCATTATCAAAGGTGCAACCACTGAGGTCTAACATAAAAAAAAATGCCTCCATCTACCCAACTACTAGTAGGCTGAACCATTTCCTTTTGTGCTTTAGTGTTTTGGCACTCTGAAAAACATCCATAATCCATCTTGGAATCACTTTTACTGCCCACTTCACCAGTGATCTCTGTCATGCTTTTCACCAGAAATGCAGCTGCAATAGGGGTGTTTGGCTTTACACTCACAGCTCTAGCAGAGAGGTTCATCACTCGAACAGGAACAAATCCCTTTTTTACATCAGCAAGAACACGGGCTACAACCAACCCATCTGGAGGCTTTTGAGATGGCAACTTTTCAACTAGGGCTGTGTACGGTGTGCCCTTGGGTCCACGACATGTTTTACACTTGAGATTTATTTCACTACCAGGGGGGATTATTTTTGTATGGTGTCCTGCAAACCTCACAGTGCCAATTTTTTCATCTGTCCCTTTGGGTTCAGTGTTCACCACATCCATTAATGCTGGGTACCATTCTGGGTTAGTTTGCTTCACCTTTGAAAGGAACTGTTTACCACGTGAGGCTTGTAAGTGTTCCTTAGAAGCACGAATCACATTGGTACCGATTAGCAGGGGGACACTCGTTCTATACTCTGAAGTGGAGGTTAATGTACAACACACCATAATGGGGCACCTGCTGGCCTGCTGCATCTTCTATTGGGACATCAGTGGATTTCAGGCTTTGCAAACCAAGCTGGGGATGTGTTTTCCAAAACGTTTCAGTAATTGTTGTGACTTGAGATCCTGAATCAATGAGGGCACGGCATGCTTTTCCATTCACTATCACTCCTCCTTCATTACTAGGGCCCACAAGTGGTGTGTCTTTACGATTTTTAGTCTCGGTAGCATAAACATCAAGGGGACTACCTTGACAACCCATGGTTGCCCCAACGACCACAGGTTCTAGGCGTTTAAAGGCAGACTTGTCTCCGCACCATTCACTGCCTGGCCCTGTTCTTGTGCTGGCAAAATAGCCCTGCAGAAGCATGCAACATGACCCGGTTTACCACAGCGATGACATGAAATCTGGCTTACTCTTATTCAATGCTTGAGGCTGAGAATGTTCCACTACTGAATTGCTAGGCTTAGCTAACTTGGCCTCCAACTGAGTTAGTCTTTGTAGCTGCTCTTCTTGGCTTAAGGCCAGCTTTCTCACCAACTCAGTGAGTTCTAACAAATCTGAGTTGTGTTTGTTACTGATCTCCGGCTTTGGCTTTGGGCTAGGCTCCGTTCTCTGTACATGAACCTGGCTGGCTGTTTTCTTGAATTTGGTTTGGGTCTGGAACCTACTTCCCTCTCTGGCTAGACTACGTAATTCTGCCAGGAGTTTTCTCAATGAAGATAGTTTTGACTTCACTGGTGCTAGCCTCAAATAGGCTTCTTCATCTCTCAGCCCCCCGAAGAACTGACGAATTAACTTGACATCCCGGCCTGGAAAAGGTAAACCTTCATTCTGTGATTCTTCAGCTGCCCTCAGAGTGGCCTCCAAAACAATTGCATATGAGCAAGGTGACTCACCAGGTTTCTGACTTCTGAATCTGGTCCACAGATGTCTGTGTATCACTATATTCATGTCTTAGTTCTTCAAGGGCTCTGGTTGGTGTCTGCTCACGGGCTGGCAAGTTCAGCACAAGCTTCCTCGCTTCTCCACTCAGGTGTCGCACCACGGTTGCAAAGGCAAAATGAGGGGGAAGACCACCAGGATCTAGGAGGTACTGCATATCCCTTATCCAATCATCTATTAGAATCCTACTGTCTACATGGCCACTAAACACCTGCAGACCTTTTACTTGATGTGTCTGTGTGAAACCATACTGAGGTGCATACTGTGTTACAACAGGCATACTCATGAGACCAGGTGGTGGTGCTGGACACTGATTTTTTGGCGTGTATGGAGAAGCGTGAGCGTGGGGGTTGTCTAGATCAGGGTGGTTATCAGGAGGAGCTGGCTGAGGGGACACAGGAACAGCAACAGAGGGCATTGACCCTAGACTTGAATGAGTGTGAGGGTTTGCGAAATTTGGTAGCTGTCCACCTGCAAGTTTTGGTCTCACAGACGGTGGAAAGGCCATTGCACCATCTCCCTCTATGTCTAACTCCACTACTACAGGATCAATCCTCTGATGACCTTGGCCGTGGGGGACTTTAGCTCAATCAAATGACAACCAGGGAGTATCGGGCAGTGGCTCATTTGTGGAAGCTAGTCTGGATGGGGTTGGGGTCCCTTGAGAAGCACCTTGCATTGTTTTATTCTGATTGTTTTTTTGGGTTTTTTTTTTTTGCTAAGTATGTGAATGATGTACTACAGAAGTGTATTAAACTTCACTATAAACCTCTAAAAAGAAGTCTAGATGAATCTGTGTTATTTCAGATAAAGAATTTAAATGATAACCAAAAGAAAAAAAAAAAAAATTACAAATTCAAAGTAGACCAAAAATACCAACAAGATAGGGGAATTGTCAGCCAAAATATTAGAAACAGCCCCCTTTTTTTTCTACTTGGAGTATTACTCACAGTCTTGGTCTACACACTATTATTTAGACTTCACTTTCAACCAACAGGTATTTTAATGTCAGCTTTAAATCTCTTTAGGAGCAACTACTTGCACTTATGCAGCAGAAAAGTATTAGTATACTAATGCAACACAGACCAAACCCTTAGAAAAATAACATGAATGAGCTATGTAAAAAAATATGAAAAAGAAAGGATATTTCAGTTCATCCGAAACGATGCTGTCTGCGAAGGATGCATCCACGCTGATCTTCACACCACAATCTGGGTCACGGCACCAAAGATGTAACCCTTTCTTTCTCTCTACCCGGCTCCCCAGCTGGGCTCTGCGCTGTGATCTGATGTTAATAAAAACGGACCAGGAAGCGCAATCATGTGGTGCAATCAGCTGGTGGCACTGTTTTATCGTCAGGCTCAGACAGCAGCTTGGCATATCTTCAAGGAAGCACACAACACTGTCAAATAAGCCCAGTTTTTCCTACTTCTAACTTACATTAAATGAAAGTCTCAGCTAACATTCAGTTTCTTCAATTTAAAATGTACGTCGTACTCGGTGGCATTCATAGCGCTCATTTAAATAAAAAAAAAAAATACATATACTGCTGAAACAGTTTAAATTCCCAAGCCTACATGTAAAACAGGTCACATTAAACTAAAACTGATAAAACAAATGAGCTTAGCAACTAGTATTACACCACATTCTTTTAGCTTGCAATACTTAAAAAAAAACCGCAAAAATAGCACGAAAATATGTACTAATTTGGACAACTAACTGAACATAACATGTTATCCAGTGGTTATCTGTCCAAAACACCCATGGATGTTAGATATTTTTAAAGGATTAATTAGGATTCATCACAGAACACAGTCAGTATGTCTCACCTTCAAGGAAGCACACAATACTGTGATTTCCTTGTTGAGCACCAACACTAAAGAGAGAAACAACGCGTAGCGCGTATACTGCCACCTGGTGACCAGAACTATTAACAACACCTTACATTACCATTTACAAACAGAGTGCAGCTCCTTCTCATCTTTTCCCGGAAAAAAGTGACATAATTTTCCCGCGATGCCATCAAAATGGTTTTCCCTTTCTCAGCTGGCGCGGTTTAGACTACGCAGCCAATGAATGAGCCTCCCTCGTGCTCGTAATTTCTGATTAACCTATGATTTACAAATTATACACCCACAGAAGCCTGGTGCGATGATGTGAAGATCTCTGGAAAATGCAGTTTCACAAGTGGCCGCTGGGCGGGTACACGCTTTTGAGCCAAATCCGTAGACCCTTACCCAACTTTGGCCCTCGTTAAAGTGAAAAATTAGTACTTTCCTGATATTGCATATGCATATTAGACCATTCTGAGCATGGTGGCATATTCAGAAAAGTCAGGGCATGGGTTTTGGTACTGACATTTGTGTATTCTGACAATTGTACTGACATTTCACAAAAACAAACACACACACACACAGTGTTGGGTAAAATACTTTGAAAAAGTGGTGATGGCTGAATACTGAACACTCATAAATGTCATAAATGTATTCAGTAATGTAGCCTGTTACAGTACAGTACAGTACATCTCGGTAAGGCAAAAAGAAGCTCAGTAACACTGAGATGTTGAGATGAATAAGTGATTCATCACATTTATACACACACACACACACACACACACACACACACATATATATATATATATATATATATATATATATATATATATATATTATTTGAATAAATTTATATTCCTACTTGTTGTGCATTAGAAGTAATTTTAAGTAAATCTAATACGTAGACGGCTAAATGCTGCAGATCTACACCGGGGTATGGCCAAACTCCAGCACAGTTTGGTGATTTTCCTGTTCTAGCACATCATCTAAACCTGGCAATTAACTGATAAGTTATGTGGAGGTGTGGAGTTCGCCACACCTGCCCTACAGCTATAGCTAGCTCTCTAGCTTCTCTATAGGTAGAAAAACCTCTGTAAATGAAAATGTGTGCTTTGCTTTTATTGATTTGATTTCTTTTTTTGTGCTTTAGGATATTTTTGACAATCCAGTTTTCTCCTACTTTTACAGTGAGATGAGCAACACGCTGATGACCAACACTTGTACGATGATGGCCAACACATGCTGCAGACAGTAAAGCAGTATATTTTACTTTGAAATGTAGAGAAAATTGATTCCATTATAAAGGTGTTTGGAGTCAAAGGGTTTTCTATTCTTTTATGAAACACAAGAACACAGGTACATTTTTTTCATAAACATAAAATAATTGCCCATGGCAATCATCCATGCACAACAGATGTGGCATATAGAGGTTAGGTTGAACAACACCCATAAATAAATAAATAAACAAATAAATAAATAAACATGGCCTAAAAAGAATATCCCAGCTTTACCATTTAATTTAAATTTAGTTTAAAATTATTAAACATCAAATAGTAAGTAAACAAAAGATCATTCTGTGTCTTACACTGTTTTTAATGTTATTATCTCAGTATTGTTTTTATTTGACAGTCAATAAATATCAGCTATGTTACTTTTTATAGTTAAATAAAAAAAAAAAACGTAAAAGTAAAAACTGTCAGAAGCCTCTGAGTGGCACAACTGTCTAAGCATTTATCCCAGCATCAGGAGATTATGAATTTGAATTCCAGCGAGGCCACAACCATCTATAAAAAAGAGGGATTGTCTGATGGTAAGAGTACCAGCCAGTGGTGAAACTGAGCAAAAAAAATGATTCTATATTGTAACCTAACTGAGATGCAGTGCTCAAACATGTGAGTTAGGAGAACTTTTGACAAAACTAAGAGAGTTACTGTGTATAATAAATTAGAAATAATCAGCCCCCTATGCACACACTGAAACATGCACACACACCCTAGTACTTCCTATTGAGTCCATCTGCTGCTTGCTCTCATTACAACCTTTACTGATGTGCTGTTTATGAGGGATATGATTATGATGATACTGCCACAGCTGCCACAGTGAGCGAGGGAGGGAGGAAAGCTTCTCAGTCGAGTCTTTAAAGAATGACTGAAAATCAATTATCTGGCAGACGTGGCTTGTAACATTTATTGCCTCTCTCATTTATGAAATAATTATGCTGACTGTTATCACTGTTACATTGATTATGGCATTTATTTTACTGGCTACAGAAGCTGCTGTAGCTAAAAATGTGGAATCATCTGGTGTTTTATGGGCAAAGAATGCACAATTCAAGACCCTTGAGCCTCATTCTCCAATCAGACCATAGTTTCAAGCTGGGGACAATGAGCTGAAAAGTATCGGCAGCAATCAGAAATGACTTGACACCACTTCCGGCATTTCCAATATTGATACCAATACCAAATCTTGAGTACCAATATGGAGCCAATATATTTTTTTACTTTTATTACACTGACTCCAAACACAAAAGGAACACAGTGCACCAAAATGGCAAATGCAAAAACATTACCTAAAACAATTAAAGAATACAATAACACAGCAACAATTACTAAGGAGCATTACAGATTACATTGAGTCTACAGAAAAATACCTTTTTGTACATCAAAATCGTCTCATCCTACTAAGCATGCAGTGATGGCCACACTAAGCCTCTACCCTAGCAATGGTACAATACATACAAAAACATTCAGGTGGCATATTGTCTCTGATAGTTACTTAAAATGCCCCGAAATTTTAAAGTTAAACGCAGTAAAAATGTGCTAACAATTTATTTTGAGCACTCCTTTGTAGATGATTAATAAACTCTTAAGAGTATCAGAAACATCAGTGAAGTAGCAGTGAATTTGCAGTAGTGCAGCATCTGAATACATTGAGGTAAATATCTTGAAGATGTACTGTTTATGCATTACTTAGATTAAGTAGATGTGTTGTTATGTTATTGTTGATCATCTGATTAGCAGTTTGAAAACTGAGACCAGCTAATTAAACAAGTGGCATCAGGTGTGCTCCAGCTTGTCTGGAGTGAAAACCTGCTGTTACACTGGCTCTTTGTGGATAAGATTGAACACCCCGGCTTCCTTTATGCAAAACCAAACCTTGCTTAAACTTAAGCCTAACCCTAATCCTGGCCCTAACTCTAACTACAACTTCAACCCAAAATCTAACCTTAACTGCATCTAACCTAATCCTAACCCTTACCTTGGCCCTAATCCTAACCCTAGCCTTAACCTCAAACCAAAACCTAACCTTAACCAAAACCTAATCCAGTTATACTCCAGCTACAGAACGGTGCCAGCAGCATCTCTATAACAGCTTGTTAAGCATGTTGAGATGGTCTGTATTTTACCTGTTAGATGTTCAGTGACCTCTCAGGTTAACATCTACAGATATGAACTTGGACATTCCAAATAAAGTGAAAAATAACTGAATTCAACAGACTATAAGCAGTTTTTATTTATGGTTTTATTTACGGCAGTTTATTAAGTCTCTTGATATTGAATGTTTTCACCACTGGTATATCATTAATATATTGTTTTTGTTACTGTGAGTGTTGAGTGTTTATTTAATCTAAAAAGGGCCACTCAAGATAAATTGTCACCAAAGTGCAATCTTTTCTGAATCACTTTATTAATAATTACTGTCTTTTCTTTTTTAGAGACAGTAATTAAGTTCATAGTGATGTATTCCCTGAATAGGGTGCAAGAATGTAATGTAATTAACTGGAGGAATTTTAACCAGCCATCAAATTCAAAAAGAACCCAAAATTTTACATTTCTCATACAATTAAAGGTTTGTCATTTCAGCCACTCCCCTCCAGTTTCTTCATTCAGCCCCATAGCAAACATTCTTTCTAATACATATTCTACAGTTTATGCATTGGCCCTATGGATTTAAGATGAGTCCACTGCATGCAAATCTGCACCAAGTTTACAAGAGTAGCCTACTTGAGAAAGGCTGACGGTTTCAATCACTTCCTGCACTGAAGACTGACATGCCACAATGACAATGCCAAGGTGCAGGAATGGTTTCCAAACAGGTGGGGGCACTTTATTGTTGGTGTTTGGGGTTTACAATCTTAAAATTCTTAAAGTGAAAACAAAAATTCCAACCTACACAATTCATATGAGTGGCAAATTCAGCATGCAAAATGGCTAATTTCGCCAAAAGGCAAGTTTGCACATCAATGAGTGACATGGTTATAGGTGGTGAGTAACAGCAGAGGGACACTTAAGGGGCCAATCAGATTTTTACTGGGGCCACAGGGGCCCCTGGTGCTTATATTAGCACAGATCTATTGCTAGCGTTCTGCTTCTTGGTTTATTACACACTGCTAGTCAAAGTGTACTTAATGTCTCTAAGCATGCTACATATTACATCTGGCTAATGAAGCTTGGCTTTTCATTTGTTAAAGGGCCTATGCCTAATTAAAATGTTAAAATGGGCTTTTTTTCATCATCTCAGCAGGAAGTGCAACAACCTCAAGTTATATTGTATGTTGTATGTGTCACATCATACAGTGTCATGTCACTCCTTTCATTGAAGATAAAGATGTATTCAAAACCCATGTGAAAAAGTAATTGCCCACCTAAACCTAATAACTGGATGTGCCACCCTTGGCAGTAACAACTGCAGTCAAAAGTTTGCGATAACTTGCGTTGAGGTCTTTACAGCGCTGTGGAGGAATTTTAGCCTACTCTTCTTTGCAGAATTGTTTGTAATTCAGCTACATAGGTGGGTTTTCGAGCATGAACTGCCCGTTTAAGGTCTTGCCACAGCATCTCAATGGGATTCAAGTCAGGACCTTGACTCATTCTTCATTTTGTTTCTTTTTTTTTTCCCCCCCGAATCTTTTTATTGCATTTTATAGAATCACAAACATATTACATTGTTCAAGTGAAACAACAAAAGGAGTCCTTCTGCATCAACCCCTTACCCTTCGACCTTAACCCACCCACCCCCTTAGAACACATACTTCCCACTAAAGCTGCTCCTGGGAATCTGACAGAGGTAAACAGAATATCTACCAGAACAAGAGTGGTCTAAATCAATATGTAAATAATAAATGTAAATGATAAATTACAATATGTACAAATGTATAAATAAATTTAGGGGGGAGATAGATAAATAAATAAAAATAAATAAATAAAAATCTCAATTCACATATTTAGGCATCACTATCTTCAAGTGAAACAGAGATGTTGATAAAATCAAGCATAGAATCCCAGGTCCTGTGAAAGGATCTCAAAGAACCTTTCAGGGAAAATCTTAGCTTTTCGAGCTTGATGCATAATAGGACATCCCAGATCCAACTAGCATGCGATGGTGGAGAGGCCTGTTTCCATTTAAGAAGAATGGCGCGTAACAGATATGAGTCTCTTCTGGGAATGATCAAGAGTAAGAAATCAATCGATATAGGTTTCAGGGGGGTGGTTGGGGAAGCGGGGGAATAGCTTTTGAACAAAATGTCGGGCCTGAAAAAATCGAAAGAGGTGACTATTGGGTAAGTCGAATTTGGTGGGGAGGCATACACCGTGTCAAGTTTGAAAAGTTCGTCTATCACTAAGGACCTAGCTCTCTCCGCCCGTCTCACCTGGGAGGAATAGGAAATCACCTGCCCACGGATAAAAGCCTTAAAGGCCTCCCATAAGGTGTCACTACCAACCTCGGGGGTATCGTTAACTGCAAAATAAAAGCTAATCTGTGCGTCAATAAAGTTCTTGAACTCATTATTGGATAACATATGTGAACTGAATCTCCATTGTTTGACAAAGGTTGGGGCAGAAGGAAAATTAATATGAACTGTTGTAGGGGCGTGGTCCGAAATGACAATGGTGTGATAATCACGAGTTAACATGATGGAGTAATCGGTTATCTAGCAGAAAAAAATCCATCCTTGGGAAAGAGTGGTGTACATGAGAGAAAAAAGAGGAGACTTTGTCCTGAAGATTTTTAAATCTCCAAGGGCCTGACAGACCTAATCGAGATTGATGATTTAACAGCACTGGCCGATTTGGACAAGGTGGCCTGTTTAAGCAACGACCTATCAAGACTCGCATCCTGGACGAGGTTAAAGTCACCACCTATGATTATGTAGTGACTATCCACATTTGGAAGATTGGAGAAAAACATTGACCTTAACTGAGGCACATGAGGCCTGCAGTTCTTTAGATATATGCCTCAGGGTTCTTTTGTTACCTACTGGATGAGTTGTTGACGACCTCATGGTGAAATTTTGGTAGGCTGGCAGGTTCACCACTAATCCAAGTTGTCTCCATTTGTGGATAATGGCTCTTACTGTCGTTTGCTGGAATCCCAGAGCCTTAGCAGTGGCTTTGTAATCCTTTCCAGACTGGTAGATTTCAGTGACTTTGTTTCACAGCTGTATTTGAATCTCTTTAGAATGTGGTATCGCTGTTACAACAGCACTTGTTTGAGGACTTGATTGAATGAAGCAGGACTATAGAGGCAAGGACAAGTGCATGGAGAAAAGATCTATGTATAAATCGAGGTCGTTGTAAAGCTCTGTCCAAACTGCAGTCTTGTAGTCTTTGACCAAGCCTTTTACCACATATGTAATATGTACTGCCATGCATTTTCATTGAGGTCAGTCAGTGGCATTTAAAGACAAACAGAAACTTGCTATTGAGCATTGCCACCTTCCAAATATTGAACTGGCTAATAGACATATACCCAAAATAAAATGCGTCAAAATGTGTTTTATTCCTCATTTGTCAGGCTAAAAACTTTTTCCTGTGCTCACCCCACTCTCTCCTGGTCTCTACAGCATGTTATTTTATTCAGAGTTCATGCCATGTTAGGAAGCTCTGTTGAACATATTGTGCTGTATCCCATCAACTTTAACTCTTAATTAGTTTTTTGACAGGTATTACACCTCTGTTATCTGTTTTGTAGGCTGAACTCACTTATCCCCAAACTTCTATTTAAACTCACTTTAGTTTGTAGAAATAAACACTGGCAGAGCACCAGTGTTTACTCAGTTTGCTTGGGCATTCAAGAGTTACGGACCAAAAGGGCAACTTCTAGCTCACTAACTCACTAACTTTTGCAGTACTTAACCTTGCGAAAGGTTCCTATGTACATTAATATGGCCTAGATTTTCCCAGTCCAGGACCTGGATTGGGAACAGGATTGGGAAATGCTTGGCAAGATAACAAAATTTACTTTACCACATCAGTGTTAAACCTTCAGTAAGGAAATGCAAATAACAAGTAGCATTATCTTAATGATAGCAAATGTTCAGTCACTGTCTAGGCTAGCTGTTCCTCATTATTTTACTGTTCTCTTCTACACTTTAGTTATTAATCTTATTATTTAGTTAAGTCTTATTTAGTAACTACTACTACAACAAGTCCTTGGTTGCTGTGCGATAACTGATTTATGGTTCAAGAACTGCATGGTGATGAATATGCTTGTTTGAGTTAGTCAGCCAGTGTCACAAAACAAAATTTACAATGCACATATAAAAGTATGATGACATTCTGTATTACATATATCTTGTTATATCAAAACCAAACTGCTTGAGTGTACTTGATTTGTGTATGTACAAACTAAAACCTGTGGAGCACACTGTAGATGTTTAACCCATGTGGATAAGCATGAATGTATGTATTCATCTGACTGCCTAGCATACTTTCAAGCATGCTCTTACTATATTTTTGAGGATCAATACATTCTAAAGCTATTCATTACAAGTTTGAGCAGTGCTATTAGAGACAGCTGGGGACAGAAAGTCTGCCTTTCTGCCATTATCAAAGCTGTCACCATTGCCATCTACCAATAGAGGCTTCATTCAACTGTGCATTGGTTCTAAAATGCCCAATGAGCTTTCATTTGGTTTCATATGTGTTTTTTATGTGGTTAACAATCAATGATTTCAGTATTATGGGAAAGCAGTGTCAGTAATATTTGAGACCACATCTTTCAATGTTGTGATTTACCCTACTATCACAGCTGCACTACTCATCTCTTGGTAGATTTATTTTTTATTTAGTGATTTGGCATTTGTTCATATGTTTTAAAATTGAATAAATGCTTTCTATTTATATTTCTACCTGAGCTGAAGTACATGCTTTTAAATGTACTTAATCAAAAGTAAAGTGCTGTCAGTTAATAGTAATAATAAACATATTATTTATATGATAATCATATAAATATTATTTTACGATATTACAACAATAATACAACTACTGCCAACAACAACAATAAGAAGAAGAATAAGAATAAGAAGAAGAATTAACCATTTGTGTTCAGGAGACCTGAAAAACATAGTGGTTTCTATGGTTTCTAGCTTATACACAAATCAGCCAATAAGAGCTACATGTATTTAATTACATTTCATCAATGATTTTCATACCCAGTATTTTTGATTAGGTCAGCATCAGGCCTTCAAGGAGCATTCCAGGCTGATTACAGTAAGCTAGTTGTGCGGTTTCTTTGCCTTTAGTTCATTATGCAGGCAGCCAGCTGCACTTCTAGTAAGAAAATAGCACTAATGAAGTCCAAAGAGCATTCATCAGTCACAGAACACAGAGTCTTTTGCTCTCCTCTCCTTCCTTCCACCTCCCAACTTCAACTTGGCCTCAGACCAACCTTTCCCATATGGCTCAAATTGACAACGACCTTCCAATAATGGCTGCTCAAAAACAACAGTTGCCCTTATTAGTAACCCATGGCCATCTTTCACCTGACAAACAGAAGCTTCTTTTTCTTTGTTTTTGCCAAATAACCAGTGCTACAAAAACATTCTCACTATTAGACAAACAGGTGGGCTTTTCAATAGCACAAAAAATGAGGCACATCAAGGTATATTACAGAAACAGTAAAGACAGAGGAAAAATGTGAGGCTCCATCTTCTTTTTCTGATCATTCTGATTTGTACTGTTTCAGGGGAGAAATGTGAACAAAGTTGCTGTAATGCAGAGTTTCTTATCTTTATCCTGCTTTTGGTGACCCGCAATATTGCATGGTTTCAGGTATTCCTTAACTCAAAACACCTGATCCATCCTCATCAACTGTTTATTGAGCTGGACCAGGAGTGCCGGGGCAGGGAATGATAAAACTGTGCAGTGCTGTGGGGTGAGTTAGCTACAAAAACATTCTCACTATTAGACAAACAGGTGGGCTTTTCGATAGCACAAACAATGAGGCACATCAAGGTAGCAAACATTACTGTTAGTTCCATTTCCTCTAATTCCAGCATGATCAAACTGCTTTGGAAAGCTGTGAGCAATTATACCGAGACTGAAAATGTAGCATAGATGTCTGGATGCAAGCATAACATTAGGAGGCAAAAAGGATGCCATTAGCTTTTATGTAGATTTCTTCAGTTGCAAAGATAGAGCAATACTGAGAGCATTTTATTTTCAGGACAAGAGACAGTGGTCTCCAGAATTATTTGCAGTTAGTAAAGATAAGCAAAAATGCTTTGAAAAAAAATCTGGTACAGTTTTTTTGTTGTTGATCTTACACTGAGAATATGAGAGAAATAGCTGTAAGTTTTTTTAATATATTATTATCACCCTTAAAATACTTAGGAACAAAATCTATGGCATACATTTCTTAGCAGCTTCAGGAGCAAGTAGTGCTTTTATATTGAAAAAGGAGGTTTTACAAAGTTCTTAATGTTTAATCAAGGCTTAATCTAGGTTGCCAAAATGACACTGTTTTTGAAAAAAATAGGGTTGTTTTTATTCAGGATTGTAGACATTTGCCTTACATTTCTTTCAAATTTACTGTGATCAAGCTGGTGAACTTTTTTCATTGTGAACAAACACACATGGTGAACATGGTGAGGCAGCCAATCAACGCTGATTTTATGCTCCAGTGAAAATACAGCAAATGTTGACCCACAGTTTAGCTGTTGTTACCTGACACTGACACCCCTGTCACCTTCCTGGTATAGTCAACAAAATGCACTAGGTCGATATAAACAAGCACTTACCTTAGTACTGAGCATGAATTATCTGTAAACATACTATGAGCTTTCCTGACAATAGCACAATGAATATTGTGCTCCAGCAATCAATGCAACTCCACATCGCACTGTAGTCTGTAAAAGCAGGTGTGTGTATGCACGTGTCACCAGGGGCCTTAAAGGGTACTTTCAACGATTTTTTAAAATTTCTGTATAAGCAAAGTACTCTGAAGCTACCTCTCAATTGGTTATTACATGAAATGGTAATAAATACCCTTCCTGATGTCTGAGACATTGTTTTAGAGAGTTAGTTTTGAGAGAAGGTTTTGATCTAAAATATTTTTTAAGATGCATTCTTGGCAGAGAAGTACAGGTATAGGGGGTTTTATAGTAGGACTGGGCACCCAATCCTGTTTCAGGAGAAATGCTGTAGCGTTTCTGAACAAGGTGCAGAAGCTCACATTGGCATGACGTGCACATCTCCAAAATCTCAACTATGTGTTTTGCATATCAAGTAAATGCCAACTGGCTCTCTAGTAGTAGTAATAGGAGCAAGATAAGGGTAAGCTTAACCATAACCAAAACTAGGCCGAAATCATATGGAGCAGGTTAAGGATTGGCTGACAGAAGTTGCACAATGTTACCAAAATTTCTAAGTGACCTATCTTCAAAATATTACAGAAACAGTAAAGACAGAAGAAAAATGTAATGCAGAGTTTCTTATCTTTATCCTTTTTTTTCTTATCTTTAGCTTTTGGTGACCCACAATATTGCATGGTTTCAAGTATTCCTTAACTCAAAACACCTGATCCATCCTCATCAACTGTTTATTGAGCTGGACCAGGAGTGCCGGGGCAGGGAATGATAAAACTGTGCAGTGCTGTGGGGTGAGTTAGCACAGCAGAATGTAAACTGATATTACTAAAGTCTATAAAAAGTAGTAGAGCATAAGAGCACAACAGCATGTAAAACTAATATCACTAATGTCTGAAAAGTAGTAAAGCACAGGTTTCCTATCATAATCTTTCTAGAAAAACTTGTCACATCTGCAGATAATATATAGCACTGTCAGATAATATATACATATCACCTTTACCAAGTGCATGTGACAATTTCAACACTTTTGATTTGAAGTGCTGCTTTCTCATTTTCAAGCATTACTGACATAGACCTTTGTCTCCTTTTAGCACAGTGGGTGATGAAGTTTGGGTAAAAGGGTTTGTTAGGGAAGAAAACTGTTACTGCACCCTGAAGGTACAATGAAGAACATCTAAGAGAGAGAGAGAGAGAGATACAGAGAGAGAGAGAGAAAAGACAGACACTCCTGTTGAGCAGTGATGTCTCTGCTACTGAGACCAAAAGACTGACTGGAATAAATCTAATCGCACACATGCTGTTATCTAAAATTGAGTTTCACTTTATAATGGTAAACCAAAGGTATTCCCGGACCTTTTAAACATTAAATGAACAGCAGTTGAAGCAATCATCAGAGCCTGGTGCGTTAGAAGAAAATTCAAAGAAAACATGTCACTGTGGAACTTCAGTGAGCTACTGGGCAGATCCTTTTCTAACACCCATAGAGACTTATCTTGTCTTTTCATTAGACAGCCCAACCCTTGAGGCACTGACCATACTTCACCCATCTTTGAGGGGATCAAGTGCTCCTAGTCTTCAGGAAGCTTCTCCACCACTGCTGCTTTTGAAGATGCGCTGGAGGAACTGTTCACAGTACGGCACTTTGAGCCAGGAAGTTAACTTGGATAGAGGCGCATGAAGGGTTTTAATGAGCTCTTTTTGCCAAAGGGAAAGGAGAGACAGCTCTCAGTGAAGAGAGAGCGATCATGCCCACCCAGCTGCCTCTCTGCTCTTACTTTCGGGGGGTTGAGTGACAGGTGGTGACAAGGTGCCGAGGAGCCAGGTGCAGCACAGGCATCCATCAGCCAGCATGAAGACTGAGCAAATTAGACCTGACAGCTGAATGGCTGTTTTAAAGAAAACAACAACTGCTCAACTTTCATTGCTATTTTAAGGTGCCTTCCAGCCAGCTCAGTTGAGATAATTTTTTGAAAGAAATTATAACTTGAAGTTCACTCTTTACCTAGCATTAACCTTAAAGGCATTTCAAAATAGAAACTATAGGATTTGACATATTTTGAAGAATTACATAACGCAAGCAGACTTTTTTCTTGGCTCAGAAAAACATTGCTGGTCTCATGTCCAGTTTATTGACTCAGCTTCATGAATTTTTTGGGTCATTCTCTTTAGATACACCTATGCGCTTTGTAGGTTTGAAATTACTGACAGTAGGCTAGACCTGTGTCTGGTAAAGGTTAACAGAGTTACCACAGTAACAGCCCTAGTGACGATAAGAAATCATGTTTTTTTTTGTTTGTTTTTTTCGATTTCACTTAAATGTTTATTTATTGATTTATTTGATGCACATCATAAGACACTAGTATTCCCACATGTGAAGACAACTGAACTTTTGAAACATGTACCACCTATAGTACGGTGTTCATTTTAAGACATCTTCAGACCACAGTGTCAGGTTTCAAAAATCAGACAAAATTACTTTTTGTCTGTCGTGTCTTGGCTCTCACACAGTCAGGCAAAGTGGCTACAGACGCCAAAAAAGTTCATAAGTTGCTCACGCTAAACTCCACATCTCACAGTCTGAATAGTTTTCTTGCAGCACCTGTCAGCATGCTCATATTTTTTATGCCATAGATGCAAGAACATGCTTACGCACAATCCTGAGCAGTAGGAAATGTATTTGGACTGCCCTGGACACTAATAATCTATACATTCACCTGGAATTGTATGAGTCTGGTGTGCAAAGAAGTCAACTGTGTTCTACTGGTGATTAGTTTAGCACTTTAGTTTAATAAACATTTGTTCCCCAAGGACGTGGGTGGTGTCAAAAATATGTGTTGATGATTTGAGTAACTTTTACGTTTTTGAATACTTTAGTTATCAAATTGATTATTAAATATTTGTTGCAACCTTACTATAGTTGAATATTTGTTGCAGCCTTACTATAGTTATGTTCCTTAATTTGACAGATATTAAGCTTCAACTCATACATTACCACCATTTGCTCCCACAAAATGTAAAGCAAAAGAAAAACAATACCCCTCAACCACTGAACTCTAAGTAACTGTTTACTGTGGTTATTTTCCACAAGGTTATCTGAATAAGCAGATTTTGTTATCAGCACAGGTCTGTTTCTGCACAATTTATCAGCTACCCTCTATGGTATATATTAATGAAATGAGACCAACAGAGGACCAACTTTGATGAAACACCATTTAGGTAGTGCCCCATTCTCAGCACAACAGTGACACCAACATGGTAATGGCAAGTTAGTATATGTGGTGCTGGTATAAGTGTATCAGGCACATTTTTTTTTACACACCTCACTGATAGGTTAAAAACAGTCCACCAACCAAACATATCCAGCTAAAAGTGGCCCTGTGTTCAGAAACTAACCACTAATGCTGAGAGAGAGGAAGACATAGTTAGAGACAGTGACTCATCTTTTTCCATACATAAGTCGCAGTGTCTAACTGTATACCTACAAGGTGTAGCCACAAAGTAAGTGTAGCCAATACGTGTACATAGTCGCAGATACAACAAACAAATCGATGTATGCTTAAAATTCCTCCCAACTATGAATTAGTAAAAGAGAACCACATAATGATATCTATTTGATACCGATGGTGAAAGGTGCAGTACTATGTGAGACCTAGAACAGTGAGGTAGAACAGTGAAGTGAGCACAAGCAGTGACATTGCAGTCACATTTGGATCATTCAGCACTGCACAAAACCCACAAGCCCCAAAGTAATACCTTCAAAGAATGAATTGGGCTTGACAGGATTCTCTCTTTTCATTTCTCTGTCTGTCTTTATATATACAATCCCTCCATCTTTTTATTACTGACACACACACACACACACACACACACACATACACACACACAATGTCTATTTATCCACAGCCCTTGAAAAAATGCATATTCATAATTAGTGCTTGTATCAAAATAGTCTAAATGGTCATCAAAATAATTAAATGACCTGTCATCAAAGTAATGGAACTTCAGTATTAGACATTCTAAGACCATGAAGTAATGTAACACAACACATTGCTATTTTTCTCACATTAACTGGCCCACGATTCCTCGTAAAGGGGGTGCATTCTATTAGAATCACTCTTGTGTACTAATACAAAACTTAAGATTATGAACATCACTCTTAGTGAGAATAACTTATTGCAGTAACCCTTCCCTCTAAGGGGACAGACAAATGAATCCAAACTGTGTCTGCAAAATGCCCCACAGCATAACAAAGCCACCAGACCCCAGACTGTAGAGGTCAAATATTCAAATTTGTACCATTCTCTTGTACCGGCCTATTGCTCTTGAATACAAAAAACTGAGGGTCCTACACAATGATACAGCAACACTAATATGAACGTCACTCTGAAGACTGATTACAGTTCTGTCTGTGAAGAGTCGACTAAGACATGAAATTTAATAGTTGTGATGGAGTGACCGCCTTCAGGAAAAAGCCTTTAAATGCCTCATAATGGTTTATCATAGATCAGTATCAGCCTTTTGCATGTAACAGAAAGAGGGTCGCGGAAATTTCCTCTGCTGATGGCTAGACTTTTAAGGCTCTACACTTTGGCACAGAAATCAATGTTGACAGAGAGCCTACTAATTATATAAAAGCTTTTTAGGTTCTCTGATATTAGATAAGGATAGAAAGCATGAATATTTCATTGTTTCCATTTCTCCCTTTTCACCCATGAAAGCTTTCGCACTTGTCTTTTGTTGCCGCTCAGATGGAGTTGGGGTGTTTTCGTCATGCTTCGCAGCATCGGTAGGATTGGACCCTAGAGTCTCATCAACACGTTCTTCAGTGCTCGTATAACACAAGGTTTTGTTCAATTCTGCATTTCCCACATTCCACTATTTTTTTCTTTTGTAAAAGATGTTCTTGTTTCAATTATGATAGTACATGATATTATGACATATGATAAGTGGAAAATTTGGTTTTACCTTTTTAGCTGTCACTCGTGGGATAAGCTGGAATGACGTTTGAGATCCAGAACGAATCATGCAGCATTGCTGACTTCACTAACGCTCCCATGGCTGCATGCTATCAAATCCTCACAGCCAAGGTCCAACATATAGTGTAAAGCTTCCCTAGAAGAACAGAGGCTGTTACTGCAGCAAAGAGGGAAAAAAAAAACCTTACTAATACCCTTGATTTTAGAAGAAACTTTGGATGAGCAGATGTGAATCGAATTCTGTAACATAGTGAAATTTTGCAGCAGTAGCCCCAAAAACATCATATAGTTATGCTATTACATATAGAATTAAAACTGTACTAAACTCAAATATTAAAATTTTATTAAAACCTGCAACGGTCATTGGGCAGAAAGTAGGAAACACCAGTCCAGGTCACCAGTCGCACAGACATATACCCACACACACCTGTAGGGGCAATTTAGCATGTCCAATTGGCATTGGTGATTAAAGTCTCTCATCGCTGTCGCTGTACATGATGCTCCCTGCTCCAAATGGCCACGCCTCCCGCGCAAATTTGAAGAATATTATCATAATTTAATTTGAACTGAGTTTCACAAACAACTTTAAACTTTAGGTTTAGGTTAATATACAGCTTTGTGCTGAGATTCAGCAACCAAAAAAAAAAGTTTTTGACCAATTAAAACATGACGGAGGAGAAGCTGAGCAGCCTGTCTTTCTATGGGTTAACAGGTGTTTTGGGACTGATTCCAGATGCACAGATGGTTTCCTAATGGGATCTAAAGGTGTCCCACAATAAACTAGTCGCCTCTAATGGTAACACACATACATCTTCCAAGCTGCCTATCCCTCTGGGTGGTAACCATTAAGTCAATTCCTATTAGAAAGCAAAACTGACTTACGGTGACGCCATGTTGAAGGCTGTAGGATAAAATCTAAGCTCCATCCAACTAACTAAAAATCTCCTAACAAAAAGACCAAAAACGCGGCACAACAACACAATCTTCAATGGCATCGTCCTGCAGAAGTAAAGGGTCAAGTAAACAGGAGAAAGTGAAAGAGATAAATGAAAACTCGAAGCAAAAACTCAACCTCCTGTGAGCGAGGCGGCTAACACTAGTATACGTGAGCCAGAGTGGAAAATATTAGCTGAGTTGGAGAAATTGAGGACAGAGAATCGAGAAGGTCACGAACAAACTAAGCTATCGTTGACAAAGCTGGAATCATCAATGAAAGAATTGAAGGCTGAAATGACAAAACTCGAGAAAAGAACTATGGAGATGGAGGGCCGCATTAGTACCGGGCGGAGATATGAGAACGCAATTCGGTATCTGCTACGCCGAGAGGTGGATCTGACGGCCCGATGTGAAGACCTGCAGAACAAGTTAAGACGCAATAACCTGAGAATAAACCGAGTGCCCGAAGGGAGAGAAGGATGTGAAGGCGTTCGTGAAAGAGCTGATAAAATCTGATCTCCAACCAATGCCCGAAGTGAATGTACAAATATAGAGAGCCCATCGATCTCTAACAGCTAAACCAAAAAACCCCGCCGCTGCTCTGAGGTCTCTTATAGTCAAGTTTGTGGACTGTTCAGTGAAAGAAGCACTTCTGAGACAAGCATGGAGTCAAAAACTGGTCATTTATAAAACAGATCCGATATATTTTCATCACGACTACTCCCCAGAGTTACAAAAGAAGAAAGCACAGGTGTGGGACGTAATTAAACAGCTAAAGCAGAAAAGCATCAAGGCCAAGAGTATTTACCTGGCACAGCTAAAAATGTTCATGGACTCATGTTCAAGGAATAGTGAGAAGACCTACCCGACCCTCACAGATGGGTGGACGAGCGGGAGCAGATGGAGAAAGAGCTGTACCAGTATAGATGGAGCAACGCGGGAGGGAGACGAGGAAAAGATCCAGCGGTGCTTACTGGCACGGATGTTAGGGCCTTCTTCAGTGGAACTGAGTGACTTCGGTGTATGCCTAGTTTCATCCTAGGAAGCTTGAAACAATGAGTGTTAGGAGGATAACTAAAAGTTTTGCTGTAACGGACAAAACTGTTATGTTGTGTGGGTAAATTACCCACACAGTGAGCAGGGACCGTTCCACGAGTCGGACGACGGAGGCTCAGACAGTGTGATTCTCCCAGAGGAGCAGTCACCCTCCCCTGCCCAGGTCACAACAGGAACTGGTTTGTGTTTAGGTGCTAAAAACCAGTTGGGTATGTGGAAGTTCACTTTATCTTGTTCGCATTATCTTAGTTGCTTTGTTGTATGTTTTTGTTTTGTTCTTTCTAGTTATATGAACTAGGAAAAGTACAACATAATATATGGACAGTTTAAACTGTATTAGCTATATTGTAAAGGAGATAGGCATCCAATTAAGAGGAAAAAAATATTTTGCCAACTTAAAAAACTACATTGTTCTGTAGCTATGATTCAGGAAACCCATCTGTCAGAGAGTGAACATTTAAAACTAAAAAGAGAATGGGAGAATGATTGCCATTCTGATTAATAAATCAGTCTATTTTAACCTCGAAAAAACAATTGGAGAGAAAGAGCGTAGATATGTGATGGTAATAGGAACTATAGGAGGTACTAAAATAACTAATAATGTTTAAATAAAATAATGTTTAATCTATACGCTCCAAATGAGGATTGTACCCATTTCTTTAAAATTGTAGCAACTTTATTAGCAGATAAAGCAAAGGGAACTATTTTGATAGGTAGGGACATCAACTGTGTTTTGAGACAAAATATGATAAAAATAAAATATGACAAAATAATAATAAAAAACTAATGATTGACTGTCAAGACAACACTTTACATATCAAAGGACAATGGGAATTGGAACTAAACACAGTAGTGGAGGATGAAGTTTGGGAAACTGTATGTTCCAGATGTCACAGGGGGGTTGGGAGCCAGCTATGGAAAGAATTTGATTGGAAGGTTAAAATGAGGTATATCAGGACCCCACTGGTTGCGTGTTTTTAAAAAAAAATTCTACCAATAAATGCTGGAGAAATTGTGGTATGGTCTGTGATTATACTCACGTCTTCTGGGACTGTCCAAAAATAAAGACATTCGGGAAGCATATTAAAGAGGAGTTGGAGAAAATCCAACTCCTATTCCCATGGACCCATTACTGTTCTTGTTGGAAGTGTTACCTGAACACATGCTTACCAATGACCAGTGTTACATACTACATGTTTTGTTGATGGTTGCAACAAAATTAATTACGGTTAATTGGATGAAGCCTAATTGATTGTTCAACGGTTATAAAAAGTGAAGCACGTTTATATGATGGAACACATGACAGCCCAGCTACAATTAAAAGTACCTATTTTTATAAATAGGTCAAAACCTCAGTTAGGTTTTTTTTCCCCCGAATATGTGTGAATATGTGTATGGAGGTATACAATGCATGTGTGTTCATGTTCTGTCCCTGCAACATGTATGTTAAGTGAAGCCCCAATCTCAAGGTGGATATGTTATATGTTAATTGCCAGTCAATGTGCCCTAATAGCCTAATGGACCTTCAACTACCTGCTGCATGTAACGACTTGTAACACAAACACTGTAGATTGATTTAACTGTCTAGCTGTGTGGGACACGTTATCACAACTGATATTTAAGCTACTTGACTCTGATCATAAAGGACTCTCATTGCAGTTACTAGCTTTGTTAACATGTGTCTGGTGATTCTTTCCACATATATTTTAATAGTTGAGTAAAATTCAATGTCCAAAAGGACAACATTTGGTTGGTTGTGTGTTAGTAAAGCTGCTTTACTATAATTGCTATGCTAATACTAACTTAGCATAGTGGTAGCACTAACTGCTACCAAGGGTTTGATATTCAGTATAAGCTGGCTGTTATGCTTGTTTGATGGCTAGTTAGGGTATTCCTTTCATCAGTCCTGTCTGAGTTCATAAAGCAGGTCTGTAAGATTGTAATGTTATGGGCTAAATTGAACAAGCTAGTGTCATAAGGCTGAGAGGAAAATGCTAATGTTATATTACTTCTAGATCATTTTCTACTTCTAGATATTTTTCCACTTATGGTGAAACTTAGTATGTTTTTGGCATCCTGTTAGCCAGTCACTCAGTTAAAGCAACATGTGGTTGCCACACATTTTAGTCCATTAGTAAATTTCTTTCCTAACAAACATGGTGCAGATGATGTCACAGCGCTATGAGAAAACATTTTGTTAGTTGCACAAGCCACTTTGCGATAGCTTCTTATCTAGTCTCTGGTGATTTACTCCTAAGCTGAGTGATGTCAGAAATTGTCACAGTTGTTATAGTATTTCTTGTGTTGAAAGAGGTCAGCAGGTTAATGTTACTTATGTTATGAATGCGCCTGTAGACGACAGTGGTGTACTGTGCGTATACTAAACTAAGAACCCCATTCTTTTTCACATTGGACTGGAAATGTGATGGTTCTGGAATTCTTTGTTTAGGCATTCACTTTAAGTGACACTTCACAGGTCTATGACTGATTAGCATTTACTTTGTCTTTGCGCTTAGAAATCATTAGTGAATGGTCACATGTCTGGTAGGAAGGAATGGTTATGTGTCAGCTAGTTCATGGTTTTATGATGACATAGCCAAATGTCTGCTGTAACTGGTGTGTTAGAGCATAATTTTATATCTATGGTGCTATGGTAATGTTGCACAGATGGACTGTGATATCTTTTTCTGTGTTTTGGGTAATGTAGGGATTTACGTCTAATAAACGTAAGCATGAAACACAGTTAATAACTCTTTAAAATTGAACTGTATTATTAACAGTATTTTTTATGTATTTGACAGTGATATTTCATCATAACAAAGTAATGTTTTGTGAACGTACAGAAAATTATTTTTGATAATAAGGAATACTTTATTTAATGTATTTAATTTAGTGTATTTCATTTATACAGAATATTTTTGTTAACAGTCACATGACACACTTAATAAAAATAAAAGAAAAGCAGCAGTCTGGGAAGAAGCCTTCTTCTGCAGCTAGTGGCAAATGATACGGCCTATCAGGATTCAGAACTATTACAGTGTTGTAACTCCTGACCTCTGATCAGCCATGAGGCTGAAGTTTGAGGTGTTTGAACAGTGAGTGAGAGGTGAGAAAGGCAGCTATTGGGGTAAATAAAAAGAGGAGGCATAAACAACTGATATTAAAGGAATGAAATGAGACTTGCAGCATGCAGTACTGTTGCAATTGTGAAGAGATTTAACACAAAGTCTTATTTTCCTGAGTTTTCTGCTTCTAACCAGGAAAAAAACACTGAACTGAAGTTGAACTATGAGTGCACAAATTAGCTAACGATGCCACTGCTCGGTTTAATTCAGCTTAAGATTCAGCTTTGGCTAGTAAAGTTAGCCTGCTTTCGCCTGATTTATTTTAATTAAAAGCTCTGTTTTGGGTTCAGCTGTGAGTTAGCTTTGCCTCCCTCGCTGTTTGCCAGCTTCTCTAAGCCAACTCTTGATTCCCTAAAAAGTTTTTTGGTTGCAGCCAGTGTTTTCATCTCAGTCAGTAATCAAAGGGAAGAAGAAGGAGCTTTCAGTGAAACATCCACAATTTTCACTGAATGTATTATTACTGTGACGTTGAGGGTTATCAGGAGAAACTTAGATGAGTCAAGGTTACAGCCCGTAACTGGGCTTTATTGAAGAATTCGCCAGAGAACACAGCAAAACCAAAAGAACAGGCACACATTCACTGCCGACTCCCAATGACCAAACCATTAGCTTGCTAAGCTGAAAAACACAGCCTCCCTTAGCCAGAAGCTAAAAACACACAAAACTTTCCTCCCCCTCCACCACTCCACCCGTATTAGTGCCCTTCAAAATAAAAAATCCTTGTCTAAATGAACTTAAAACACATCAGCATGAACATCTTTTTTTATTGAAATACATACAGCAGCATGGCAATGCCACGATATGAATGAAAGCAAAAGTAAATACATATTAATTAATATTAATCAAAAAATTAGTAGAATACAGCATCCACCGCCAAAACAAAAATTTTAAGAGGTAAAAGCCCTAAAGCATCTCCAGATTCTCAAAATAATTATCTTGGACTCAAATTGGTTGCAATTTTAGTGTCCAAAACTATAGGAATTAATGCCAACAAGCTGGAAGGCTTTCAGGCCATCAGATGAGACCCAAACAAAGCATTCTGGCCTGAAACACCTTCAGTGATTTTGGCATTAAATGAAAGATGTTCACAGAGACGATGTGAAGTATGATGGAAGTATGTCTTGTTGTGGGGCTGTTTTTGCAACCAGAAGGCATGAGAAACGTGTTAAGATGCATGGTATCATGGACTCTGTTTTGCTTAAGCATGGTTTAGAGCAAAAGCTGGCTGCCTTTACCAGGAGACTCTAACTTGGTTACTAGCTCTCCTCCTAGAGGCCTACTTGCCTGTCAAGTTTAGCTCTAAACCAGGCCTTTGAAAGCAAAAATACACCAGCTCACAAAGGCCCTCTGATTACAGGGATGCAGCCAAGGGGTGGGGGTTGGGGGCAGGGGGGTTATGTGACCTACTCCAAAAAACGTAGAACATGAGAACATAACCTAATTAATATTTTAAAAGTAACAAAAACAAATTAAGTTATGACAGGATTCAAGCGTTAAGTGTTATTATCACCAGCAGCCAGCACAGGAGCCTTTCGCCGCACCTACTGGCAACTGACATGGTCTATCAAAGATTCACCTCTGCAGCAGCATTACAATTCCACACTTCTTCATTTGTCGACTTTACTTTACATACTTAAAGTATGTAAGGTGAGCTTAAAGAGAGCCACACAGATCCACTGATAACTTTAGACAGCAAAGATACGGCTGGTTTATTTATGGTCCATTTAACTAAAGAACGCTTATTCACAATATCCTTTACAGACATACAAAAAGAGTCATGTGAAAACAGTTTATTGCAGAAGTCACTGAAATTCATCTGAATAAATTAGATCTAAATAAAAGAAACTATAATTCAGTAAAAGTATCTGTACTCTACACATTTTGGTAGGTTTATTTTGAGATGTCCTTAAAACAGAGACAGTTTAAGTTACGTAGCAGATAGCAGAATGAGGGGTGGAGAAAAGGCAAGCCTGCTGTGTTCAAGAATGTAATCGCATGGGCTCCCGAGTGGCGATCCCTGGTGATGCTACAGCCATCAGTAGCCGGGAGTCCAAGAGAGCACAAATGGCTTCGCTCTCTCTGGATGGGCTTCTCCCCCCATCACTTAACGCGATGCTAGTCAGCACAGGTGTCTGATAGCTGATGTAACAGATCTGGCGGTTGGCGCTTTCCTCCGAGCGCGTTCAGCTGTCCAATGACATTGCGTGAGCGGCAGTTCGAAAAGAAATGGTGGCTGGCTTCACGTGTCTCGGAGGAAGCCTGTGTTAGCCTTCGCCCTCCTAGCGTTGATAGTATCGTGTGATTGGGTGAGTCCTAGCTAGTGGATGGAATTGGGGAGATAATTGAGTTAAAATCCCAAAAAAAATATATTAAAAAAAAGAAAAAAAGAATGTAATCGAATCATCAGGTCAAAGGATGACCTACAAAAGATAACTTGCACTTGTAAACAAAACGTTCACCTTTTGGGGAAAGAGACTCACCCCTTCTAGTACTCCCTGGATTATTTGGAAGAGGTGTTGCAAAACAGGGATGGAATAAACTTCAGAGCCCTACACATAGATTAAAGTCAAAGACTGAACTCTCGAAATAGCTGTCCTTGTCCCCAGACCTAAACGATAATGAAAACTTGTGATGAGATGAAGAGGGATTACACAAAAAAGGACCAAGGATTCTGGAGTTTATCAAAGAATATTTCAATTTTAATCCTGTATTACAAAACCTTCTTAAGTCTGAAATCTTATCTGTTTAATTACCACACTGTAAAACCTGATGAGTTAAGTCAACTCAAATGATTTGAGGAAACTGATAACCTCAAATGTTTTAAGTTCAATAACTTATTTACTCTAATTGTAAATTATGTAAATTGTACTAACTCCATTTGTTTTGCTGATATGAAAATGATGGTGTAGCGAACACTGGCTGAAACTCTACCTCAAGCAGAGTGTTTACCCAAAAGTTAAGGGCCTTTTGGCTCCAGCAAGTCTGGGAGTGAGGCGTAAAGCTGTCGGCTTAATACCCCCAACCCCAGACTCAGTCAGACTTACAGCTGAATCATACGGTCCTAGCAATAATAATATTAAAAATTGCAAAACTCGTTACAATGGAGTATTTGGGACTTATGTTTAAGCTGTTCTAACTCAATATAATTAAATAATTGTACATTAAATTCACCATTAGGCTATCATTTTGACAAATTCATATTGTATTTCAGAGATATGATCATAGACATTTGTAACAATGTCTTGTCCACCTTAATGTTGCTACAGACCACCTCACCAAACGCTGACAGTACAGTCCAGAGTACAGATGCAGTTTCTGTGGCATGTTGCCATAGCAAAACCACACTCAGCAGAAAGGTGCTTAGTAACTCTAGCCCTCTTAAAACTGATTTTTGATCAGTGCTGATCAGCATGAATCAGAAAAGTTTATAAATCTAGTCAACACAAGGAAAGGTAGGCTGTGGAGAATGACAACACACAAACAGTGAAGAGACACACCCGATATGCAAATATATGGCACTAAGAGCCAATAGCAGTGATGTGAGTTTACACAAGAAGGTTGCATTGACCAAAATATTTATCAAGTAAAGGTGAGAAGTCTAAGCTAAATTCCAGTAAGTTTATTCAACTCAAAGATCCCGTTTGATGGGACATTTGAGTCTGAAATCATCAAATTAAAGTTATGAAAAAAGCAAAGTCCAAATCATTTAAATGTAAACATTTATGCTGTCTATCACATTAAGCAACACTAAATTTTCAACAGTCTTTAAAAACAACCCATTATTGGCCTGTTTGTATTTGCATGTAAAGTCAAGTTAAATAAAAATAGTGAACATAATACATTTAAATAAAGTACCTTAACTCAAAATATGCTGAAAAAAAGCAATCTTATTCAAAACGACTGAGTTACTATTTTAACAATTCATTTTTGAGTTATTTTGATTTTTTCAGATTAAGTTACTCCAACTTTCTGAAGTATTTAAGTTGTGTTAACTTAATTCTTTCATTAAGATGTGCAGTGAGTTTTACAGTGCATGACAACTTCAGTTAGGACTGAATTTGGGACAGAAGCTATTACAAAACAAGTTCTTAAGTTCATAATCTTATCCTACCTCTAGATAAGAAAACAGCATTACAGAAACATCCTAACTCAACAAAATTTCCTAAATTCTATCCTAGCTTTAAGACAACCCTGGAGGTGACTTAACTTTCCTTTTATCTCTCTGGTGCAGACATCTCCACCATCCCCTCTTATTACCTTCATGTGTTACTGTTGATGAAAACTCATCAGATAAAACATTACAGTGATGGTGGTGAATAATGAGGAGACAGAGCTAAACATGTGTTCATTAATTAGGAGAATAACGTTAGTGCGGTCGGCTAAAACATTTGGGAAACAGAAACTGCAGGGATGCTCTGATAAACAGCACAAAGCACCGTCATAATATTCTCAACATTCTTATCTTCAGGTTTATCGCCTTTTAGTTTTGTTTGACCATTTTACATCAGTCATGGTAGCTAACGTTAGCTGTCTAACTAACCTGATTATTTGATGATGTGTTTACGTTTCAGTGTGCGTGTTGGTCGGTGGCTGGGTAACAGACAGGAAAGTTGATTGTCGACTTCAATCAAGTAGGTTAAGATTTCCTAACTTGAGATAAAATGCTGTAATATAAGATTCCTAAATTAAGATAAGATTTGCTTCTGTAATACGAATTTGTGAAAAATCTTATCTTGACTTGTCAGATCCTAAGTTAAAACAAAAAGAAGTTTCTGTAAAGTAAAACATCAGTGAGAGAGCCCCTTTTTACCACCACTGATGTTAACGAAATGGTTCAAAGCCAAATTTACACAATTTCCTCATTATCCCAAACATAGGTGATCAACCAAGAAATATTTAATGTCCAAATTTTGCATCTTTAGGTTTGCAGTGCAGCTATAAGGCTAATGTAGATAACAAGTAATGGAACTGGTTTCTACTGTATTCACCTCATTGTCCCACTACAAAACTAAAGAAACAAACTTCTAATAGTAGAAAAATCTTAACCAATCACCTACATGTGGGATAAGTCATAAATTGTCATGTGAAAATTCAGTTAGATGAATTGTCAGTAGTTTGCCAAAAAACTCAAAGATGCCAGCTGTGAGGCCTACATGCAGAGGCTTACAGCAAATCATTGCTGTCCTAACAAAACTATATATCTATAAAATGGTAACTTTATAGCAGAAGGTAAAAATGTTCTAAATTCGTAAAATATGTTTTTACAATTTTTTATTCTAAGTAATTCTGGTCAATTTGTCATGAAATATTCACACAATATAAGAATGTGCTGAAATGATAGTACTTAATTCAATATTTTTTTCAATGTTAATTGTGAATTTATAAGAGGTCAAACAGTCAGAGATTAATCAAACACAAGCAGAACATCCAAAAAAATAGTGGCGTGTATAAAATATGAGCTAGATAAGAAAAGAGAGTGGGCAGAAGATCCTAAGATTCATTTTTTGCCTCACAAAATTATGTCTGCCATTGTGGATCATATCAGGTTGAAATGACATTTATAACACAACTCATTATTGCCACTGTTACACATGTAGGTTTAACTTTTACAGAATGAAGAAAGCTAACTCAGAAGAGAGAGAGAGATAGATAGATAGATCCTGTCCTAGTGAATAAAAATATCCCCTTTATTATTGAAAAAGAAGATTACGACCCAGAAGATAGATATATTTTGGTCACAAGCTTTAACTTTGTTCAATACCTTACTATCTGAAAAATACAACCCCAATTCCAAAAAAGTTGGGATGCTGTGTAAAATAAAAATAAATGTAAATAAAAACAGAATGCAATGATTTGCAAATCTTATAGACCCATATTTTATTCACAGTAGAACATCAAACACATGTCAGATGTTGAAAGTCAGACATTTTACCATTTCGTGAAAAACATTAACTCATTTAGAACTTGATGGCAGCAACGCATCTCAAAAAAGTTGGGACAGGGCCATGTCTACCATTGTGTAGCATCCCTTCTTCTTTAACAACAGTCTGTAAACATCTAGGAAGTGAAGAGACCAATTGCTGGAGTTTTGGGAAAGGAATGTTGTCCCATTCTTGTCTGATGTAGGATTCTAGCTGCTCAACAGTCCTGAGTCTTCTTTGCCAGATTTTTCGTTTCATGATGCTCCAAATGTTTTCCATTGGTGAAAGGTCTAGACTGCAGGCAGCATGCAGTATATGGTTTAGCATTGTCTTGCTGAAATATGCAAGGCCATCCTTGAAAGAGACGTTGTCTGGATGTTGTTCTAAAACCTCTCAGCATTGATAGTGCCTTTCCAAATGTGTAAGCTGCAAACGCCATAGGCACTAATGCAACACCATACCATCAGAGATGCAGACTTTTGAACTGTGCGCTGATAACAAGCTGGATGGTCCCTCTCCTCTTGAATCCACAGGACACGGCATTCGTGGTTTCCAAAAAGAATTTCAAATTTTGATTGATCTGACCACAGAACAGTTTTCCATTTTGCCTCAGTCCATTTTAAATGAGCTTTGGCCCAGAGAAGACGGCAGTGTTTCTGGATCATGTTGACATATGGCTTTTTCTTTGCATGATATAGCTTTAATTTGCATTTGTGGATTGCACGGTGAACTGTGTTCACAGACAATGATTTCTGGAAGTGTTCCTGAGCCCATGCATTGATTTTCAGTACAGAATCATGCCTGTTTTCAACGCAGTGCTGCCTGATGGCCCAAAGATCGTGAGCATCCAATATTGACCGTCGGCCTTGTCCCTTGCGTCCAGGGATTTCTTCAGATTCTCTGAATCTTCTGATGATATTATGTACTGCAGATGGTAGGATATCCAAAGTCTTTGCAATTTTATGTAGAGGAACATTTTTCTGAAATTGTTCCACAATTTTTAGATGTAGTTTTTCGCAGATTGGTGAACCTCTGCCCATCTTTGCTAGAGACACTCTCTAAAATGCTCTTATTATACCCACCCATTTGAGTTAGTTGCACATTGCTCCTCCAGCTGTTTTTTATTAGTTCTACTTTTCCAGCTTTTTGTTGCCCCGTCCCAACTTTTTTGAGATGTGTTACTGCCATCAAGTTCTATATTATATTATAAAATATGGGGCTTATGAGATAATATGAGATTTGCGAATCATTGCATTCTGTTTTTATTTACATATATTTACATTTTACACAGAGTCTCAACTTTTTTGGAATTGGGGTTGTACATTAGATATTTTAAAAGGGTCGTTAAAGGATGACATCAGGTTTAAGCATGTGGTTTAAGCATGTGAATTAAGACCTGTCAGCCACTGTCCAAGGCCCAGTGCCATTTCTTATTTTTTTCCCTACCCCTTGTTTTCACATTGCCACTTGGAACTTAGTTACAAGGGCTAGTGGTTGAAATCTTACCCTATGAAATGGGACAACTCTCAAATAAAAAAGTACATTACTTCATTAACAGGCTACCAGCAGTGCTCTGTAGGTGACCCTGCCAGTCTGCAGTGATAGCAGAGAAGGGGTAAAGTTCAGCAAGGTTGCTGCTGGTCTTTAGTTAACTTTAGGGAATCATATGCCCTCAAAGAGGAGGGATGTAATAATTATTTATTATCACCCAATCCTAATTCTTCGGTGACACAAAGCTGAAATCAGCTATTCGCCATTCTCGTTTGAATTGTCCTGTTTCACCTTAAATTGTGCAGCACTTTTGATGCCTGAGGTGCCAGAATGTAACTGCTGCGCCATTTAAGGTGGAACAGGACATTTAGCTAGCTACTGAGACATCAGCATAAAGCCAGCGATTTTACAATAATACAATAGTTACCATAATTTTTTAATGGAGAAAATATTTACATTTGTGGATTTCTTTGGTTGCTTGCGCAGCCATTCTGCTGTTCTCACAACACTCTGTTTGGAGTGTGCCTCTGACAAACCTCCGTTTGAAGGACCATGTAGCCCTGACACCTTCACCCTTCTCCTCTATCTCAACAAAAATCAGGACACCCTACCCCTAGGCGTGAATGCGCAAAATGGAGGGGTAAGGGCTAAGTGGTAGGGGCAAGGGGTAAAATGGGATTGGGCCAAAATGTATCTTTCAGGAACTATTGTGGTGGCCCTTGCGAGCCAGTGAAATTCTGAAGATGTTCTTGGTTATGTTAGTAGTCTGGTTGGAGTCGCTGTCAAGTGCTCTAAGTGTCTTTATTGCAAATAGACAAGATGCTTATGTATATTTCTGAAATCAATGGTGCTATGATCTTAAATTATATCATGAACAAAGATTACACCAAGTCTTTTTTTCCTTGTCCAATCACTTTGATAGAACTTTGGTCATTGTCTTAACAGAGCCATGAATGAGGATGCCTGCACACCCTCTTTCGAGCAAAGAGTTCATGAGTTCATGGTTTTCCTGACAAATCTGGCTAGTTTGAAAGTGCAGGTGGATTTTATATAGTCATGGGGTGCATTTGTGTTTGGACTACTAATCTACTAAATGTACTTTATATTGATCTTTTTCTTAGTGCTAAATATCTTCCCACAGGAAGGCACACAGGCATGTACAGTAAGAAAAGTTGCAGAAGAGTGTGGCTCGTTCAGTGGTGACACTGATCATTGTAATTACTGATTATTTTAATAAATACATTTGTGTTTCTTAGTGTTTTTTACACTCTGTTTTTGACATTTACACTTAGACACATTTAGGATCAGTTTCAGCTTTTGTATTTCACTCTGCGGGGTGTGAGCAACGCAGCTGCGTGATTGCTACAACTTGTATGGGCAAGTCATTCACACGTACAGCGTTGCGTTGTGGAGCGAGCAGCAAGACAGTTCTGCAGACATCTTTTATTTCAAATGGATAGGGAGTCAAATCAGCCATTTTACTCAATAAAAAAATCATTCTTGAAAGAGCACTGTAGATTAGTTTACCATCGACAGCATTCTGACTTAAAAGTTTTGTTCAGTATACTGTCTCATGCTTCACGTCTATGAGAAATCTCTGACCCAGTAACATGAACAACAAAACTAAATACAAGAAGCAGATTTAAAGTGAAATATTTTCACTTAATAATTATATTGATTAACATTATGAGCAGATCACCATTTTCACCATTTTCTACTTTCACATAATAATAGATAATCACATTATCTACTTTATCACAAAAGTGTGTGTATATATACATATATATACAGCTTTGTACAGCATGAAACTCCATGGTGGTCAAAACGGTGCAGATCAGCCAACAGAGATGGAGCTCTGGTGACTCTAGCAGCTCTGATGGCTTACATGTGGCAACTCAGGCAGACGTCGCTCAGGGACTCAAATAAAGGGAGGGGAAAGAGAGAGCGAGAGAGAGAGAGATAAATTGATTAACAGGACAGGTCTGTTTATGGCGAGATATTAGTGAGTTAAAATGCTTGTGCAAACAGATAAGTTTTGAGTCTAGTTTTAAATGTAGACAGTGTGTCTGAGTCCTGAACAGAGGTCGGGAGATGATTTTGGGGCTACGTAGGAAAATGCTCGACCACCTGCTGTGTTTTTTCTAATTTTAGGAACTGTCAGCAAGCCATTATTTGGTGAGTGGAGTGTATGTGTGGGTTCGTTGACTGAATTAATTCACTAAGATACTGCGGGGCCAGGCCATTTAATGGTTTATACTTTAAGAGAAGGATCTTATACTCTACACAAAATTTAACAGGTAGCCAGTGTAATATCGACAGGATTGGGGATATATGGTCAAATATTTTGGTCCTTGTAAGGACCCTAGCAGCTGCATTCTGGACCAGTTGGAGCTTATTTAGTAATGTATTGGAGCATCCAGCTAAAATGGTGTTATGGTAGTCCAGCCAGGAGCTTATAAAGGCATGCACCAGCTTTTCCGCATCGTTTAGGGCTAGAATATTACGTAGTTTAGCGATGTTACGCAAGTGAAAGAATGCAGTTCTAACGATGTTGCAAACATGTGTGTCAAAAGAGAACCTGGAATCGAAGATTACACCTAGATTTTTTACAGTGGTGCTTGGAATGACCATATAGCCATCTAAATTTAGTTCAAATTTGGAGAGTTGAGATGAGTCCAAGTAGTAGGACCTTGGTTTTGTTAGGATTAAGAAGAAGGAAATTGTTGGTCATCCAGCTTTTGATATTTTTAACACATTCTTCATTCAAGATTATTTACATTCAGAGCCTCATTTGGTTTAGCAGATATGTAAAGTTGCGTGTCATCCATATAGTAGTGAAAACTAACGTCAAAAGTGTGAATGATGTTACCAAGAGGTTGCATGTACAGGGAGAAAAGCAGCGGCCCAAGCACTGATCCTTGGGGGACACCATTTTGTACTAGTGTGCGATCAGAGTGTTTATTGTTAACACTGAAAAATTGATAACAGCCTGTCAGATAAGATCGGAACCAGGACAAAGCCTGTCCTTTTATACCAACCAGAGTTTCCAGCCTATCAAGGAGGATCTTGTGGTCGATAGTATCAAATGCTGCACTAAGATCTACAATGATTAGTGTGCAAATATGGCCACTATCAAGAGACACAAGGAGATCATTTACTACTCTAGTTAATGCTGTTTCAGTACTGTGAAAGGGTCTAAAGCCAGACTGAAACATCTCATGGAGAGAGTTTTCTTGAAGATAGGAGCACAGTTGATATGAGACCCCTTTTTCTAACATCTTAGCAATGAAAGGGAGAGTGGAAATTGGTCTATAGTTGGCGAGTTCACTGGGATCAAGATCTTGCTTTTTAAGTAGGTGTTTAACGACTGCGAGTTTTAATGATTTTGGTACATATCGCAGACTAAGGAACAAATTTATTATAGACTGCAGAGGTTTAACAACACAGGGCACAATCTGTTTGAGCAGTTTTGTAGGTACTGGTTCAAGAATGCATGTTGATGATTTGGATGAGCTAATCAGTGTGACTAATTCATTTGGTTGAATAGGACTAAAAGATAGCAACTCGACCTTTGGGCTGGCAGGGCACTCATTATGTTGTGATATTAGACCTATAGGCAAATTTTGGATTTGTAGTCTAATATTTTACATCTGGTAAGCTATTTATAAGAGCATCTATAGTGGAGGCAGTGTGATAGTGGGATGGTACGCAAACATTATAGTCCAAAACGACTTCATGCATAATTAAGTAATGATCAGAGATGCATTCATTCATGCATTCATTCTGAGAAACAATTAGTACAACAAGTTTTCTATCCTGATTCCCATGGATAGTACTAAATCTAAGGTATGGTTGCAGCGGTGTGTAGCCCCTATCACATTTTGAGTATAGCCCATAGCATCAAGAAGTGCTTCAGAAGCTATTTTTAAAGGGTCTTGAGTATTCTCAAAATGAATGTTAAAATCTCCTATTATGAGAGCCTTATCCGCAGAGAGAGCTATACTCGTAAGAAACTCTGCAAACTCTTTAAGAAAGAAAAGTTATTAGATTTAGAGGCAGGACAGGGGCTGGCAACTCTAAGACTCAGGACTTCAAAGGACTTTGCTTCATGGCCTGTAGTCTGAGTGATGCATATGTTTGTAGTATAGATTGTAGCTACACTATCACCTCTACCACTGATACGCGGGTTGTGATAATAGCTGAAACCTGGTGGGGTAGATTCGTTTAGAGCTAAATATTCACCCTGTTTGACCCATGTCTCTGTGAGACACAGCACATTGAGTTGGTTATCAGTAATTATTTCATTTACAATAACTGCTTTGAGTGCCAGGGATCGTATATTGAGTAGGCCAAGTATAATGCAAGAGCTGCTGGCACTGCAACTACAAGAAGTCAACTTGACTTTAGTAAGATTGTTAAGACAGATTTTTCGACAATGATGTCTACAAATCGGACGGACGGCAGACACAGTCTCAATATTATAAGATATAACAGCGTTAGAGACATTAGAAATGTCAACATTAACATTATTAGCATTTGCACTATGAGCATTAGTATTTCTAGAATCAGTATTATTATTAGCATTTGCCTTATTTGCAGTATAAGCACTAGCATTTGCCTTATTTGCAGTATTAGTACTAGCATTATTAGCTTTAACGTTTCTAGTGTTGGCTATAAGATTACTGTCGGCGCTACTTACATGGCCTTCATTTTGTAGTCAGTGGATGGCCCTCTCGATGTTCCGTAAGAGGACAATTGATCCAAGACGAATAGGGTGAAGCCCATCCCTCCGGTAAAGCGCTGGCTGCTCCCAAAATGAAGACGAGTTGTCCACGTAGCCCAGGCCGTTAACGGCGCACCAGCCGCGGAGCCAGGACTGCAGCGCAAAGAGCCTGCTGAAACGCTCGGATCCCCTCGGCGGCGCTGGCGTTCCCAGGCTCCATATGGGGCTGGCGTGAGAATGCTGTCTCCCGGTGTACGTAGATACGAGGCTGGCGCAACCGCCGAGGGGGAAACTTCCCGGTCGGTTTCGAGCTGCAACTTCTGGCGAATGAGCTCGTCCTCTTTTTTCAGGAGGGCAGTGTTCTGCCGGTCTAGCCATGCCAGCTGTGCTCAGTGCCTGGAGAGCGCGTTCTTGGGCAGATGCCATGGTGAGTGGGGTGAAAAATACCTGTGTGAGAGACAGAGAAAGAGAGAGGCGCGAGACGTGAGGGGGGTTAGTGGTCTGCTAACTGCTAATTCTTCAGGTGGAGGTTGGATGCTGCTGTCTGTCGCTCTTTTTTTTTTTTGCCCTCCTCCCCAATATTTAACCTACCTTGGCAAACATGCTGATACCCATTATTAAAACACGCATGTACAAGCGTTGCCCAAAACCAACAATAGGTTCTGTTATACACCTAACAAATGTACCACATACAAATAATAAAAGAAAGCAGAAAATATTTTCATGGAAATATGTCATGGGTCTAACAAACAATTCAAATCGGAATTGAAAATGTCAGATTCAATGCGTTTTTTGCTGTTCACACTGCCACACAAATGACACATCTGTGTCACATATGAGGAAAAAGATCGGATTTGGGCCACTTTTACCAGCTGTGTAAACGCAGTCTTAGTGTAAACGCACTGAATCTGACATTTTCAATTCCGATTTGAGACGCTTTCATATGTGGTACTGAAATCCGATACGTATCCGACCTGCAGCAATGCGACTCAGTCTGAACAGTCAGATCGGAATTCATGCGACTTTTACGTCAATCCAACTCGACATTCGTCATAATTTCGCGCTGCTGAGACTCATAAACATTTAGGCTGATGTTTCTGTACCAAAACATTAGAAGAGACTCATCGCAAGCGCTCCGTGTTCGAAGAGGTTTCGAATGGAACGGCCGAACGCGGCCGGAGGAGACCGAGGCTGCAGCGTCAGAGAACAGTTAAAAGAATCCGAGGACACGAACCAAAGAAGTGGCCGTGGCCGAATAACGTGCCCTTTTCTCGGCGAACACATTGTGGGTGATGAGCCCAGCTGTCAGTCATTGGAACTTTAGAATCGCTCCTGTGATGCTGGTGAAGACGAAACTGAAAGCTCCAGGAGCGACTGGCGATCGCTGGCCGTCATGATTGTTTACCCTTGGATGAGCCGCCACGTGAAGCATTGTTCTTTTGCGCATGCGGGTCGGTTTAGGAGCGTGATTTGGTGAGAAAATCAGATTTGGGCCACTTTTACCTGCTGTGTAAACGTAGCCTAAGGCGGGCTGTGCCGTGCTCTGACGACTTGTGCGAACTTATCAAAATCTTCTACCGTAGCGCACGTTTACGGGTGTACCCACAAATAAAACCTCTAGGTAGGATATTTTGATAGGCTAAAACTTCTTATCAAAAATATTACCCATGTTAAAACTGTGAGACTGAATTTAGCTTCTTTTTTCGCCAGCTTTTTGTTTGAATGTTCCTGTTCCACCTTAAATGGCGCAGCAGCTGTGACTATAGCTATCACAAACATTAGCAAACGGACAAAATACTAACCATCAGTTCTGTGAAACATCAAAAATAAGTTAATGTTACTCAGCTGTTAAGCGGAAATAGAGAAAACTCCTCATACCATGCCTTTCAACCCTCCATGAAGCTGAAGTTAGCTTCTTTTTCGCCGACTGCTTCAGAAAGTAACTGCTGCACCATTTAAGGTGGAATGGGAAAAGTCAAACAAAAAGCTGGCGAATGTCCTGAGAAAATGTCCTCAGAAAAATGTTTCCACTATTAAAATAATAATTAGAATATTCTCATAGCCTAAATCAGCTTATCAGGGGGTCAGCAGTAATATTAAGATGAGTCTGTACTGGATTAGCCTGAGTGCAGGTACATTGGAGATCTTTTCAAATCAAGCTAAAAAGAAAGATCTGTTGTGTTTCAGAGAACTGCAGGGAAACCTGCTTATTTTGTTCTGACTTGTTTTCATCTCCCCTCAGTCTGCACATGGAAATGTACACTGCCAAAATCTGCTTAAAGAGACTGCCAATCTAATGATGTGAATTCAGTGCACAGTAGCATTAGCTTACATGTAGCAATATTTATATTTCAACTCTTTAATGACCTTGTAATTCAGAGGATCCAGTGATATTCGAGTGAAGAATGTTCATAGGATAAAATGTATCGGGTTCTGAACATTTTTATTTAACGCAAGGTGCAATAGAGGCAATATTTCGAAAACCCTATTCATTCTGGCAGTAGAGAAATCGGGCTTAGACCCGGAGTTCCTGATATGGGCCTAAGAGCATGGTGCCGACTACAAAATGACGACACTGCTACAGTGGTCTATTGTACTGAATATTTGTATTCAATAACTGGCATAATTGCACCTGAGTGTATTGATTCAGAGGACATAAATCATATGATGCAAAATATCACCAAGTTATCGTGAAAAATGTAAGCCCTTACGCCATTTCTTTTAGGGTTAGGTTTTAAAGGATATGATAAAATTATAAATTACTTACTTTTTTAAATAAAACTAGCTGGGGTATATTCATAAGCTGACTGGCAAGAGGTGAGCACAGGAACTCACTGTGCCATTATGCATCTAATGGGAAAATTTTAATGTAATCTGAAGATAATATTTCCCCTAAACAAATATCTGTGTAGGACTAAACACCAAAGCTTCCCCTACACCATCTCATCCCTTTACCAGCACCTTAGGAAACATTTGGATATACTGAGTGACAGGAAATGCTCTTAATGGCAAAGGAAACGTGTTGTGTTCCCCAGGGAAACTGTAATGTGTTTTGCTTCCTAGCAGTATAAATTTTTCCATCTTTTTCCTCTCTCTGCAATGGCAGCCTCTTTCTCTCTTCTAACCATGGCTACCTCTCTGAACACGAGTGTAATTGATAATAACGAGAGCAGACAAGTCAGAGGTCACAGTAGAGATTTTTTTCAGCAAACAATACTGCAATGTGGGGAAAAAAGAGTGCTTTACTTAGATGGAAAGAAAGAATGAATGAAAGAAGGAATGAATGAAGGAATAAAAGAAAGAAAAAGTTAAAGAAAGAAAGAAAAAAAATAATGAAAGAAAGAAAGAATGAATGAAGACATGAATGAATGAATGAATTAGTTCATGGGGCTATTAGCCACATTTCTGTATTCTTTCTAGCAGCTTTAGATTTAGTCCCACAGTGGATGGCAACAGAATGCCAATTGCAATATGTAGGGCAGAAGTTGAGCAGATAAAAGCAGTGAAGTGAGCAGGACTACAGAGGAATGTGGCACTTCTATGATTCTGAGCAGAAACAGCCTTTGGCATAGGCAACCAGGGGGGCAGCTTGCCCGGGACAACACTATGAACACTGTATCCGATATAAGCGCTCCTGAAAGTGTGTATATTGTGTTCTATATTCACTGTGTCTGAAATTATTCTATATCTAGACACCTGTTCTAATGAGTGAATCAACTATATTAAGGTGCACCCACTGCTGAAACAGCCGATTAATTGTATACGCGTTAACTCCACAGAAAAGCATTATCAGTTGAATGGGAACATTTGCAACTGCCGCACACGAAAATAAGGTCACCATGCCCAATGCCAGTCAAATGCAATCAAATTCTCACAGCAATGTTCCAAATTCTAATGTAAAGCCTTCTCAGAGGAGTAGGGGCTGTTAATACAGTAAATGAAGGATAAACGATTTCAGAAGAAACTGTTGGATAAGCAGGTGTTGTCTAAAAACCTCTGACCATACAGTGTAGGAGATCTTGAAAATGGGCACACAGTGCTCTACAGTCTCCTCCAAAAGTATTGGAATGGCAAAGGCAGTTGTTTTTGTTGTTGCTATACACTGAGGGCATTTAAGTTTGAGATCAAAAGATCAGAATTTCAGCTTTTATTTCCTGATATTTACATCTAGATGTGTGAAATATATCAGAACATGGCAGCTTTGGTGGCAGACCATGCAATTTTTAGAAGAGTATAGGAACAAATTAAAATAAATAACTTAAAGTAAATAACATTGTATATTTGGATGCATATCCCTTGCTTGTAATAAGCACATTAAGCCACACAATGACATCACTTAACTGTTGCATTCTAATATTGTGATGTTTTCCAGACTTTTATTACAGCTTCTTTCAGTTATTTTTTTTGCGCTTTTCATCACAGAAAGGAATAGAAAATTCCTCATAGAAAACGTAATTAGTGTAGTTATTCATAGTCAGCTGTCAAAATAGCAAGTTATTTTTTCCTCATCATTTCAACATGAAACTTTGTTTATTGTGATAAGAGAATGAATGCATTATCTCAACGTAGCAAATATTTATCTTTCAGTAATCAAATTAATAATCTCCAAATTGATTCTTTTAGGTGACAAGCTAGCAACATTAACGTCCTCATTGTGGTTTGCAAAGTAAAATGTCTGTACATTGCTTCTTGTCTTATTAAAAACATCAGCTTTTGGTGCTTCTGTCATTGTTACAATATATTCCAAAGTCCAGTTTTTAAGTAACTGAACAAAGAAATATTTGTACTAGTTTGGCCTTTGACTTTTCTTAGCATATGGATTTAAAAGATAAAAATGACTATCCATGCTTAAACACAATGTTGTCATTTGCAAAGCACTTTGAATGACCAGAGTGTATGAAAGGTGCTGTATAAATAAACTTTCCTTGCCTTACCTAATGGTGAACTACATACAAATTACTTTTTATCTTTTTATACATAGATCACCAAAGAACAGTCTTACATAAAATTAGTACTCGGTTCTTTATAGTTGATAATTGCACAAAGTTCTCAACCCATAAACATTCTGAGACTGTGGGTATCTTTCATAAACAATCTCTGCCTAGTATCTAAGAAGTCATTTTCAGCTCCTGCTTGTTGCATCTTTTTGCCTTTGACTTACATTACCTTTTGAAAGTGGAATGCATGCTCTGTGGGATTCAGGCAAGGTAATCAACTTGAACAATCAATCATGTTCCACTTTGTGGTCCTCCAAAACCACTGTCTGCTATAGTAGTGTCTTTTCCATGTCTGCTGTAGCAATTATTCTTCAGGCATTTGGTTGGATCAGAGCAGTTAATGTGCTTCTGTACACTTTAGAAATTATTCTGCCGCTACGAGCAGTCACATCACCAATAAAGATGAGTAAGCCACCTCCCTGTCATGTCCACGTACATGTCCATATAATGGCACCACTGCCATTATGTTACACACATGAGATAGCATTCACCAGATCATGAGCAATTCTTTTTCCTACATACTTTGTTCTTTCTATCACATTGCTAAATTCAAGAATAATTTAAATAGTTGTTTCCCTTGGTGTACGGTTCTAGGAAAAATCATTAGTTTACACATAACACACAACCCTTTTTGGCACAGTTGTTTTTAAGCCTGTAAAGAGTAATATTCTCATCCATCTATAAAACCTTGTCCCAGAAGTTCACACACTTATGTCCTTTTTGCTAAACTGTGTCTTGGGTTTCTATTCCTGAAGCTTACTAGTGATAAGCATCTTGTGTTAAGCCTACATCATAGTGTTTTTGATTTGTTCACAAGCTTAAAAAGGTTTTTTCTTCATGATTGAAAGTATCCTTTAGTGAACCACTACTGGTCTGTACTCAGTTGGTTCATTTGCCATTGTTAAGCTCACCAGATCTTTTTTGGTAATTATATGGAAATTCCACCATTTTTTAAAAATCTGTCTGATTAATTGAGTCCTTGAGATTCAGAGTGGATTGGCATGAATTGGTTCATTGTAGAGACACTTACAGGCTCAGAGTTCTTTACAGTGCTGGTGATAGGAACCAGGAGTCATGATGTGTACCACACACACACACACACACACACACACACACACACACATTATCTAAACAGCTAATTCTCCTGGGTCACAGGGGGTGCTGGGGAAGTCTTCAAAAATACAATCCTATGCAACATACTGATATATTTCTTTTTAAAAAGATGCCTTGTGCAGGGGACATGTAGCATTATTATTATTATTATTATTATTATTATTATTGACTTCCGTGAATAACTGGTTTCCTTAGAGTTTCCTCTTGATATTCACTTAGCCACTGCTGGAAAAATGTTACTTGAAAGCCTGAATTGAATAGAGATGTGTAACCTGGCCCTTCATCTTAAATTCACCTGGACATTGGTAAGTTTATGAATATAGACAGAAAACAGAACAACAGCTGCATGAACCTGTGCCCAAATGCAGCATCAATGGAATTTTTTACAAAAACTTGACTGCACAAAAATACAAGTATAGCCATCAGGAAGCTATCCAGAAATAAACAACATCCAGGCAAAATAAAATGAATTCATGAATGAATGAACAAATGAATTAATGAAAAAAAATATTCTTTCAGTCTTGTTATATGTCATCTATATAAAGCATTTAAACTAAAGTGACTGTTTATGTTCCTAGTGCATTGGCTGGAAATTTGTGTTATGGTGTCGTATGTGCTTGGTTATTTTCTCTGCCGGAACACTATAGAAGAGGCTTTTCAAGTTCAGCCTTAAACTCTCAGATAGAGGCACTCTTTCTTGTGGCTTTGGTTTTAGTCCTATTTTTGTTGCCAGGCACCAACTAGAAAGAAAAAACAATGCTGATGCAAACTGCTCAATATTGCATGGTGAGACACTGTACTCTCACACATTTTACTTTTTTGCTGGAGTGAAAATATATTTAATTAATAAATAGTCACCACCGTTCTCACAAAATGTTGCATTGTGACAGAGAAGTCTTGTTTTCTGTTATTAAACTGATGACAGAGCAGGTACTATTTGGGTGGTGGATCATTCTCAGCACTGCAGTAACACTGACGTGGTGGTGGTGTGTTAGTGTGTGTTGTGCTGGTACGAGTGGATCAGACAAAGCAGTGCTGCTGGAGTTTTTAAACACTGTGTCCACTCACTGTCCACTCTATTAGACACACCCACCTTGTCAGTCTACCTTGTAGATGTAAAGTCAGAGAGGATAGCTCATCTGCTGCTGCACTGTTGGCTGAATATTTTTGGTTGGTGGACTATTCTCAGTCCAGCAGTGACACTGAGGCGTTTAAAAACTCCAGCAGCACTGCTGTGTCTGATCCACTCCGACCAGCACAACACACACTAACACACCACCACCACGTCAGTGTTACTGCAGTGCTGAGAATGATCCACCACCCAAATAGTACCTGCTCTGTGAGTGTCCATGAGGGTCCTGACCACTGAAGAACAGGGTAAAAGGGGGCTAACAAAGTATGCAGAGAAACAGATGGACTACAGTCTGTAACTGTAGAACTACAAAGTGCATCTATATAGTAAGTGGAGCTGACAAAATGGACAATGAGCATAGAAACGAGATGGTCATAATGTTATGCCTGATCGGTGTATATACTACAAAACAATCCATTTTTATTATGTCTACTTGGGGCCATATCAGCCATATAACTAGCATTTTCATAGGAGCCCCTATGGTGTTCCCATGTCCAGCACTGTTGAAATGGTTTATTAGGTAAAGAGGTGTAACATGCTCTCTAACAATGTACAATTCAAGTGAACATTGGAATGTGGCAGAATTTCTAGAGACAACTGCGGTAACCTGGGGCCGTATTACAGAAACTTGTTAAGTCTGAAATGTCTGTTTGGTCACCATGACAACTTCAGTTGGGACTGAATTTAAGACAGAAACTATTTCAGAACAACAGCTCTTAAGTTCATAGCCTTATCCTACCTCCAGCTAAGAAAACAGTATTACAGAAGCATCCTAACTAGACAAAATTTTCTAAATACTGTCCTATCTTTAAGACAACCCCAAAGGTGTCTTAACTTCTGTTTTAGCTGTCTGTTTCTTTTAATTTTATTAGGGTGGCTGCCTTCAGGAATAGTGGCCCAAACGAGAATGGCCCATAGGTTCCGAATGAACACGGAGGGCAAGGGAAGACAAAAAAGTAACCCTTTAGGAGCCTGGAGAGCGCATAGGTTTTAGGAGCTAGAAGTTGCTCATAGTGAGGGATGTTTGAGTGAAAAAGCCTGAATATTTTTTGAGTGAGCGTGAAATATATGTTGAGTGTAATAACAAGAGGAAGAACTGTTGTATTAATTATAGTAAATATTAGAAGCTTCATTATAGTTGAGGTAATATTAAGAACATCCATGATAAATTACAACAATAAGTTTTATAGTCATTTTCGTGCAATGACATTCAATCACCTGTATCTTTTTTTGGAGGAAGAACCATTAGTACGAGCAGTACGTCAAGAACAATCAGAGCCATTGATGTCATTTAAAGCTGTAGGGATAATGTTATTTGGAAAGAAACAGAGGGCATACATACATACATACATCATCTAAACTGCTTATCCTTCTGGGTTGCAGTGGGGTGCTGGAGCCTATCCCAGCTGTCATCGGGCGGAAGGCAGGATACACCCTGGACAGATCGCCAGTCCATCGCAGGGCAGACAGACAGACATATACATTCAGACACTCACACCTAGGGGCAATTTAGCGTGTCCAATCGGCCCGACAGCATGTTTTTGGACTGTGGCAGGAAACTGGAGTACCCGGAGGAAACCCACACAGACACAGGGAGAACAGGCAAACTCCACACAAAAATGACCCTGGTCACCCGGCCAGGAATCAAACCCAGGCCATTCTTGCTGTGAGGCGACAGCGCTACCCACTGTGCCACTGTGCCACCGTGCCACCCCTACAGAGGGCATATTAAATGCTAAATTAGATGATTGTTTTATGCAGCATGAAGCCAATAAGTCACATTAAACACAGGCAGTTGTCAATAACAGTTGTTTCTGCTATGCGTTCAATGTGAAACTGAAACCCTAGTTGATCAGTGGATGGGGATAACAGTGAGCAAGTTGAGAGTACATTGGTTTTGGAAAATGATAGAGAATTGGAAAAAATAATCAAATCCATTCAAATAGACCATGGGTAATTGAATATACAAACAAAGACCTGAGTCAATTTAAGCAAAGTAGACCAGAAAATTAAAAACAGCATGTGCTAAATAAATAGATAAACTATTAGTAGAGACTCAAGCAATGCATGCACATTCTTGGTTTGAATGTATGTAAAGGATTTAGAAGGAAAATAGCACAGACAGTGAAAAGTTGTGGCTACTACCTGACTGGGATAATTTGAAAGACGTAGAAAAATTTTTTACCACACTACAGATTAAAAAAGAAGATAAAGCAGATTTGGATGTGGAGACTGGGGCCAGTATTAAATATGTTACTGATAGTCCAATTACCCTCTAAAGCAACATTAGTCTTAACAGATTTAGAAATAAGATTGCCAGAGCATGAACCAGTGGGACATCTTGACCTTGATGGTTGTGGTAGACAGTGCTGAAAACTAAAAGCACACATTAGTATTAACACTTATTGAGTACAATGGGAAAAAGATTTACCTGCATCTATATGGAGGTAATTATGTTGCAAAACTTGAGAACTTGTAGGACCTGATCTGAGAACTTGTCGAATAAAATCTGTACTTGAAGTCTCAATGTGACCACTTGTAGAATTGAAATCTAAACTTGCATGTTAAATTTTTTATACACAGAAAATATACTAAGACTAATATAAGTATATTTATTTGTTCTCAAATTCATTTCTAGCTCTACAACCACAAATTTGAATTTTCAACCTCTAAAATGTGACAGCACAACCTCAAATCTGCCCACCTCAACTTTTGCAACACTTCTCTTAGTTGACTTGTTGCAAAACTGATTTGTGCACTTGTAACTGCTTCACTGAGGGATTAGAACTGGGGTGGGGGCAGGAGCATGTGTGAGACATAAAGTGGTATTAAGCAATCAATATGATAAAATGATCAAAATAGTCACTTGGTGAAAACTAGAATTGTAATGACAAAAAATAGAAGTAGTTTACAAGTTCTCACATTAAAAATACAAGTACAGATTTTATTCTACAAGTTCTCATATCAGGTCCTACAAGTTTTCAGGTTTTGCAACATAATTACCTCCATACATCTACATTAGCACATAAAGTAAATTCACTGAGACCTGAATATAGAAGCAGAAACAATAGAGAAAATAGAATGAGTTTATGGCTTCTCCTGGGCCAAGGGAGAGAAAAGTGATACCAGGATTGTACAGGCTCAAGTCATTTGCACAGAGTAAATAAAGAGACATGGTGTATCAATTAAAAAAAAGATAATCCTTGGTAGTCATTAGAAAAGAGTGAATCATTGGGGTGGTTTTCTCCCACATGCTTTTATACTGAAATAACTGGAGCCGATGCCCCTAAATGGGAATTAATCAAACAAAATCCTGGAGTTAGTAACCATTATTGTAGACAGCAGATCAGTGGCTATTAGAGGACAACCATTAGAATAGTTCATATTGTCACAGAGTCAATAGTTTTGAAAACAGTTTATTTCAAACTGTTACCATTAACTAAGAACTGTAAGCAATATAGAGGTTAAATGGCATTTCCAGTAATTGAGGCATTGACTAAAACAGCAAAAAGCAACCTGAAACCAGAGCAACAGTCCAGGAAAGGTGCAGATCAAGAAACAAGAGAACAAGAGCAAGATGCTGCAGGAGATCTGGATGATGGCAAAGGAGATGAGCGAGTTGCAATCATGAGGACAATCATGAGGACTGGGCTGATGGTGCTCCATTTTTTGACAATGAATTTTCTTCTTTTTTGGGTACTGGTGATATTGGAGATAAAGAATGGGTGAAGAGATCCCTACCCCAATCTGGTCCTACTTGAGAAAGTCTCAACTGGAGCAAAACATATGGGAAGGGGATTGAATCAGGGCAGTGCAGGGTTTTCTTTTAGAATTTTAGCCTGACATGAATGAGCCATAATTAATTTTGTAGAGATAGATTAGGTTGCTAGGTTATATGATTGGCCCAAGTTTTGTCCACAGCCAAGTTGTGAACAAAGAAAAATGCCTGTTGAAGAGAATGTAAATGTAACAACATGTGGGAGAATGTTTGATCAATGTATTTGTAGGGCATCATGGAAAAACAGATTTGATGTGTATATAGGAATTGCTAAATACAGAAATAAGAGATGGTCCAAAGTGGGAGGTGAAAACTCAACCATAATATAAGGAATAGTTTATGATGCAGGAGAATTCACAAGATTAGCTCCAGAAATATAAAAAAGAAATGTGCTGCCAAATATTGGCTGTACGGAAACAGTGGACACCATTTTTTGCTTTTTGCCATATGGACGGGTAGAATGCTGCACACTAGTATTCGTTACATCAGTATGACAGTGGAAGGTCAGGACAGGGACAAATAGTAGAGATGGACCATGTTACAGATATTATATCAATACATGCATTATATGGTTCAGACAACTGGAAAGGAATCCTATGTAACTTGTTACAAGAACAAAGCTTGGCCTACAGTGATTCCAATAAATGGAATAAGTGACTGGATAGAGTATAACAAAACTGGCCCATACTGTCCTATATGGATCCACAATACGACGTAATAAAGATAGCAAACAGTGTTATGTTGCAAAACATCGCAAAATAAAATTGTGAAAAATGCAGCACTGCTCTGTATGCCTTACTGGAGAGCTAATGAAATGTAATTGCTGAAACCTCTCTTGAAAAGGCATATTGCATGTGCGCAGAAAAAAACAACAATAGACAGATGAAAAGAGAACCATTTTCCTATGCCTTTATTTTACTTCTCACTGCAGACACCCTTTCTGCCCTTCTGTACACTGGCTATGACAAAAATCACAAAGCAAATGCTTCAGACTGACAAAATGAATAACCCCGCAGCACTGGCATGAAGGTGAAAATATGTTGAAAATGTTGAATCAGGTATAATTTGCTTACTAATTCTTCTGCTTGCCTGGTGTTTTCTTATTTGGTTTAAACATACTTTTGGAACACGTCAGGTCACTATTCTGGTAATCTTGAGATTGTTACCTCATTTAGCAAGCCTTGGAACATTGCAACATTCAGCTTTAGTCAGTTTAAGCTAAGGTAAGATCCAAGCCTATTTATGTTGAAATTCATTGTCAATTTTTATTCAGGCATTTATGAACAACTTTGGTTTAAATCCACTGATTTCTGTATTTTGTGTCACGTCTTTATGTCCTTGGGCACAAAAGATGCATGAGAAATGTAGTTCCAGTATTTCATGTCCCTTCATTGTTGCAGACAGCTAACAACACTTTTCGGATGTTTGAGTGGCAAGGATGTTTAAAAGCAGGGTGCCTGTGATAATGAAAACTTGTGAGCGACTGCAAGTTACAGCCCTCTCATGAATTACAAGACTAATTCATAGTTTGTAAGCAACAGCTAGCTAGCAAGGTGTTTTCTCATTCAACATGTAATGTTTAGAAGATTACTTCATACATCATGCAGCATACACTCCAATACTGTGCAGATGTTTAGTAGATTTGGTGGCTATTAAAAAGGCAGGTCCTGTTTTACAGATGCTCTAATTTGTCCTCTGTTGCCCCCTTGAGTACTGATTGTTTTAATAGCAACTGTAATGCAGCAACACACCTTAAGTCTGTAAAGCACAATGTGTTTGTGTACTAGTGTTGAGTATGTTTCTGGCCTATGAAGGTGTTTGAGTTGTTTTAACATGCAGAAAATATTGGTCAGATGATTCATATAGTTTTTGGTTAACCAAATTTTGCATCTTAATAGACTTAATAAGTCTCTCTTACTAGGCAATAGATCAGTTATTTTCATAACTTTCATTCTGATATTTGCGTCCATGATGTCCCATAGGGGGAAAGACTTGTTTTCTAAGAGTATTATATTAAATAAATACAAGGCTTAATTAAGTGAACAAAGAAGCCAACTCTGTTATCATGCTGTATTATAACTGTGAATAGTTTTGGTGAGAGGGAGGAAGTGTACCATGTTTGTTTATAGTAATTTGAAGTGTTCAAGGTTAGAATGCATGAACTAGTCTCTCTCTCTCTCTTTGATGCTACACAATGGATAATTGGCACAATTTCATTGCATTTAGCCAAGCGATTTTAGGAAAACACTCTCAGTGTAAAGGCAATTTATTCATTGTTTACACTCTAAATTGCAAATCTTGCCTCTATAACACACTGTAACTCCACTAGTGTTGTGTTTTGACAGCCCTTGCAGCCAAAGAAAGACTTGGTTCGCATCCTCCATATTTCTGCTTAAGAACTTCGACACAGTCCCTATCAAAGGCTCCTGAGTCCCAGCCTGTAATATCCCATCACTGTGGTGAAAATAAATTAGGGAAGTTAATGTGATTTTGCTCTAGCAGATTAGAAATGTCTTTCATACTCACATTCCTATATTAGTCCACAGCTTAGCCCGAAACAGCATTGCCTTTGTACTTAACCTCATAATGTCAAAAGGCGCAAACTCATGTCTGAATGTGTTTGGAGTTCTTTGTTATTGTAGGGGAGAAATTTTTACCCAGGCCAGAAAGTGGGCAGATGGGGGATGGTGGGACAGTGATGATGGGATGGGATGCAATTCAGTTATTAGTTGGTTATTTGGTATGTCTTCAAGCAGAGATGTCTCTTTTAGTATTTTCTTTTTAGCACTTCTCTTCACAGACACCTTCACAATCAACAGTGAATGTAAACCAAGTGAAACATAATTGAATCTGTCATGATGAATTAATATGAGATTTGTGAGTCTATATACAGTGGAGTCCGAAGTCTGAGGCCACATTAAAAATCTGATATTTTTTTTTAAATTTAAACCTAGAAATAAAGAATCTTGAAAATTTTAATACAAATAACAGTTATGAGTATTAAAATGAAGAAGAAATATTTAAAATTCTACACTATTTCTAGTCATTGTTAAGTAAATTTGTGAAACTGATTTTTTAGTCTTATTTCTTCCATTGAAACACAGTGTGGTGCTCTATGAGGTGAGCTGGGCCCAGCAGAGGTGAAAACACATTGTAAAACTCTGTTTGCAACTTGGCAACCTCTGTTTTCTGGCACAGCGAGAGCTGGTCACCATACAGAACCAGAGTAGAATTGAAAGATTATGGAATCTCCAGCCCCATTAAAACCCGTTGCCAGGACAAGTGGGACCGCCTGTTTCCATGGTTTAAGAAGGTTGAGGTCATATGTTTGGAGTAAATCACCTCAATCGGGCTACTTTACTTTATAGTCTACCTCTGCTACCTGTGTTACCTAAAAGGGTCCTTGCCAATTGACGAGTAATTTAGAGCTCAATGTGGGAGTAAAATGAGTATTTTATCTCCCTGTGTTAATAGGGAGATAAGAGGTCTTATGAGGTTGATGATTTTTCTTTAGCACCATTCCTATCTTCAATGGAGGAAAGTGTTTTTGATCAGGCAGGGTGTCTTTAGCTTTACCACTTTGAGCCACTGGCTCAAACTGCCAAAGAGTTAGCCTCAGAAAATGATCAGCAGTGAGCAGGAGAGGTGTCAGAATGGTAGGAAATTCCCTAAAACCATGATAGCTAGCTAGCTTCTAATTATCTGTTTAGCAAGATACACATCCTGATTTCTTAGATGTACTCAATTTCAAACAAATAAAGTGGATTTCTTTAATCATTTTTTAAGTTTCATTCATTTTTACATCAAGCCATGACAGACTTCTTGTGGGCACTGTACAAAGCTCTCAATTTTTATGAACCTTTGCCATAAGGTCATCTGAGACAGTGTTTGGAGTCCTTATGCAAAACTGCTTAGCTTGCAAAAAAAAAAACACACAAACTAAAAATGCATAGTAGCTTCAGACTAAGTATGCTGCCTTGAGAGGCACAATATCTGGATCTGGATTCTTAATTTCCTTGATATTGTCACGCTTCCTGGTTCTCATTCGGACTCTCAGACCATCAAGGACTCCACTTCCCAGAATCCTTCAGTCAGTCACGAGACTCTTCCAGCCAATCACAAACCACCCAACAGATCACAGTCACCTGAATACTAATCATCATCACCTGTTTTACTCTGTATATATACCTGTCTGTTTGAAACTTGTCTTTGCGAAGTATTGCACTTAGTTAGTCTGTGTACCAAGCCGTTTGTTTTTTCTGATTGCTGCTCCGGGTTTGTCCTGGCTTGTTTTTTTCCCGTTTTCGATTCTAGCTTCTGTTTTGGCTTTGTTGTTTTGGTATATGTGCTTTCTCTGGTTACGACCCTCGCCTGTTTTTTCGACCTCGATTTCACCTATGCCTATGTATTTTGGCTGCTTGTTCTGGTTATTGACCTGGTCTGGTGCTAACCCTGTTTACCTCCGTCTGAAGAAATCTTCCGGGTTTATTTTTATCCGCGTGTGTCTGTTTCGCAAACCCAGCGTTACAGATATACTTGACAGAGAGGCCGTTCCATGACAGAATTGTTATTTATGAATTGTTAAAGTATACATTTTTTATGGATTTTTTTCTCAATGGAATTGTCACTGGACAACGCCTAGGTGAGTTAAGTAACCCCTAGGTTTAAAAGAAAAAGTACCACAAACTAGTGTGGTATGCTGTCACTAGAAAGTACAAAAAACTACACATACAGTGAAACAGTGCTTTTAATTCCTGCTGCTTGAGTCCCTCTGTCCTAAACAGTTTTGACAATTCCCTGTTTCAATATGTCTATTCCACCTAACCAAGCACTTTGTTAGCTAAATCAGGGATGTTGAAGCAGTGAAGAGTTGAAACTGTACAGGACAAGGGACCCCAGAAGAAGGATTAACAAAGGGTGCAGTAAAACATTCTAGCATGTAGCACTGAGATTTACCTCATTGGTCTTTCTGAAAAAAAGCTGGGCCACAGCCTCCAGGTTGCATGAGAACGGGGGAGGCTCTGGCTGGCAAACAGGTGGAGGATCTTGCCATACAGTTTTGAGCAAAGTGATTAGGCGCTGCAAAAATAGAAACATATTGGAAGATAATTGAACAGCCTACTGTTGTGGGGTAGAGGATGATTATAGTTTTGCAGTGTGTTTTATTAACATTCTGCTTTAAAAATAGAAAAGTAGTAAATCCTTACCAGACTACTTACATTTCAAGGAGTGCTTGATGTTATGTGTGCTGGAGCTGTGTGAGGGCTTTGATAACTTCTCTCAGTATAAGGCTTCCATGACGGCTTTGGTTTCTTCTTGGCACCTCTGGGAGACCCTGGCATGACGCGGGGGAAAGGAGAATGGCAGAACCAGGAGTGAGGACCCAGAGTTGTACTTTTGAGGTTGTTTTACTTGAGCTTTCTGTTCCAAAAACAAATAAAGACTGTCAACTTTCAGTGACTCTGACTTGTACTGCTTCTACACCTCGTGGCTCCTCTCTCTCTGGTCTTTTGACACCTACTGAGTGAAATAGAGGCATATTCATAGTCAGAAAGAGAACCACACACAGGTGGATCTCATGATCAATAAAAGTGCAGTGCTGCCAGATCCCGCTCCTGCCCCACAGACAGTGCTTGGCCAGGCCCCTGCTGCTACAGTTCTCTCAAAAGTGAATATTTTAGTTTTTTTTTCAGTTGCTGAAAATATGACCACTGTAGAATGTGAGTGCATTTCTTTGTGTTAACATGCTAAAGGAAATATCAAATGATGCCAAACCAAGAGTCCACTGAAGAGTGAGCTAATTCACATAAAGGGAGAAGAAGGGAGGGCCTTTTAGACTACCTTTTAAACTTGCATCCGGTTGGAAATGATAACTCTTCTATCCATTATGCTTTTGTTTATCTGTTCTGGCTTTTTTTTTTTCTTCGTTAATGTCTTGCAACTTTTGTAAAAACCCAATAATGCAGAACACATGTATTCAAAAGTTGTTACTGTTTGCCTCTATTCTATTTCACACAAGTGGCACACACAAGCCTATGAGCTAATTTCTCAGGCATAAATTTAATTTTTATGAATTACCTGAAAAAAAAAGCATCTAAAATACAATCATCATTTAGCTGAACTAAACAGTGAAATGCTGCTATGTGTAAAAGACAAAAAGGGGCTGATGGCCAGATAACAACCTAATAAATGCCTTTTCAAATCTATAGTATAATACTAGAGATAACATGATGTTACTGAAACTGAAACCTTGAATATTAGCTGCTATTGTTTATTTATTTAAACTATTTATTATTAAAAAAAAAATAACAGTGGCTCCTGAGTGGTGCAACTGTCTAAGCCAGGGGTCACCAATCTCATCTGCCAAGGGCCAAAGTGGCTGCGGGTTTTCATTTCAAACAAGCAAGAGCACTTCCTGTACCTAACCAACTGTTGGAAAACTGAGACTAGCTAACTAAGTAAATAGAATTAGGTGATTTTCTGCTTCATTGGAAAAAAACCTGCAGCCACACATGCATTTTATGGATAAGATTGGTGATGTTAGCATTGGCCCTATTTCTGAGAGATCACATATTCAATCTCTGGTGGTGCCACAGTCCGTGGCTAGTTCAAGACAGGATTAATTAGGCTTCACTCTCCCTGGGTGAGTTTGATAGCCAGCTAATGGATTAGATTGAAATTGGCTGCAACAAAATTGCAGGAAAAAAATGTGTGAAGATCAAAAACAACAAAAAAAAATGCCAAGCTGTACAATGAGTTATGTTTAAACAAAGTTCTTTTCTTAATATGGCCACATATAGCCATCTTGCATACAGTGCACAGTTGGACTAATTCAAATAAAGGAAAGTTTTATGTTGCTACAAGCAATTCTGAAATATTTCAGACTGAGCTCGTTAAAGAAGGGAATTATCTTCTTTTTCCCCTGATATCCAGTTTTTCTGCTGTTATTGGTTCTATACTGATACTAGGTATTGGATCAGTACCATTTACATATAATGCCTCTGTCTATTTTTCCAAACAGAACTGGTTCAGAGTGTTTTCAATCTCAGGCACTGTCACTCCATCCATGCACACTCCACTGTTTGTGACAGGGCAGCTGGACCAGCTGCTGGTATGTCTAACAGAGGCCAGCTACAGAGAGTTAGTGCAGAGTAAAGCAGGATCATCTGTGTCAACATCTAAAGTGTGGTCTGACTTTGCTTTCGATGACCTCTGAACTTAATAGCTCGCAGGGGAATTCTTCAATCGCATGCACTCTCCTCACACTCAATACAACAGGGATTAGGCAGCTGAATCAATTAAGCATGAATAGAGAGTGAGAGAGAGAGATCAGTGGTTTGGGAGGTGGATCAAGGAGAGATAAGTGGCCTGTGTGTGCTTGCCACTGAACGCAGCTGGCTGCTTGCATCTGCCTCTATAAGGAGGAGTAAAACTGCAGACAAATCATTGATGCCTGTTTAGAAAGAATGGATATGACAGGTTGTGTGTCATTGTAGAGGATTTTCAACCCAGGAGGAGTCTTATCCAGAGAGTCATGACATTAGCAAGGCTTCTGGAAAGGTAAAAAAAAAAATCTATCTTAACTTCCTCAAAAATAGTTTAGCCAAAAAAAATCACTTTGCATAATTTTACCTTACCCCAAATATAGTTGATCAGCCAAAACATGTTTGCTGTCTGAAGTTAGAGCTTCATTAATTGAGCTAATCGCAGTTTTTTAGGCTGACCACAATTATTTTCCATTGTTGTTCGCAGTATTGCCACAGCTGTTTGAGATGACTACAACAAATTTGCAGGGTCAGCAAATCTCATGCTCACAGAAGGGCAGATATAAGCTGCAAAAAACAATGTATTTGCTAAGCCATTTTTGAGCCATTTGCTAAGCGTAATTCAAATAAATAAAAAATGAATAATGAACTGATTGAGGACTATGCCATGTTTGGAGTTGGATAACTGTTTGTAGTTACAGTATCTCTAATGCTATGCGTTTGCTAATGCTGTGCTTGACTACTTCCGTGTTTAAATCTGCTTCGAACCTGTGTTACTGTCCTCCCCACATCTATTTCTAAATTGTTGACAGTATCACTGCTCATGCAGGAATCGATAAACTCATAATTTTTCTACCAGCATGATGAGACACTCTTTGATTCAGCACTGAAAACCACAGCTGTTTGTTTGTGAGTGTGTTGGTGGCTCAGGAGGGAGTGACACTTAAAGACCGCTTCACAGGTATGGTTGTTGATTAATCAGGAATAGGTCAATGTAAAAAATGAAATTTCAAATATCATTTGTTCAGCCAGTGCATGTTTGTTATTTCCTCATGTTGGTTATTTTTTTGTAAGATTTTAATATTGAAAGTACATAAGAGCATTCATGTATGATGGGCCAATGATAAAAGTGGGTGAGCCTAGGCCCACTGGGCCGAATCATACAGCCACCAATGGTTATTTGCTTTCACAATCGCATGTTTACATTGCAAGAAACAGAATGTGTGTTTTCATTTATTGGTTTGAGGGGAATGCATATACAACCCTGGTTCCAAATAAGTTGGGACACTGCAAAATCTAAGTAAAAACAGAATCCAATGTACAAATCATTTAAACCCTATATTTAATTCAAATAACTACAAACATATATGCCCATTTTGAATTTGATGTTGGCAACAAGTTTCAAAACTCTTGGGACACGGACAACGAAAGACTGGTAAAGTTATGTAATACTAAAAAAAAAAAAAACTAGTGGAGCACAAAGCTAATTGTTAATAGGCAACAAAACTGCAAAGAAGAGCAAAACATGCAAAGAAGAGACTATGTATAAACAGGACTCAGAAATGCCACACTGGGCCCAAGCTCATGGAAGACGGATTGAGGCATAGTGGAAAAGTGTCCTGTGGTCCGATGAATCAAAATTTGAAATTATTTTTGGAAATTATGGACACCATCCGGCTTGTATACAGTGCACAGTTCAAAAGTGATTTGTGATGGTATTGGGGTGCACATGGCATGAGTGACTTGCACATGTGTGAAGGCATCATTAAGGTAACACAAAACGCAATACAGTTTTGTAGTTAATAACTAATCTGAAACTAAGCAGGGTCAAATGAGTAGTGCTGCATTAACACTTAAGTAACTACCATTAACTACCAAGGACTGCTAGTTAATTACTCAGTAGGTAATAGTGAACTAATGATTAGGGTGGTTCACTATTAACTAAACAGTAACTATGGTTTCTTAAAAGAACTACTTATAAATTACTGTACAGTCAGTACAGTGTGGTGTGATGCCCATGCCATCTCTGAGAATATCTGTTTTTAGGACATCAGTTTGTAGTTCACCAGGAACCTTGTAAGACTCAGCTACTGAGCAGTCAATGTTGAATTGATCAGTAATTTATTATAGTAGTTACTTAAGTTTTAATGCAGCACTACTCATTCATTCCCGCTTAATTCCTGATTTGTTACTTATTCATTACAAAACAGCATTGTAAAGTTAATGCTGAAAGATATATACAGGTTTTGGAGCAACATATGCTTCCATTCAGATGACATCTTTTTCAGGGAAGGCCTTGCTTATTTCAGCAATACAATGCCAAACCATATTCTGCACATATTACAACAGCATGGCTCTGTAGTTAAAAGAGTCTGGGTGCTAAACTGGCCTGCCTGCAGTCCAGACCTGTCATCCGCTTAAAACGTTTGGCACATTATGAAGTTTAACCCCTTAAAATCCCAGGCTTATTACATACTAAGGCTTATTATTCAGTAGCTGGCTAAGCTAATCTTAGGTTATGGAAGTGTGTAATAAAACTTTGGGCCTGCTGGTGAGCCCTGGCCATTTAAGTGGTTAACAATATCTTCTAACTGGTTCGTTCTAACTAGAGACTTTTTTGTCTCTACACAACATAATTTTGTCCATTTTATTCAAAAAGTAAATCTATTTGGGATTACAACTCAATGCTGTTTGAGGCTAGTTTGTGATAATTTGGTTCTACCATTTGTACAATGCTAATTGCCGATAATTGCCATAAGCTTCCATTGCTTGTTAGTCACATTAGCCTTGCAGCACCACAGGAAAACTAAAACATTGGACACCAATCATGTCTTGGCTGATCAATTACTTTTCCAGTAAGGGAAAAATAGTGTGAACTTGATTAGTCATTGACCTATTGATTTAAAAAGGACAAGAACAGAAGAGCAAAAGACAAAAACAATGGGTGAGAGCTGAAATGAAAAGCCAATTTCTTAATCAAATATTTGCTACATGTTATAGCTGTAGTGATAAAAACATTTAGCTGTGGCTCGTGTGGAAAAATTGGACTGCTTTCTGTATGAGGCACAATAGAGGTCAGCCAATTACTACAAAGGTCATTTACATATATTAGTCATAAAGGAACATTATCCCAGCCTGCTAGCGAATAAATATGCTTCCTTCAAACATGCACTGCTTATGGATAAAAAATTATGGTTTTGCATTTATTAAGATTTGGTGCCTCTGTAATTTACTGAATCCCGGAAACATCTTTAAGAAAAACTCTGTCTTAGCCTCTGACAGCATTTTTTGAGCTAGCACTGAATGATCTGTCCTCTGGCTGGCTGTATATCTAAATCTAAAAGCAAACATTAGCAGCTGCCCTGAGCACCCAACCCATTTTCAATACTGTGCTGACAAATCATTTGTCACATAAATGGAGTAATAATCTGTATGCCGGGCCAGGCCGCCAGTGCTGCTGCTTGCAGCATTATAACAAAGACGTGTGAGCCTGTGTCTGAGACAGAGACAGCAGAATATGAATGAGAAGACATGATGCAGTGAATCTCCTGCATGATGAAGTCCTAACCCCTACCTAGATACCTCTTTATCACTACTTTTAAAAAGCTAACATATAGAGAACTTTTTTCTTATCTTGCTTTCATTTTTTTTTGTTTTTAAGATGTTCAGTCCACCTTTTATATACATCAGTCATAAGGCATAGGCACAGTAACAAAAACAGCATGTTTTTTTTCTAAGGGAAGGTTAATTTGGGGTTAAAATGATAATGTAAAATTAATTTATGACAGATTTTAGTATATAAACCCACTTAAAGGTCAGAAGTGGACCTCAGGGGGAAAAATAAAATGCAAGAAAAAAGTTTATGGTCCCTTTAAAGGCAGAAATGCAGGCTTACTTTACTAACTTGCATTTTTTGCCAATACAGGATATCTTGTGAGTATTTCGTGATGTGTATATTTTCAATATAGCTATGTGAATTATGCAGATTCTTCAGAGGATTCAAGGCTTTTATGTGTAAAAGTGTGAGGGATGTTTGCTTGAGGCATTATGCAGCACAGGGCATGTTTGAAGAGGGTTTCAGTACACTTGAAGAATTTGCCAATGGTGTTTTAATAGCCCAAAAATCATTACAAAACAACCCTCTCTGCCCTGCATAATAATTAAGGCCTCTCAGCTCACCTCAGCATCATTTACCATGAAAAAGCCTCTTAGTGTCTTTGCACAATTCCAACATCCCTTTTTCTGTTTATCCAACAAGACTTCAGTCTATTCAGCAGTTTGTCCTTTGTCATTGCCATGTCTGATTCATGTTTTCCATTTATCCATTCTGTAGGTGTTATTTTCCACAAAGCTATGTTAAGCTTATGGTATTATTTCATTAGTTTATTTGCATTTAATTAAATCATGAAATGTTAGTAAAATTTAATAGTTGCATAGAAAATGTGTCTATTATACTAAAGTTGAAGACATAAGAGGCTAAGAGTTTGGAGGTTTTAGACACATGCTGAAAGGCCTTGATTATTGGGGGAGGGGTGTTATCTTTATGCTTTCTGTCATAGCTGAGGAGACTATTAGTGCATTCCATTCTGAAGGCAGCTGCCTAACTGCACTGCACTTCAAGTGCACACTGCACTGCCTTCACAGGCACCTCTGTCTTTGGGCAGCATTTTAACTGAAAAGGGACCTTAGCAGACATCACATTCAGGACACTCTACAAAATCATCATACATCATAAGCTTCACTGCGCTGTACATGTTTTATCTATTCACTCACAGTCGCTCATTAGCTTACACTTAACTCCGTGAATAAGTAGCTGATTCCCTTCATTGACACCATTGTGAGAATTTATTGTGTATGAAGAACAGTCTGCTTTAAGAAGTTTATTTTATTTCTGAACTTCTACATCATCATACTTCTAATCATTTAGGAAAAACGTCAGTCTATAGCGCTGATTCTGTCGTGTTTCCCCCACGTAATCTAGAAAAGTAAACTGCTTTCCAGCATTTAGCGCAGTTTTCTCTCCATAACGGCTTCTCTTCCTCAGTGCCTCTCCATTTCTGTAAGGTTCGTCCCTTAGGATTGAAAAAACATTTCTGAGTATAGAATCAAATCAATAATTATTTACATACAGAAAGCGCTACTAAACAGTGAACAGCCAGTATTTTGCACAGGACTCTCTCTTGTTTTGAAGAGCCAGTGCATTTAGATGGTCTTCAGATATAAACTGGGCAGAATGGAGATTTAAGTCTCAATCCCAGGAGAAATCGGAGGGAGTGGAGTGCCAAAAAACAGGTTGCCAGGGTGCCATGGCTGCTAAGTGTTTGGCTAATGGTAGCATGGGCATAGCAGCAGGACACTGTGCGAGTGCCAGTGGAGTAGAGTGTAAAGAATGGCACCTGCACCCTATAAATTATTCCTACTTATCACCTGTAAACTCGAGAGAGAGAGAGAGAGAGAGAGAGAGAGAGAGAGAGAGAGAGATTATTGCAACTAGGTGCTTGTTTGTGTATGCTATAATGTGTGTGTATGAATGTCTATATGTCTGTAGAGTGTAAAGAATGGCACCTGCACCCTATAAATTATTCCTACTTATCACCTGTACACTCGAGAGAGAGAGAGAGAAAGAGAGAGAGAGAGAGAAAGAGAGAGAGAGAGAGAGAGAGAGAGAGAGAGAGATTATTGCAACTAGGTGCTTGTTTGTGTATGCTAGAATGTGTGTGTATGAATGTCTATATGTCTGTACACACACGCACACACAAACACGCTGGCCATCTGGCAGTAGTCTGCAGCATTTAGATATCACACAGTCAGAGCTGGCAGGAGTGGAAGCAAGCTGGGGCCAAGACAATGGTGTGCATCTGGACCTATAGCAGCTGGGAAGGCATACGCCTTGGGTGTCCATTATTAAATATCAGGCCAACACACTCAGCGTGATACTGATAGTAGACATGCTGTCATTATATGCTATCACCAATAGCACAGAGCACGCAGAAGAACTAGCTTGAAATGAACTGTTTAAACTATTTAAATGTAATGTTTATTAACCCAGGCGTTACACAGATTCTCTCTTGTGCAGAAATATTTTAATCTTAATGTTGTCTAGTCATCAGTGAGGTTATTGCCTATTACATTGCAACACTGTAACAGATAGAATGTATGATATGTAGACAGTGCTGCTGTAGTGCAGACTTCCAGCTGGTGTAAGTGGGTGAAATAACTGCATCATATTGCAAGACACAAGAGACAATGCATCTGGTCGAGGAGAGAGCTCTTCAGGTGTCAGGGATGTGGATAGGTCTATAGGACATTCTGAGGTGAACATAAATGACATTCTGGACATTCTGCGAAGAATATTCACCATAATTTTCATGAAGTTATTATTATTATCATTATTATTATTATTAGTAGTAGTAGTAGTAGTAGTTGTAGTATTTTAGTATGTATCATAGAAATTAAGCTTAAATGCTTTAAAATGTTCAAATAAAACAGAAAATTAAACAATAAAAATACAATGATTTAGAATATAGATAATGTAAAGTAAAACTATAAACACAGTAATGTTTTTTTAAATAAAAAACAGAAATCAAAGCTAAAATTAATTAATTCCATTTTTTTTAAAACTTACCACAGGACGTGCCTGAATGAGAATTCCACATCTCTGCAGCTTTACCACTTTTATAATTCACTCATGCATTATTTAGAAAGCCAGCATTTAATGACCTGTAGTATACTTTCATTTATTCTAGAACTAGAAACTAGAAATACTGGAAAGACCACAATGTATATGCATGTTCAGTGGTACATTTGCCAAAATTATAAATTTATGTTCAACTAAGGTAACAAACACTGTCTACCATTTAACCATAAATTTTTAATTTTGGCAGATATATCCCTGAACATGCACATATATTGTGGTCTTTCTAGTATTTCTAGTTTAGATAATAATAATACGGAGTTGAACAACAGTCGAAAACAGCATTTTCATTCATATCAGAATACAGTATCAGATCATTTAATACTTTTACCAAAGCTATAGTGTTGTAGTCAAGAATAGGGCAAATCTAAGTCAAGACCAAGACCTGGAGTTACCAAAACTGAGATAAGACAAAGACCTGATTGATTTTTTCAGAATTTAAAAATAAAAAAAGGAGAAAAAAATTGTTTATAGTTCTTTTTACATTCATTATCATTCATTATGCATGAATAATGTTTTATTTTAAACTATATTCTGTAAAATATAGCATAAAATAATATATAACCAAACATATTATTAATTATTACATGGACGTCGTATTCCAGTTTGCAGTGCAACTTTTGGAAGCAAATGATTGTGAGGTTATTCTCCTTCCCTTCTTCTGTAATGGTGGCAGATGGGACCAGACATCCACAGATGAGGCTTGAGTTAAGAACTTAAATATCAAAGGGTTGATCCAAAAGCGCAGTCGAAAAACAGAAGCAAAAAATCAAAACCAGAAATCTAAAACTAAGCAAAAGGGCAAGGCAAAAATCAAGGTCATAAACAAGATACAGGTCATACACAAAAAGGAGTAAACAGACATCAAAGGAACGCTCAGTATGCTCAACAGGGAGACGATACCTGCAAAGAGTTCTTACAAACAAGCAGACTATATACAGGGGAAAACAGGTATGAGTGATTAGAAGTCCGGTGATGCAGAGCGTTGATAGGTGGATTGGTTAGAGATGAGGGGAGGGGTTCTGGGAACAGCTTTCAGCCGGCCGGAGGGAGGCGTGATATCTTCTCTAAAACTTATTTGGAAGACACTACCATAAGTTAACTAAATATAAACCAAACAGCATTCAACCACTTTTATTGTTAAATGAAAATATAGTAATCTGCCCTCAGGTAATCTTTGAATTTTGGAACCTATGAACATCAACATCAAAAAACAATACCCAGTTAAGCCATCATAGAGAGGATGAATTAGATCTTCAACCAACGACAGACAGATTTTGTTAAAAAATGTGGCAAAGGACTGTTTTATTAATTTAAAGGTATTTTTCTTCAATGATAGAAAAAACTTTCAGTTATCAGTTACCTCAGATGGAGATACACTCAGCTGGTCTTGAGAACATTTTCTGAGTCCAACTCACCTCAAGACTAAGAAAAGACTGCGGCAAATGATGTTGAAATGGAGAGAAGACTGATACTACAATACATGCTATATTTTTACAGTGACTAGCTTTAGAATTATTCTAATATTTCTGATTGATACTGTTTTAACTAGAATAGTGCATTTCTTGAAGGCAGAGTGATTGTGCAACTTAAGCTTCTTGCTATGCGGTTGCTAACGTGTTGTCAGGCGGTTGCTATGGTATATGGATAGGTTGCTGAGGAGGAATGAAGGATGAAAAAATGGCACACAGAGATGTGTGGGTCAGTATGACTATGAATTAGAGATTGGTGACCTGCCCTGCTAGGTTGTTATGGTATCACAGTTGCTAAGGTGTTATTAGCCAGTTGCAATAATATCCTAGGCAGTTGCTAATTGGTTGCAAGGTGGTTGCTATGGTGTTGCTAGGCAGTTAGTATGGTATCCCAGGTGGTTGCTAGGGGATTGCTATGGTATCCCAGGTGGTTGCTAAAGTTTTGCTAGGTGGCTGCTATGGTATCCCAGGTGGTTGCTAGGGTGTTGCTAGGCAGTTGCTATGATATCCAAGGTGGTTGCTAAGTTGTTGCTAGGCGGTTGCTATAGTATCACAGTTGGTTGCTAAGGTGACTTTATGGGTGGAAGGAGGGATGAAAAAACAACGCATACAGCTGTCCAGGTCAGTATGATTGTGGATTAAACTTGGGCACCTGCTCTGAGTGAGTACATGCATTTTGGTGGCTGTAGGGCAAAGAATTAATTGAGTTTGTGTGGTGGTAAAAATAAATGGGAATCTGTGGGAGAAACAAGGGATGAAAAAATGACAAACAGATGATGTCAGATCAACATTGAATTTGTGCTCGGGGGCCTTCCCCAAGATAAAATATGCGAAAAGGTGTCTTTCGGTCGAGCAGAAGTAACAAAGTTGGTCATGACACTTTTGCACCCCATTCATTCCTATGGGAAAAAATGTGTAATTTAATAAAGATTGTACGAACGCCATATGTTGGATGAAATAGCTGTATACATGCACACCATTCCCGATCAGACCACATTCTGGAGTTGGAATGGGGTCAATATCTCAAAGATTGCAGGACAAGTTAGCGGACAAAAATCTGGCAGAAAAAAAGAAACAGACAAAGAAAAAAAATATACTGTTGTATAATAATAGTGTCTAGAAGAGTGATTGTGCAGCTGAAGCAACTGAAGAACAGTTCCTAGGGTTGTTTTCAGGTAGTTACTGTGCTATTCATGGTTGCTAGGGTATAGCTAGGTAGTTGCTAGTATTTCAGGTGGTTGCTAAGGTGTTGCAAGGTGGTTGCTAGGGTGTTGCTATGCGGTTGTTATTGTATCCTGGGTGGTTGCCATGGTATCCCAAGTGGTTGCTATGGTGTTGCTAGGCAGGCGTGACTAAGTGGTTGCTACGGTATCACAAGTTGCTATGGTCTACAGGGTGTTTGCTGAGTGGTTGTTAGGGAGTTACCAATGATTGTTGAAAAGTTACCAAGTATTATTGAAAAGTTACCAAGTATTGTTGAAAATGAATGAAAGTTAATGGGAGGAACAAGGGATGAAGAAACTATACATAGCGGAGTGTGGGCCAGTATGGCTTTGGATTAGTGCTTGGGATCCTGCCATGAGTGAGTACATGCAGGTTGATGGCTGTTGGGCAAAACAGTGTCGAACAGTATCGTATTGAAAACTGCATGATGTGTTAGCGGACAAAAATGTGGCAAAAGAAGAATAAGAAGTAGAAGAAGAAGAAAAAGAAGAAGAAGAAGAAGAATATAAGATGGATAACAATAGTGTTGCACAATGATTTACAATGCACACATTACTTATAATATAAATTGGAGAACAATAGTGCAATTTTTGCAATGCACAATCATTAGCTAGAATAGTGCATTTCCTAAAAAAAATGCTGAGTGATTGCACAATTGCTAAAGGGCTGATAGGCAGTTGCCATGATATAAGGATTGGTTGCTAAAGTGTTGCTAGAAGGGTGCTATGTGGTGTTAACTAAATGGTTATTGGGAGGTTCCCAAGTGGTTGCACACAGAGGTGTGTGGGTCAATATGGCTGTTGATTAGAGCTTGGGGACCTGCCCTGAGTGAGCACATGCAGTTTGGTGTATGTTGGGCAAGGGTAATAGGGATTGTGTGGGGGCAAAATGAATGGGTCTCTACTGGAGGAACAAGGGATGGAAAAACATCAGATTCATGAAGTGTTCTTAAACCGCAGAATTGTTCACACCTTTGTGCTTTTGATTGTGCATACATTCTGTTCTTACCTGAGAAATCCCAAATAAGAAAACACTGGTGAATGTCAGAATCTTCATGAAAACGTTTTGGAATTTCTTCTTAAAAACGGTTGGTGAATGAGGTCCATTGATCTGGAAGAATGACTGCTTCTATGTAAATGTTAATGCTGAGGATGCTTGCAATGACGCTGTCAGTGCTACTTAAATGAGTGATAGGTTGAACACAGGATGCTTGTAGATGCTCTAGGCTAGATGATTTTATGAAGTTCAGAGTAAATTATTCTGTTAAACATAATTATTTTGTTCTGATGACAAACAACTAACAACCAGTGTGGAGCTCACTGACTGTAGTGTCTGAACATTTACTAGTAACTGTCCTAAAATGCACAAAACCCTCACACCTTTAAGAAAATGCATATAAAAGCCTTTTAAAAACCTCGAGATGAACAGTTAATTTAGTATATCTCAGTTTTCTTTACGTTGTATGGCAATCTCTTTTAGGCTAGTGTAGATGCTTGTTTCCCCAAGGTTCTATTTTGGATAGACACTTCTTTTTAATCTTTCAGGCGCAACTAGATCAAAATGCAAGTGGTTTCATTTGTGGGAGGCTGATGTGATTGACAAGCTTGTCCTCATTTCTTAGAAGCATTGTAGCATAGAAGCATTGTAGCACAAAGATCATCAAAAGGCTAATGAGTGAGTGTCTATTTAAGGAATTTCTAAGATTTAAAAGAGATTTTGTGGTTTAACACTATGATGAACTAGGCTTATGTTAGGTGGCACTTTTAATCCTTGTTATTGGTCAAAACAAGGCCAAATTGAGGTTTAGATGTCTTTAAGAACCAAATAAAAGTGACCCACTGATGCCTGCATTTTTGATGGATAAGCATCAGCAGCTGGAGTTGGAATGAGCTTGGAATAAGTTAGAAGCAAATAAAATAGTCTGTCAAATGGTCTCTGTTCAGACATTCTGCAGTATGAAGTGGCAGGATTGGGGGTGTGTGGAAAACTGATAGGAGCATATGGTGTCCTGTTGGAGTAAACGTGCCTGCTGGTGTAGGGGTATTGTTCATAGCAGAGTGGTAGTGCTGCTTTCAGCCCCACTATACTTCTATTATCTCAGGTTACACATGAGAAACCGGATCATTGTTCAAACACACTGAGCCTGCACCACAGAATAAGCAGCAGCACCCTGGGAACAAAAAAAGGCAATGTAATGCCTACGCTGTGTGGGCTGCTGGCTCAACCATACACACATACATACAGCAGTGCTAACTCTTCATTTTGGACTTAAATACATAAAGAGCTAGTACAAACATTAAAGACTCATAATTGGGCTATCCCACACACAGATAGCTGAATAGCTGTAATACAATATGAATGTAAGATCTCTTTAGTGCTGTAAAATACTTCTGTAATGATGTAGGGTGAAGTCAAGTAAATTGGACAATCATGTAGAATAGGCCTAGTGAGAGTGGGGCATCCTAGCACTTTAAATGTCCTATTGCTGCAAACAATTTCATATTTTCACCATGTAGCAAGTGCTCTAATTGGTCACTAAGGTAGGAAGGGTATTGCCTTGCTTGGAGAGTGATGCCGCAAACAGCTTGATGAATGTCCTAAATTGCTAAATGTTACTTTTCAATAATAAGATTGATGTATTAATGAGAACAGTTTAACCCTGTGACTCTGTTATTTTTCATATTAAATAATTGTATAAGCAAAACAACTGGATGCGCAAAATCATTACTCTTTTACCATTTTCATTACCATTTTAGCTTAACATTCAGTAGACTGAATATGATGTTCTTCAACTGTTTTTAAACACATTTCAGCTAAAAAAGAAATACAAAAAGTTTTCCATTTTACCTGATTGCTGTATTGTTGTGTTGGAGTTATATGTCTGACACTTAATATTTTCTACTTTTTTACTTTTTTATTTCTCCAATATTATATATGTGAGCTACATTTTCTATATTTTAAGCATAGAATGAAAGATATCTGTCTAAATGATAAAATACCTCTGAAAGTCTTACATTATGTGTTGAGTTGTTATTAACCCCTTAAATGGCCAGGGCACACTGATTTTTGACTTAACAAAAAAATGAAGGAAAAAAAAAGCCAATTCCTACTAAGGAAAAAGTTAGGGCACCCTATGCCCTAATAGCTGGCATTTCCCCCTTTGCCTGAAGTAACAACAATTAGACATTTCCTATAACTGTCTACCAGTCTGGGAGAACTTTTTTCCCACTCCTTCATGCAGAATTCTTTATGCTGTGTGATGTTTAAGTAATTTCTTGCCCATTTCAAATCATCACACAGCATCTCAATAGGATTAAGATCCAGGCTTTGACTTGGCCATTCCAGAACTCTCTATTTCTTTCTTTTTCCTTGGTGCATTTATTGTAATTTTTTGGGTCTTTGTTGTGTTACATGGTCCATCCCCAAACCGTGACATTTCCACCTCCATGCTTCACAGTTGGTATGAAGTTCTTGTTCTCAAATGCTGTGTTTGTTTTGAGCCGAACATGTCTTCTCTCCTTGTGTCCAAATAATTTAACTTTGGGCTTGTCTGTCCAAAGCACATTGTTCTAGATATCCTGGTTTTGTGTAGCTGTTCTCTGGCAATGTTTAATCTTGCCCTGATGTTTTTCCTTTTCAAGTTTTTCCTCCTTGCACACCTCCCATGAAAATCAAACTAGAACTATCACTTCAACTACCAAGAGCAAACTAAACTAAATGTCTGAGGTTTAAATCAGACAGCCTCCTCCAAAATCCTCTCTAATGATGTTCTAACCATTTGCTGCTGATGTGGTGCACCTGGTTCTAATTTTAGGCATTTTAAGTAGTAATATATGTGGGGATGTTCTATTTTTCTATATTTCTCACAAGAAGATTGCATTTCTGTTAATTACATTTTACAAATTATTTTTCGAAGTCATTTCTTCAGTTTATTTGTTGGTTATATTACCTCCATCTCTCAATGTTGGTAAAATGAAGATCAAATGTCCATATGTTCAAATATCTTAAAAAGGACAAAGGTTTTCATGCGTGTTCTATTTTTTTTTTCACATGACTGTAGCTGAGCCAGTTTGCATCGAAGCCCCTTTAGTTACTGAATAAGCCTTAGTATGTTTCAAGCCTGGGATTTTAAAGGGTCTTTTTTTAAAAGGGATGTGCCCAAACATACATAAATAGACCCACGCTACGCTGCCGCCAATATACAGATAATGAATTTGTAACTAATGCATGTAAGACCTCATGGAGTTCTACCTGCTTGCATGTCGGCCTGCTTGCAGTCCACGTGTGTGCGCCTGCGCGGCCTGGTTGCTTTGTGGTCGCTTTCGCTTCCCAGAGGACTTCCGCCCTGTCTCATTAAACCGCACTTCTGATCTTTTCACTGTATTTTCCGCTTAATTAGCCTGCAAGTTCTACCTGTATTTCAATACATTCAAATCAGCTTTGACCTCTGTATTAAACTATATCGTCACTGTCAGATTTTGATTAAAAAATTGGTTGAAAAAAAGGATATGAACCCGCAAATACCCCTCTGGAGAAAAAACTCGCGACATTCTACTTTAGTGGTGTTGTGACTGTAGCCTTACGTGAGATTATGAATATAAACAAATTTACTTTTTATTTACTTGTTTAATTTGTTAAAATTTAAACTGTATAAGCTCATCATCGTCACCATCGTAGTATTATTATTAGTAATTATTTTAGGTATTATTTACGTATGCCTATAAACTTGCTCCTTGGAAATCAGCACCATGGACAGCTCAACGAATTCTTTCTTCTCAGGAGTACGCCTCTTTCCATATGAAATAATTTATGATGAGTCCAAGTGGAAATTTTAAACACACTTGCGAAATTCTACTATTCAAATCTTTAAATAATAATAACAATAATAATAATAATAATAATAGTAATAATAAACATCTCATTTAGCCTGTAGGTCTACTCTATTGCCGAAGCGTGCACTGTCTCTTCCTTCCTTGTCAGTTTTGGCCCACTGAATGTAGTTTTCATGTTGTCAGACGCAACGTAGCCTAAATCCTTCAACGATGGCACAAAAGCGAGTCCCCGTGAGTAAACACGTTTTATTTGTCCTTCCTACGCCTTTAAATGGCGTGTTTGAGCTCGTGCAGTGGGTGGAGCGGTGGCGCTCGTGAGTGAGAGTCTTGGTTGTAGCGCTCAGAAGTGAGCTCTGAGAGGCTGGAACGGGCGAGCGCTGGCCGCCCACTGCATTGGAATTAATCTTCGCATCACTCCATCGTTGGCAGCTTCCATTATTCCGTTGAAATAATAGGTTTCTTGATAGCATTTGGGACTGAAGAGGCGTTCCTCCTCATCAAAGGTAAACAATAATGCACCTAGATTTATTTTACTGGAGCCAAGTGATAACCATTCTGTGGTGGAATTATCTGGCAGATGACTGCAACCTGAAAAATGAATCTTCTTCTCACGGCAGTGTCTTAGCGTAGCTACCTAACTGACACATTATAACTTGCTAGTTGTTTACGTCCGGTTACAATGCTTAGCGTGTGAGGCTTTCTGCTGTGCAGCTTTAGTATTTAGTACGAACATTTTTAGCACCATTTTACTCAATCTGCTTCCTACTCGACTTCAGTTTTTATATGTATTTTTTCCTTTTTTCTTTTATCGTAGCCACTGGAATTTGTAGCCTACATTTGTAATGAGGCACTTCGTCACGTAGTAGACATTCTGCACAAGTTTCCCTTCACGACTCGTGTCGAATTCTTTAGTTTGACGGCGTCCGAGTGTTGCGTGCAAGAATGCATTCAGTTAACATTTTCTGTTTCAACTGAGTAGCAATACCTGTACTGCTGGCAATGCGATGGAATCAAATCCCCCCGCCCCCAGTGTTCCATTGCTCAAAGGAACCTAGTTATTTCACTCACCTCGAGTGGCCCAGTATCCACCCAGAGCGATTTTAGAGCACCCTTCTTTTAGATGACCTTCCAGGACAAGAGAATAGACACATAGCGGTATTTAGCTGAAAAATTGTGTGCGGGTTTAGATTTGCAATGTCATTAATCCGTAGAGGGCATTCTCGTAAAACAGTTTTGAGGAACAAAAAGGCACAGATTTTAGGAGTGGAGCTGGCTTTTTGTTGTCCACTGCGCAAATCTAAATCAAGGCTTGCTTTTCGTTTCTCTGATATGAAATTAAGCTACTCTCGAAAACGAGAGCCACTCTGCCGCCCTGACGAATGAATAAATCATAGGTTGCACGAATTACCAGACAATAAGTCAACATTCATGGAGGTGTGTGAAATATTACTATAGTCTATTGACGAAATCATTTGCCATTCGCCACTTGTCATTATTCATGAATTTCTTTCTTTTTTTTTTCTTTTAAACAAGTGATAATGAGCTATATGGCTATATCAGCATTTTAGTTCTTATAAATATGATCCTAATTCCGATCCTGTTGTCAGTTTTTTAATGCTAGTCATCTCTGTTCACTTCATTTAACACACATCATGTGAAACTAGATAGCTCGGTATAATGTTACTAATAAATGATTGTAGGGGGATTGCAGTATGCCTGTTGTCATGTTGTGCATGAGTGTCTAGTTTCAGACTAGACACACTCTCAGAGGAACATGACATTTACCTGAAATCTACTCAAATCTGCTCAGCTGTACTATCTGCATGGCATGTGTGTTACACGTCTTGCCCGTAGACTTGAAATTCTGCTCTTGTTTGCACTTTTTTGCTTTTCCTAAATCCCTCAGAATACTGGCTGGCCACTGTCACACGGAGAAGGCCAAGTGTTGTTAGAGGAGACACTCCATGCATCACTGCTGGTATCAGTTATCTGAGCTCAATAGCTCCCTGCCAGAGAGAGATTAACTATTCAGGGCAGGTGGTTAAAGGGGTTATTGTGTTCCACTGCTGTGGAACTTCTACGATTGGAGAGGGTATTGTCTACCCACATGGCGTGCCAAAGCAACAGCAAGGGCATAGAGGGATGAAATTGTACACAAGTACGGCTTCTCTCAGTGACTCACCTGTTCGGCTACTGTGTGATGTAAATATTTAAGCTGAAGTTTAGAGTAGTTTATGAGTATATTTATGTCCAAAAATATCACAATCTGAAATAGTATATAGCATATTGCAATAACATATTTCCATCTCAACAGATTGCCAACTTCACAATTATTACATAATCACCTGATTGCAATTATTTAAGCTGACAACACTTTTCCTCAGTTATTAGCATTCACATTTGTATGTGTATGTCTTAACATTCGTTGGATTGAGGTAAATACATGTAAAGAAAAAAAAGCAGGACACACATTTATTGAGCCCTATCGTGGGTCCTGTGAAGACAACAGAAGTTCAAACGTCTGACTGGTGCTATAATACCATTTAGAGGGCCACAGTATTGTTTGTTCATTTGAGCTCAAGCTATGCCTGTCTTCAGTTGGGAGCTACTAAATATTTTCAGCTGGATATTAAGATTTGGCCACTTCAGGCTTGTACTTGAATAATTGCATATTTTATTGAGTATATTTCAATATTTGGTGACCAATAATAAAAAATCATTTCAATGTGTTAATGTAGTATGTGAACACAGTGGAATATGACTGCTATTATGGCCCTTTTGTCAATCCAGAAAATGTCTTCTTTGCAAACATTTTCATCAGTGTTTTCTCTAGCTTTTTTCTCTCTTCATTCTAAATGATAGGCCCATGTGAAGTTGTGTCTATGTAATATGAGGAACAGTTTCAGTCTCCTCTTTGACACTCATTCAGACTACAAAGGAGAGTAGGATGACTTTGTGTCCTCAGAACGAACTCAATAAAGAACCTTGCTAGATCTGTAGGATAGTGTACACAAAATGAAACTATCCTCCAAACAGCACTGGTAAGAGTGGGCCTTGTAAGAGTGAATGTAGTGAGAAGAGAATACAATTCTGGCTGTGATCAGTGGCTGATGGGCTGCAGTCATGTAATTAATTTTTATAATTTCTTCTTGCCAGGTTTAACATAAAGATACCCAATGCTGTCTTTTACCATGCGGCGGTACTGCGGGGTCAAGTCCAACATGGAGGATTTATGTTATAAACCCGGAAGTCGCTTCAAACGAATGTCATCAGACGAGCTTCTCTAACAGTGACAGAGCAAGCTGAATAGCGTGAAGCTGTCTTGCCATTTGGAAATTCACAATCTGAATTTGAGATGCTCTCTGTCAATGTAATGGTATTGGCTTTTTTCTGATGCCTGTAGTATCAAAAGGATATGTTGACTAATGATCACCTTGTCATCTTCAAGGAAAATCAATTAGCGAGATTGGCCATCGAATCAAGGTAGATTAGATTGTGTTCTTGGACTGAAGAACAGAGAGATAAAAAAACATTTTTACAATGCCTCCTCTTTGTCAGCCATCTAATGTATTTTTGCTGCTCAGTACATTCCTGGGCATGGGCCTGGGTCTGGAGTTCACAGGCTCTGAGGACCAGTGGGCTCGATATCTCCGCTGGGATGCCAGCACAAGAAGTGACCTCACTTTTCAATTCAAAACAGCTGTATCTGATGCTCTGATGCTCTACTTTGATGATGGCGGTTACTGTGACTTCCTGCTTCTAACTATCGCAGAAGGGAAAATGAAGCTTCGGTTTAGTGTGGATTGCGCAGAAACTGCGATAATCTCGGACAAGATGGTCAATGACAGCCGCTGGCACTTTGCCACCATCAGCAGGCACAACCTGCGAACAGTACTGACTCTGGATGGAGAGTCCAAAGCAGATGAAGTGCGACCGCAGAGGCAGTTCATGAAGATCGTCAGTGACCTTTACCTCGGAGGAGTTCCTCAAGACATCCGGACCTCAGCTCTAACGCTACCAGCTGTCAGGGAGATGCCTCTTTTCAAGGGGATTATTACTGACTTGGGCTATGGTAATCAGGTACCCACACGCCTGGGGAGCCAAAATGTCCGGCTGGAGATGGAGGGCGTGTGCACAGAGAACCCTTGTGAAAACGGAGGCAGCTGTGTTTTGGCAGATGGAGAGCTATACTGTGACTGCTCCAAAACTGGATATGTAGGTCGTTATTGTAATGAAGGTAAGAAAATATTCCTCCTTTTAAAAATGTTCATAGTACATTTTACAAATAATTTGATTCATGTTATCCAGTTCAATATTCTGTGCATAACAGTAACTAATGTAATTCCAGCAATGCTTATTTGTTCAAACGTTGCAGTCAAACATCTGCCTCCCTCACATGAGAAACAAATTACGCCTTAAGCCCTTCCACCTACATTCATTTTCTAATTCATCTGTGAGTGCAGAGCCTATGCAATGGATATACATGGTTATGTCCTTTTGCAACAACAATAGGTAGTGCACTTCACTGGGTAATAAAAACAAAAAGTGCTTCATCATGAGGCATTACAATTCATAATCTCTCATCTTTCAAATGAGCTTTTTACAACATGGTTTTGTAATGTTTTATTTTCATTCTGAAGGTGTTTTTTTCCCATTTTTGAAGTATATGTATTCAGGTGAAATGCTAATGATTGTCACAAATGAAATCACAATTTTTTCCCACCAAATATCTAGATCCCCTGCACATGTAACACACCATAAAAGGTATATGACCATTTTAATGGGCTGTATATTTTGCTGTCTTGTTTATCAGGGCCACTTTACTTCCTAATCCATCTTATTACTTACATCTTGATTTCTTGTTTCAGCTGGGTGGGTTTAAGATTTGAAATCTAAGCAGAATTATTCTCACTTCCTACTCACTTCAATTTATGGTTATATGCTGATATATAATCAGTGATTATATGCTGAATGCACACTAAATTACCAAGGATTTCATGATGTCCCTATGGTCAGTTATAAAACTGCAAATGTGGACTGAAATGTTTGTGTTTGTTTGTGTTTATCTTGTCTGTGTACTCTGGCCTTCAGAAGTACACAGACAGAAGAAATTAGATTAGTTTGGTTAAAAAATATTGTTGTAGTTTTGGTTCTTTGAAGCAGCACTGAGCATTTTTCTATAGCGCCCTCAGAGGAGAAGCAGTCATCGCTGGCCCAGAGAGAAGGCTGATTTGATGAATGTTAGGTCAGTGGTGCTTTGATCTCAGAACAGTAGGTTTAGCTCCTCCTGCTCTGGCTGTCTTGTCTGACCTCTCCTGCAGTCAGGCTGCAAGCTGAGTCGTCATGGCTTCCCTGTGGTGCATCAGGCGCTAGTCACACAGATTAATGGATGGGCCTGATTGTCTGTTACACTGCAGAGAAGAGGGAGCGAATGGTAATTAGGACAATAATGAGAGGAAGAGTGGGTAATTTGCTCATGGAAGTGAGGGACAAATAATGATGCAACATTTCAACTGACAGGCTTCTTCTGCAATGTTGCATACTTCTTCCCATTTTACAGATTTATATAGAGCAGTACCCCATATAGATATTGGGCCGATACCAGCAGGAAAGCTTGGTTGGATATCTGAAAAAAAAGAACAAAAATGATCTATTCTGTAACAAATCTAGCCTGAAGTATCACAGAATAATAATGTAGCACAGCAAAACATTTAAATAAAGTACAATAGTTCTTGTGACAGCAGTAGCCAAAGGTAGCCTAGCATTTGCATAAAAACAATGAGTAGCTGTATCATATTAGGGTTATGATTCCTTTATTTTAAATAATTTGCACACATTTGTGCAATTTATATTTATATTTTTTTAGAGTTTAACGGATTAAAAAAACAAGCTGCAGTTTTATATAAGCCATGATATATAAGTCGTTGGCTCCGTATTCCTTCCTGAAGTTAAGTAGATAGCAGTTTGAGCATGGTTATCTAAAATCTAATTTATGCAATTTTACACATAGCCAAAATATGTTTGCTGCTTTAATTTTGCACCGGAGCTACAGGCTAGTGTTGCTAGTAATGCCAGTAAAAGTGATGGGCTATAGCTAGCTAGCATTCAACCAAACACAGATAGAAGGAGTGTTGCAAATTTGTCTTTTGACAGTGACCAAATATCAAAAGAATAATAAACTGATAAACAATATTAAACTGTTTCTGTATTATTTTAGCAGAACTGATGTAGCAATTGCCATCTGAATGAAAAACCTGAGAAAAGGTGAATGCAGTTCACAGAAAGTCAACGTGTGTATCAAAATATTCCACTAAGCAAATATGTTTTTTTTACACAGGTACTATAAATTTTTTGTTTTATTGTATTTTCACTGTAATATCACTGTGCTTACACTTCCAATTTTATATATATTGTCACTGTAGATTTGTCCAAAATATATAGCTTGCACCTAACCCATGCTTTTCTCACTTGGTCCTGTACTAAAAAGGCAAGCTCCAGCATTGAGTCTCCCCTGCTGTCTTTTTGATTACATTGCTTAACCCCTTAAAAGGCCAGGGCCTGCTGGACCCGAAGTTTGATTGCACACTTCTATAATTTAAGAACAGCTCAATCAGTTTGCAGTGTAATCCCTGTAGTTACTGAATAATATGTCTTAGTATGTAACAGGTTTTTAGATTTTTAGAGGGCTAATGATTTTTTTAATGGTGTGATTGTATTGTATACTGAGTATATAAAGATCTGGGCATTTATGGAAAAGATTTTGGATAACATAGACTGCTTGTTTGTTACATGTTAACCTTGTAGGTTTTGGCTTATTGATTACATTTAAGGAAAGAGACAAATTGTGTAAATGTTTTTTTTTTTTTTTGCCAAACCAGTCCTTTAAGTAAAGTGCTTTGATGAAAAGTGTCTTAATAAAGTTTAATAGTTTTTAAAGAAAAATCTATTGGATTGGTATTGGTATCTGCTGGTTTCAGTATTGGAAAATAAAAATTGGTATCTAGTGTAGCGATACCGCAAATAATCTTCTTTGTCTGGGTCAAATTGCTAACTTGAGAGGGGGATAGTTGTTGTTTAATATGTGTGTTTGGTAATGAGTGATGTTGGCAAGCTGTCTGACCTGTGTTCATAAGATTATGAGTGTCCTTATAGCAATAGGCCCTTGTGGCCACTCAGAGCATGTAGATGGCACAAGAGTGCTCCACAAACACTCATTCTCTCTAGCATACATACACATTTAGCCTCAGCCTCGCATGTACTCTAAACGGGCCAGCTGACAAGCTCTAGCAGAAGTGGAGGGTCATCATCATCTGTAAAGCTGCATTAAAGCACAGGCAGATTAAAACAATAAGCGGCTGGTCATAAAATACATGTTTGGCATGCTTGGCCTGTGTGGAGCAGAAGCTGCTAAAGTGCTGTGCATGTCGAAGTCAATCACTGAGATTGTGCCCCATACCTCACATGCTCTGATTCTCTTCTGGAAAGCTGATAGCAACACAGAAACTACTAAAGCATTTTTTTCAGTCACACCAGCTTAAAAAAATATACAATTGATATGTATGTATGTATGTCTAAAACATTTTATTTTTATTTTTAATTATATCACAAAGAATTATTGTAGAGCATTTCATTTTAAGTGGCTAGCTTTTCATTTTTATAGCACAGTTTACAATAAAAAACAGAAAGGGATCACACAAAAAAATAAATACAATGTTAAAATGGTGACTGAAGGCTTAGCTGAGGGTATTAATAAATATACATGGAAAAATGTCAGTTACAATAATCTTACTATAAAAGTAGGTCAATAAAAAGGGAAAAAAGACTTGATTCCAGCTTGATTCAGGCCGAGTGGGCATTTGTGTCTCTCAACCTCACGTTGGGAAATGAATTTTGGTCCAAAAGCTGAAAAATAGAGCAAGGGATTAAAGCTGTGTTAAGAGGACAGGGTCTGTTCTGCTCACAGTCACGTGAAGAACAATCTTAATCTGCTTGTGAAAACTTCTCCACTTGGGTGTAGCACTTGCTCGCTTTATCTCTCTCTGTGTCATCCCTCCCCTCCTCTCTCCACAGTGTCAATGCTTAGGGTGACCAATTTTGGCAGATTTTTTTTTCTTGTGGTAACATTTCAGCACACTGATTTTAGTTTGAACTGGCATGTAAGGCAGCCACCATTTTGTAGGCTGAGGCTGAATGTGTCTGACTCTTTTTGACTCTCATTCTGTAATGGTCTTTTGTAATACGACTTAGCTTTTTAATGTTAATGAACAGAGAAAATTAAATGCAATATCCTTGACTAGCTCCACTAGATCTAAAAAAGTTGCAACAAATATGTTTTAGCAGACGATCACAGTCAGTGCAGCCTGAGTAATACATGACACAGAGAATCATTTTTCAGCTGTTGAAGAAGAAACTCACTGCATCTTAGATTATGTTGTTAAAAAACTCCTGTTAATTACATTAAATTACTGAATATACGTAAGCATTATGTAAAATCTTTGCACATATTTGAGGGTGAATCTACATGAAGTAGATGCTATCATCTTTCTGTCTAAAAATTCTAATTACTTACTTTTAAATGATCGCTTCCAGTTACCTTGGTGTAAGCATAAAAAATCTAAATGAACACTTGGTGGCTTTGATCAGTCACAGCTGAAATAAACAATAAATGTGCAATTAGAAATTCACTAAAGTAACCAAGCCAACTACTACTTACTATTCCACTAGCAACTGTTTCAAGCAGTCAGGCCTGCGTAGGCATGAGTTTGAATTCCATGCATGCTGCGTCGGTGCCAAGACCCAGATAAGTCTCCACCAGTGTCTCTTGCCCATGTGGCCTTTCTTTGAAGGTGAAGCCAAAAGGATGGATGTTGAGTAGCACAGTTAAAGAAGCATATTAACTGCCTTTAGGACACAGATAAGACCACTGCTATTCACTTGGCCACTTGCCTACTGGTGCACTAGGTAAGACATTTCGAGCAGCGATGAACTCTTGTCCTTCTTCCATATGCATTGGAATAATTCGAAATAAATTTTGTCATCTTTAATTAAGTAATTTAAAACATTTTGAGGACACTTTTTAACATATTCCCACCTGGTATATTTTTGTGTTATCTGTTGAAAGCTCCTCATCTGCAACCATATGAATTAGAATGAGCTGGAGATGCACAAATAACATAAAAGGGTTTGCGATGTACCTTATGAGATCACACTTGCACAAAAATATTGCTTGAAGCTTTTAAGTGTTCTGGGAGGAACTCCATATAAATGATATGAGAATACACCTTAAACATGTTCCTTTGCTAATCAGTGTGCATTCAGCCTAATCAGTGGGTATTCAGGAAATTTTAAACACTAATGCAAAAACAGCATGTTTGGATTTATACATACACACACAGTGAGTCAGCAGTGAAAATAATTCTCATGGGGACAGAAAAGGTCCAGAGATACGCAAACCTCACAACCTCATAAATCCGTGCGGTCCGCAGTGGACAGCTGGTTCAGTAACCTGCTTGGATTTATGCCTTCATGCTGTGTATGTGAGTTGCTTTGCGGTGTTCGGGACATTACACATAGCCAGTTTATCACTGGTGATATTCTCAGTATGATGAGGGGTGGGGGTGGTTGAAAGTGCCAATCTGAATCCCTGAAAGGATGGGACAGATGTCGCTGGATTCTTTCACAGGTTTTTTTTCAAACAGCATGCAGAGGGACAGACTTTGTCCCTTGCATGACAAAGGCCTTAATAACAAGTTTTGACAACGTTTGCATGATAACCCCCATGCAAAGCCAAAGGGTGTGTGCCTAACATCTTTCTTTCTTCTTTCCCCATCTGTCTGAACAGCGGCCAACCAAAATCCTGGTAAGTTTTTACACGACAAATAATAGCAATACAAATACTAGTAAGTACATAAAATAAATTGCTAATAAAACAGTTTTTAAGATTAAATGATAATGCATACTACTTACAGAGCAGGGAAATAAGTTTACTTTTTCTTTATGGGAAGCTTTTTATAGCATCTTGAAAAGCTTCAGCTTTAGCGTGCATACCATGATTTGCCTTCAGGTGAACCATGACTTGTCACAATACCTCAGCAATACTGGTATTGGTGTTCCTAAGCTTTCTCTTTCTTTCTATTGCTCTTACCTGCCCCCAACTCCTACAAGGTTTCGCACACATGGTGAAGTCTCAACAAGGTATGGTCTTTTTATATCCTCTCTGATCTATCATCCAGTGTGTTTGTTGTCTGTTGTGTCAATGCTCAGTAAATACATGCCTGCACCGTACATATATGTAACTGCAAATTATTGCATGTTGATTGTATTGCTGTTTAGAGGTAATCCTATGTAATGCCAGAGATAGTTTATTTTCTTGTGTGTATAAGCTGGTGCAGTGCCACTGAGCCCAAATGCACTGTTTTCAAGTCACTTTCTGTTTACTCAGATCACTGAGTTTAATGCTCCAATTGAACTAGAGTGATAAATAATACATCTTTGAAGAACTACTATACACTGAATAAATGGCATTGAATTAGACTGTAAGGATTTGATAAATTTCTTCCATATAAAATCTTGTGCTATGTCAGATCATAGAAGATATTAGGTTTTGATAGTCACCAATTTAAAGTTCACTGAATAAAAACTGTGTCAGTGGCATTTTATGTGAACATATTTAAAGGTAACTGGACAAGCAATTCAAAGAAATTATTTATACTAGTCAATAGCCCACATGATAGTCCCTATCTAAACTGTCTTTCTTTGTCATCACATGAATTTGTTGTAAAATATTTAACTACAGTCTGACCCGCATAAATGTCAAATAATTGTCCTTGGGTGTTATCCTCTGAATAAGAAGATGTGGTTTAAGGCATTGTTAGAGAATTGTACAATCCACTCTTTGGGATTCAGAAAAGAGCATTAATGAATAATTAGTGTCTACAAGAGCATTGGGGAGCAAGTTTAAATAAATAGAAATTGTGCACTAAAATTTGCAGAAAATGTCATTTAAGTTTGTTAGAAAATCAACTAAACAATTTGACTGGAGCTGTTCAGACTTTAGAATATGACTGTACTTCAAAGAGCAGGGCCCAAGTGAACCTGAGGTTGGCTCTAGCCCTCTCTTTTTGTCTAATAATTAATGCATTACTGCATTATTAATTCATGCATTTTTGAATTTCCGTAACTATTTTTTAAATGCTCCCAGTAGTTTCCGTATAATTTGTCCAGTTTCTCAAATAGAGGAATTACTTCTGTATTATTCAATGATTGAGATTAAACAAAGTCATTCTGAGAGTTTTGAGGTAAAAATGGTGCATTGTAGAGAAACTTACCAGCTTTGTTTTTTACAGTGGTGGCTATAGGAAGGCTGTAATGTCTAGTATGCAAAATATAAAAAGTGCAGCACTCAACACTGTAACAAAGCAAGAAGGATTGTATTAAGTTAAAACCATGATGTTTTGGCCCACATTCAAAACCACCATCAGATGCACAAAACAACACAAATAACACCATTTCAACAACTCGTAGATTAATTTATTTTTTAATCATGTTTTTTGTGATGTCTTGAGCATTTGATAAAGGCCTTAAATGTGGGCTGAGACAAGAACAGTTGCATACCTGTTAAAGATTTCAGAAATTATGAATTCATATCAGGCTGTTTAATTAAAAGTATGATATTTAAGGTTATTTTTTTTGTTGTAGTTGTTGCTCTTCTTTCCTCTGACAGTATAGCATTAGAGGAACACATCTGGTTTAAACATGATTCAAGTCAAGCCATTTAAAAATAGAGTTAATGGGCATTTCCCAATATAAAAAACTAACTTTGACTGTCACATTTTTTGCATGCAGTGAATAATAGTTAAAAGTTAAAAGAGTTTATTTGACTTCCTTTTGTAAGTTCTAATGTAACAAGACATCAGCAAGTGGCATGTTCTTAGTATTGATCGGTCATTTTTTATGCTTAAATATAATATTGGGATTTTTCTTGTTTCTTCATGAACCCAAAATAATAATAATTTGAAGTCAGTTAGCCCATGTCAGCATAACATAAGTACACATTTGCTTTGCTAGCTCATGTTAACGACTTGTATTTGTTAGTTAATGAGTTGACGAAATGTATTTTTTAATACCTAACATTTGGGATGCACCTATATGGGAATTATGGGGTGGTGTTGATGCTGATTTATGCTGAAATATTTATAAAATGTAAAAATTGGGAGTACATCTACCCAGATCAATTAATGAATTAGATTACGAAGAAATGTAACATTTCTTTTGTAAGGTTATAAATATGGTAAAATTAATCAACTGTAAACATTTTAGCATAGTAGTTGCATCACCTAAACATTCTGCTCTTCTACAATACAGTACATTCATCTTAGGTTTAGATTTAGGTTTAGAATATTGGTCAAATCTAAACATCTGTCCAATGCTAAGTATTTTTTTAAGCAAATATCTGCCAATACTGATTTTATTCTGATATCATTGTGCATCCCTGACTAACAGCCCAGGAGTGAAATGTTCTGTGTTTTGTAGTTTTATTAAGCAGTGCATTGCACTCAGTATTTCCAAGGTGGTGAGATTTCACCAATTTGCAGACATTTTTCCTAAAGTATCATTTAAGAAGCTTCACACATCCCTGTGTCTGTCAGATGCAAATGTAGATATTTTTAGTTGAAAATGTTTTTGTTCCAAAGAATAGAAAAGGGAGATTAACTGCCAAAATGTTTCCCTTGAAAAGGAGCCCTGACCGAGCTAAACCATTTTACTGAATTAGTCGACAGTGCAGTCCCACAGTAAAAAAATAATGCAATAAAAAAATAAATAAATAAAAAAGAATTCAGACCTTAGAGATCTACAAGGATTATGTTATGATCTGTTTAATCCCAATGCATTAATTAAGTTATTAATTGATATGAGTAATAAATATCCAAAATCATCATTTATAGGGTGCTTTCTCCTGGGAGGTGGCTGTACCCTAACCTCCAAATTTCAGCTTGTGAAAATATTACTTGCATTTGAAATTTGAAAAGATTTATATTTATCTTTAGTTTTTTTTAAAAAAAGACTTTATGCAAAAAATGCTGTCCCATGTTTTTTTATGTCATTACCAAAACACAAAGACTTTTATTTTTCCATTTAGCCACACTCCTGCATTTTAGGGCATGTTCACAAGTTGAGCAGTTAGATCCCATTGTAGTGAACTAGCTGTGTCCTAAGGACTGATGAGTGTGTAACCTTAAGAATTGTCACTACTGCAATACATATTTGCTGCAATTAAGTAAACATTTTTGTGTTTTAATAAAAAAAATTGTATGATTTTATGTGTACATAGCAAATCAAAACTGTGTTTGCTAGTTATGCACTGGGTTTTGAGGTATACTCCAAATTAGCTCAAATTGGCTGCACCAAGTCACTACTGTAACACTACTGTAACACTACTGTAAAAAGCAAAAGGATTTCAGTTTAAAGTTCAAGTCAGGTAAGAGTCAGAAATGTGTTTTGAGCTCTGACTTTGAACCTGTTCAGTAGAATGATCCATACACCCCCCTAGGTTGCCAGCCTGCTGTGTTTGTTCATATGAGATTAACTTGCGGAGCTACTGCACCTTACATGCATGCTCCACGTTGAATATGTTAAGCAATATACATTAATATGTTAAGCAGTATACCTTACACAATGTAACAGCATTATACACTATGCAATACACATATGCAGCTTAATACATGATACAGTTTATATACTTTGACATTAAGCAATCTTTATGTATTATAAATTCCATAATGCTTCTGAATCTTCAAAATGTGAAAGGTCGTGAATTAGGGATGGAAAGTGCACTGGGACTGTAAATATAGAGAAAATAGGGAGGTCACTAATGGTAAAAAGCAATTTGCTGTGAAAATGTAGCAATGGTCAAATAGTAAGGGAAGTTCATAAAATGGTTAAGTGGTGAAAAATGTAGTGAATAGTAGATTGCATGCATACATAGTGCTGGTGGATTGCATGCATACATGAATTGTTCTAGAATGCATGCACAGTTCATCATGCTTTTCCCACAGTATCTTTTTTACTCAACAGTGTTTTCTCTTTCTGTCTTTCTGTCACTGTCTGTCTAACTGTCCTCCATCATTGACCAATCTATCCTTGTCCTTCTCTGTGTTTGTGGAACCCCTGCTCCAATATCATTGTAGGCAGAAACAAAGGTACAGCATGCTTTCCTTACTAAGTGGGTGATGCTTATTAGACATCACTGTCTTTCTATTATTCATTATGTTTATGCTGGTGAGAGCTTTGACTGTGCGAGGATCTTTTCTGCTAGCAGCCATGGAGACACAGCCAAATGTCATAGTAGCCTAGATGGGCAAATGAGTGGTTTACTGTGATTGTGTAGAAATATTGAATTGTGGGGAAACACTAGGAGCAATGCATAATTTTGCTACTGCTTGTAATATCTAACATAAATACTGACAACACTGTTAGACTAGACTGAATGTCTTTGTTCATTTATTTATTTATTTATTTTTTCTTGCTCATCAAAAGGTCTTTATGGAATTTAACCATGATGCCTGTGTACATGTTTTATTTATTTACTTTTTTTAGAATGGGTTTGTTTAGTTACTTGTTGTGTTGCTTTGCCTGAAGCCTCATGTTGCAGTGTAAAGGAGACTTGTTGGGTTGTGTGGCAGCTGTATAATTCAGGGGATGACACTTTCAAGTTAGAGTGAGTAGGTGACTTCTGCTTAGCTTCTTAAATGTTTTAACAAAAGGCTGCAAAGATACTTACTGTGAAAATCTTTTTGCTTTGAAATACAGAATGTGCTAAAAACTCTGATAACTGATAACACTGGCCAGTGTAATTTAATATGGTCAAAAGAGTCTTAGGGTTTTAGATAAGCGGTGTTTTACTGACTGATATTATTGTCAGTTATTATATGATTGTCAGAACATCTTGCGAAGGCAGTTTATTTTTGAATGCAAAATTATTTCAAAGGTAATTCTGTGTATCTGCATTTTCCTTTGTGCTACAAAAAGTGTTATGGTCAAAATTGTCAAATTTTGTTAAAATTAGAAGACCGTTGGCATAGGATTAGATTTATTAGGCGTCCTGGGGTAATTTCCTTTTTCACAGGTGCTACACAGTGATTTTCTTAATTTGCAGATTGTCCATGTTGGTGTTTGTCTCCATCCTTGCCTGAAAAATTACAGCATTACCTACTGCTTTTTACTGAATTTAGTGGACATGTGATAAATCTAGTCCTTTCTTGATACAAATCTCTGTGATTTTGGTGGATTTTCCAGGCAGATTCACATCGCATTAAAGGAAAATAGCGTTTTGGCCACTGCAACTCGCCATATTTAGTCGTCCTGTGTGCATGAGCAGAAGGAGAAACAAAATAAAATGTATCAGAGAAGCGAGATCTTGCAGGCTAATTGAATGGGGAATTGTACCGGCAGCTTCAGTGTACAACTACACAATATTATCAAAGCATTGCTTATATGCACAATATCAACTTTTCACATGATGTCCGTTATATGCCCAATGTATGACGCAAACATTCAGGTTTGTAAAATTACCACTCAAAACTTGCCTCCTGTAGTAATTTGATTGCTGTCCAGATGTGTGAATTTCATTACTGAGGAGATGTACTGTTTTTTTACAGATTTTCCCCAGATAAACTAATCCATTCAGAATAGGTCTTGATAATTAGAAGCTCAGAAAGTGTTAAATAATATGAATAGTAGCATTTGCACAGAGCTTATTCTGAAAGCTTTTCTTGCTTTCTGATAATTAATTCTCATTTTTTATCAATTCTCTTGACATTGAGATTTTTTGTGTTCAAACATGCTATGCCAATGTTTTTCTTATATATATGTTTTAACTATGATGTCTTAAGTTCATGTTTATCAGTTCACCCCTTATTTTTGTAATAGAATATAATATCTGTTGACTGACAGGAATGCTCAGAAAAAGGCATGTCTTCTCATATTAGGGGCATTTTTAGGATTTTTACGGACATTGATAAGTTCATGGAAATCACCTGATTTTATCAGGCCAAATGACATATCGGTCGGGCTCTCGTAGACAATGGAGAATTTTTAAAAGTCACTGTAGTGGTGGTGATGATGGCGAAATTGTTCATGAACGTTACTCTCCTCAATTCATCTATGATCATAGGTCCATCCAGTGAAAGTCAAATGGAAAACAGAGACAAAGGTGAAGCTAATTAGAACAATGGATTAGATAGCTGTGTCTTTATAAAAGACAGGCGTGTGGTTGGATGAGAGGAGAGTGTGATTGGGTTCAGGACAAAGAGCATTTCATTTCACTGTGGTGATTAGGAGAGTCAGGAGAAGTTCAGCTGTGGTGTAGATAATCTTCATGCCTGCACAAGGCTTAGAGCTTTACCATACAGCTGCCATCCTCACTAATTATCTCCTCAGAGATTTCCTGAAAGAGCTTTGGTGAAGATCCATAGAAAAACCCACTCTCTTAAGACTATGCCATCATTAGAGGAGAAGCAAACATGCAAACTATATCTGGACACCTCAGGGAAGAAAAACGGGACATTCTGGATCCTCTAATATTTTTGCCCCACTGCTTGGTCGAAGTGAACAAATTAGTCCAGCCTCAAACTTTCAAATGTACTGTCTTAGCAAAAAGGGTTCTATATAATAGTATCAAAAAGGTTGATGGACTTGGATCAAAAGCAAATCCTTTTTGGTGCTATACACACCCATTGTTAAAAAGTTCTTTTAAGAACGTTGTACAACAGGCTCTCCATCATGAAGAAGAAAACCGTTTAAGCATTCAAATCATTTTTTTTTTGAGTTGCAATGGTTGCATATAACTGCTACCTTTACCAAAGCCCATTTTTAAGAGTGTAGGATTTCTTTTGTATTTCATCATTAGATTATTGCTATGCTGTAAGTTAGTAGTAAGACATTATGCTATTCCATATGCTTATTTGCCTCTGCATGGGCTCTTGACCCTGCAGAAATCATTTGAGCATGACTGATTTGCTGTCTCGCAGCACCAGTGTGCGTCAGTGCTTATGTAATGTGGCTATCACTGCACACTCACAGAGCATGGTTTTAGTAACCCATAAAATTACTGAATGCCAGCGCCAACATCGATTCCCTTACCTTGAATATGATATTTTTGTATGGCAGGGTTTTTTGACTCAAGCCCTGGAGGTCTGAAACAGTGTGCAGTTTAGAATTTTCTCTGTTCTTTAATACTTGATTCAACTTGCCAAGATACCACTGAGTTAAATCAGTGAAATTGAAGCAGGGAAAACACACAACTGCAGTGCTGTGCCCCTCATTTAAACCTTTTCATGTATCATTCATTTGTAGGTATTTGATGTGTAATTGAGATGTTCTATGTGGAAGTTGTTATAGCAGCCTCACTGAAGGATTATGGAGTTGTCACTTGTGTTTCTGAAAGAGGATTGTAGTCAGCTATCCATGTTCGTACTCTTCATCCTTTGTACTTTCTCTTTCTCCCTGTCTCTGATTCTTTTCTATTTCTTTCCATAGTATCAACTTATACTCCATATTTCAGCCTGTTATTCACTCTTTCACTTTTCACTTGTCCTTTGCGCTGTGCCTGGATCTTTTGGCTATTGATTTCTCTCTCTGTCTTCAACAGTTCCTATTGACCGGCTCAAGTTTCAGTTGGTTCCCATGGCATGTTCCTCTCTGTTGACCTGCTGACCTCATTACTAAGCCTTGTGGGACATCATGTCTGTCTTATCAAAATGGCTCACATCTCTTTGCTTTCTATTAGGGGTGCATGATATGTCAGCAGCCAATGTATTATTTGCCAGTAGTTATTGTTCCGATATTGGGATTGATAATTTTGAATTTTTAGCTTGCATGCACCCTGACACATGAATTGTCGGTTTTGGTAGGCATTTCTCTTTCATTTCAACTCACTCAAATGAATACATTTTAATGCCATGGACAAAAGGGTTTATTTATTGTGGGTTATCATTACCTTGTTTGTCTGTTTATATACAGAGTTAAAGTTAATAAATGTTAGTTGTGGCCAACTGCTTGTCCTCTCTTGCTGAAATATGGAGAGAGAAATGTGTTGACTAGCTAGGAAGTCACTGGCAATTGGCAAGTGGACTATACCAAAGAGGGAAACCTAAAGGGAAGCCTAAGCTGTTGAGCATGCAAATTCACTCCCACTAGCTGAGATATTATGCAGATGAGATGCTAATGAAGCCCTGGGCTTTAGTGCAGCATTGAGCATGCTGCTGTTCAGGGAAGATAATTGAGCGCTGATCAGGAGCACACAGCAGCCTGCTCATGGAGCTCAAAACTTGGCTTCAGAATTTAAACATTTTGCTCTTGTTACTGTTTTCTCGTATTTCCTTCCCTCTGTCACATATGTGGGGGTCATATGTAAACAGTGGTCTTCATTAATGAAGTTGTCAGCATAGAAACTGTTTTAGGATTCATGAAGAGATCTTTAAAATATTTTGAAATAGGTTTTTTGCAGAGTGTCTGAATTGAATTTGGTTGACATAAACTCATTTAGGGGAGGGAGTTTTAAAAGGTCTCCAAACTGGTTTTAAGAACAAAGATGAAAACTAGAAACAAACAGTGATTTGCCTGCAACACAAGCAAAACTGTAAATGTAGTCATCCGTAAGTGCTATGGAAGAGAAATATTGATTTGAAATCTGATACTGGATAAACATTATTTTATCATTCTTTGTAGCCCAGAACTTAACAAGGATTTGTCTAAGATGAACAATGTGTTTCAAGAGTATGTTTTGATGACTGACTGAAGTAGCTATAGCTAATTTCGTCACCACACAATTCATGGATGAACCGAAATAAACTGAACTTACTATAAACAGTATGCAGTATACAGTATAAACATTGTTTTAACATAAAACCTCTTTATGTTAGGGTATATGTTAAAGTTTGCTGATTTTTACCCTTCACTTTGTACGCCTCTGTCAAGTCTTGTCAAATCTCACATTCCATCTCGCATAATCCCTTATTTTCCTTTCTCTACTGTTCAATATACTTAGACAGGTTTATTTCATCTTCTGTGACTATGTGGGTTTTTCCATTGGGCAGTGGTATGGTTACTAATCTGAACCCACAACTCTCCACACCCTGGTTGCGTACCTGTGTCCATTTCTGATTGCAGAACAGAAATTTGAAAGTAGGCAGAATTCTCTGGAGGTTGTGTGATGGTTACAATTTCTCATGTGGCGGTAGTGTTAACAGTAAACATAAACAACTGTAGGAACAATGAAGGAGCTTCAAGCTCTGATCAAGCTTTTACTAACTATATTATTTGAATTTGTGTAGAGTCATTGGACTCAAGTGTGGCATTTGCACACTGCATTTACAGTCTCACTGTAGCAGCTGAAGATGCATGGATTTTTTTTTCCATAGAGGCTGTCATAGCTGACCCTGTTTTCTCCACTTGTCACAGTCCCTCTTTAGGGACTTTCAGATATGCAAAAGGTCATAATTTGTGGTTTAATAGAACTGTCAATAGAGTGAAAAGTTGCTGAGCCAATAATGTTTGCTTGTTCTGAAATCTGTTATTTTTTCTTGGAGTGTCTCGAAAGTGCCTCTTGTGATAGGATCAAGGTTCAGTGTTGATGTATTTTAAATTTTAAGATGTGTGAGAGAGACTGTGGGCGCAGACGTATGTCGTTGCACATTTTATGTGGTCAAAGAATGAGTATTAAAATGTTGATGATGGGTGCATAAGTGTGTGTGTCAGTGCATATGCAAGGTCACTCTTGCGAGTAATCAATGTGTCTCTCAAGCATGATACCACTGCCATGGCAACCCTTGGAGTGGTGTGTTATAGGGTATGTCCAGTGACATTTTGAAAGCCCATGTGTGTGTCTGTTTCTTTTGTATATGAGAGAGATCGAGAGAAGGGTGGTGAATGTATATAATACTGTGCAAAAGTCAGAGACAACCCTTTCATTCATTTACTTTTCAGTCAAAACGACCATTTTGTGTATCCATTCTTTGCATTAATTATGACTTCTTGTCACGTATGTAACGAACACTCAGGGAGAATCGGACTCCATTTCCCAGAATACTCTGGGAGATCGCGTGACTTCGGACAATGTCTCACGCACCTGTCAACGATCAAAGTCTCCTGAGTATTGACCTGTTTCACCTGTGCTGTATCATGTGATCTGTTAGCTTAGTATTTAAGCCCGGGCTGTAGGTAGAATCAGTGCGAGGTATTGTTTCCCAGCAAACTTACTAAGCGTTTATTCTATATGTGTGTTTCTGATTACCCGACCTTTGCTTCGTCCTTTGATTTGCCTCTTTGCCTGCCGCCTTTGTACCATTGCCCTGTCTTTTTGACCTGTGTTTTTGGAACTTGCTTGCCTGTTTTTTCGACCACGTCTTTTGCCCTGTTCCTTTGGTTCTGTTCGCCTGGTGTTATGATCACCGTTGTGATCCTACTCCGCTATTTGGTTTTGACCCCTGACAACGAGCCTGCCTAGCGATAATAAAACCTTTTTCACTCCTTCAATCCGCACGCGTCTGGATACTGCTGTTTGGTTACACTTCTGTTCTTTTCTGTTTCTTCTTTCTTTTTTTCTTATTTCTATTTTTCCACATTTCCAAAGTTAAGTCTTACAAATTGGTTGCATTTTTTGCTCCCCATGATCCAAGTAATCAAAAATTTAAACTATTCAGCAGAGGTGGCAGAAGTACACAAGTTCTGTATTTGAGTTTATTCATTAGCCCCCAGTAACTGGCCAAAAATACTACCAGCCCACCGGGAATTCTCCTGTCTCTCCCAATAACCCACTTCAGGATTGAGTAAGGCCAAAGATTCAGTTTTTTTCAGACGCATTGTCCGCATTAAGCACTGGCTCAACACTGTCACCTTCTGCGGATTCTGCTTTCTTGTTTGTTTGTTTATTTTCCTTTTCCCGCATGCTCCCTGCTGGGGCCTGTAATCCATGAATCTACCCAATCACAGGGTCACTCCGCTCCACCTCCCCCCCTTTCACAGTTTCATTAAAACTAAAGTAATGAGCCTGCCTTAAAAATTTAGTGAGTAAAAAGTACAGATTTTTCTTTTGAAATATACTGAGTAAAATAAAAAAAGTATTAAGTGACAGGAATACACAAGAAGTACAGATACCTTAAAAATGAGTTAAGTACAGTAACAAAGTGCTTGTACTTACCAGCTCTGCTCTTCAGTCCATTAAAGCTACTCCAAATCTCAGATATCCAGTTTCAGTATTTCCTTTTCTGATTTTGTTTGTCTGTTTGTCTGTTTCCTTTTTTCAGTAACAGCTTCTTGAGAGCTACACAGCCTCTCAGACCCATGGCACTGAGTTGTCTTTTCATAGTGAAAGGAAAGACAGAAAGACCTGGGGATTATTTTCAGATTTAAAAGAAGAATGGAGCTTGATTTTCTTCTATCTCTCAAAGATGAAAACTTTAAGTTTATCTGATGGTGACGGTTTTGGTGGTGCTTGTTTGTTTTGGGAGTAAGGCTGTATGATTTTGACATAAAATACGATGTTTATGTAGGCACACAAGGACAAATAAATATATTTGTCTATTCATTTTGTTAAAATTAATTAAATATGTTGTGACAGTAATTATTGCTCCCTTGCACACTTAAAATTCAATACTAGTTGTAAGAACAATCCTAATGTTTGATGCATTTTTACAGGCTTATAGTTCAGGATGGAGTAATTTTTGAGCTGTGCATGTGTGTGTATTGTAATTTGCCAGTTATCCTATTGGTTAAGTTACTCGTCCACATGTGAAAGCAGGGTTCAATCCCATTTGATCTGCTCTGTCATTCTGTCAGCTATTAAGAATGTGTTTATCATTAAAACTCACGTTGTAATTACAATAAAAATGCAATTTATCGTGCAGCCCTAGTTAAGAGTCCCATTTTCTCTGTATCTTTAAAAATTTTCTAAACTCCAGTTTTGGAAATTCATGTTTTTAAACTTAATTTCTTTTGACTTTCTCATTTGTTATGCAAGTGGCTCATCCTATGTTTAATCTACTCAGAAATATCTACTGAAAAATAAATAACTGATACTTTTTGACATTAATTTAAGTAAATGAAGGGTGGTCTCTGATTTTTCATGGTACTTTAAATCTATGAGTGTGTGTGTACGAAATAGAGAGATTGATTTAGCAAACCAGCCATTCGAGTATTCTATTCTCTCCATTGTAATGATGATTTAAAGACAGCTACAAGTTATGTGGTTACAATAAGATAGTTTGCTTCTTACGTGGCTCTTTTTGTATTTACCAGATTTAAAAAAAACAACAACAAAAGAAACAAGAAACTTTTAACTTTGAACTGTCAAGAAATCCTTTAACCAAAAAATCTCACTGTAGAGTCTACTGCAGAACCACTGCAGGTGGCAAGTAGGCACATTTACAAAAATATAGCGTTGGTTACATTTTTAAATTTTGACCAGAGTGTCATTTAACTAACCTCAAAAACAACAGTGAATTTACAGAATTTATCTTAAAGTTTGCGCTTATGGTTTTATGTATTGTACGCATTCTTGTACGCGCCGATAATGTATCCCATTTCTCAAATGCACAAGCACAGTGTGCAAACTACACTGAAGGAATCCTAAATACAGCCTTTCCTAAAAACTGCATCAAAACATTGAGCTAAACATACACCGATCAGGCATAACATTATGACCACCTCCTTGTTTCTACACTCATTGTCCATTTTATCAGCTCCACTTACTATATAGGTGCACTTTGTAGTTCACCATAATGTTATGCTTGTTCAGTGTATATCCCACAGTTCAACGCATTGTTGACGTTTTTTCACGTTATTTTGAAAATATCGGAGAAGAACGTTAACTTCACGAGAACTGCCTGTCTCACAAAGATGGGATACTAAGCCACACACTCGTGGTCTTAACAAGGGCTTGTGCACTTTTGAGATGTTACCAAATACATCAAGTTAGTGAACACTCGACCCCTTAAATGGCCAGGGCCCTCTGGTGAACCCAAAGTTTTATCACACTTTTGTAGTCTAAGAATAGCTCAGCCAGTTTGCACTGAAGTCACTGTAGTTACTGAATAATAAGCCTTTACATGTAATATGCCTGTGATTTTAAGGGGTTAAGCAAGAACCACAAAGCAGACTTTGCGACAGGCCAATAGTCATTCTCACATTACACACTTTCATGTTTTAAAGAGGCCACATCCTATGTTTTTGTGTGCTATATTTTTACTGATGTCCACTTACAACATGTATGGGTTTGTGTACCACCCAGTGATAAAGTTCATTTTTACATGACCATTTTCCCACCTCTTTTGATCCATTAGAATTAAACTTGCTGCTTTTAAGATTAGTATATGTGTAATAGTCTCTGTTCTGGCTAACCTGTATAATGTATTATTCAAAAAGTTGTAAAGTTAAAACACTCCATATAACTTCGCTGTGCATGGGTGGGGCTAAAATTTTGTAAGCTGAATAGGTGGAACATATAGATTGTGAAGAGAATTGTATGTTTTGAAATGATCACATCATCCTTTTATCAGACTGTTTTCACAGACAGCTTCTGTTACTGTGACTAATAATTTGATATTAATTCATGATATAAATTAATTTTATATTATTTCTTAGTTACAAAACAATCCTCATTGCAAATGCCAATGCAAAAAAAAATATTTACCAAGCATTACAGGTAGACATTCTCACCTTATATGAGTATGGACAGTTTATTACCACGATGAAGTTTTAAACCTAAAACTTAAGAATAGAGTGAGCTGTTTTTAGAAATAAAAATGGAGGGGGAAAGGTCTTTTGTCAGAGTTGATGAGCTTCAAGGACTCTGTGGCAGCTTAAGGTTATGGAAAGGAGGCATGATTCACTAGCTCCTCCGAAGTCATTTGCATCTGAATTACTTTCAGTGAAATGAGTGGTGTGGAGGCAACACAACACCACATTACTAACAATGGATTGTATTCTGAATTCTCTCACAGGTTAGTAGTATAAAATCAAATATGACACCTGAATAGTGTGTTAAGGGATTTCTAGATCGGGCATTTTTACATGACATGTAGCCCTTTGCCATCATATCAAAACCTTGTAACTTATAAAATAATTGTTTATTTTCATTTTTATAAGTAATTTGCATGCATTTAACATTACATAAACATTTCATGATGAGTGAACCAATATAAAAGAAAAAAAAATTACATTATCATACATTAACGTTGCAATAACATTAAGAACATTTTCCTTACTCTTATTTCCATTTTAAAGATGAGGTTTTGTTATAATAGTGCTGATATGCCAACTTACATACCCATTAATTGTTTTCTTATTTCCTGCTAACAACTTTCTTATTTGTTGCTAACTTAATTACGAGCTCATGTTCTAAAGTGTCGTTCACCAAAACAGTAAAAAGATGACTGAGCGCTTATAGGAGGCAGATGGCCTTCTCCATTGTGCACACTTTGTTAGCCACACTAACATTTAAGTTAAATAAAAGGTTTCGTTATCTTTGATATCTTTAGACCAGGTGGTCAGGGTTATCTGTTCACATCAAAGCAGCAGTACTGTTGGTGGTATTGCACCCATCTGTTTCAGAAAGCATTTTCCTTATTGCTTTTTCAGTCCAGGGAAGATTCTTTCAACTAGACCGCATGAGTAAATACAGTGTTGTTGTATTTTCTTGATAATCTTACTAACATCATGGGTAAGCCTCATGGGTAAGTATGTTGGCAGATCATGTTTCTATTTGTTGTAAGTTCCTAGCACAGTGACATTTAGCAGCAATCTTTTTTCCACCATGGTGATTATATAGGGATCCATACATAACATAAGACAATGCATACATCATTGAACTAAAGCAACCATATTGTCATCTCTTAAGTTTTGCTAGAAAATGGCAGAGGGTAGATAGCAACTTAGTAGCTACCTAGCCAGCAAAATAAGCTCATTAGCTAAAGTAAGCGGATGTTAGTGGATAGCTGACATAGTATATTTAAGTAAAACACAGAAATAACCTAATCTAATACACTAGTATTCACTACTGATCTAATACAAAAGTTTTGGGGCAACCTTCCTAATTATTGAGTTCAGGTGTTTCAGCTACACCCATTGCTAACAGGTGAATAAAATTAAGCACATAGCCTTGCAGTCTTGACAGACAAACACTAGCAGCAGAATGGGTCGTACTGATGAGTTCAGTGACTTTAAATATGGCACTGTCATAGGATGCCACCTCTGCTGCAAGTCAGTTTGTGAAATTTCTGCCCTGCTAGATCTGCCCCTCTCAACTGTAAGTGCTATTATTGTGAAAAGAAAGTGTCTAGGAGCAACAACAGCTCAGCCACAAAACAGTGGACCATGCAAACTCACAGGGCAGGGCTGCCGAGTGCTGAAGTGCACAGTGCCTATCCTCTGTTGAATCACTCACTAACGAGTTCCAAATTGCCTGTGTGAGCAACATCAGCAAAAGAGCTGTGCGTTAGGAGCTTCATGAAATGGGTTGGGGTGGTGATGGTGTAAAGCACGGGGAGGGGTGTGTAGAGCATGCTGCCACTGGACTCTGAAGCAGTCAAAATGTATTCTGTGGGGTGACGAATCACACTTCTCTACTTTGCAGTCTGATGGATGAGTCTGGGTTTGGCGAATGCCTGGAGAACATTACCTGCCTTACTGCACTGTGCAAAGTGTAAAATTTAGTGGAGGAGGGATAATGATATGGCATTATTTTTTAGGGGTTGGCCTAGGCCCCTTAGTTCCAGAGAAGGGAAATTTTAATGCCTCAGCATACCAAGACTTTTTGGACTATTGTATGCTTCCAACTTTGTGGGAACAGTTTCTGTTCCAGCATCACTGTGCCCCAGTGCACAAAAAAGGGTCCATAAAGGTATGGTTGGTTGAGTTTGGTGTGGAAGAACTTGATTGGCCTACACAGAGCCCTGATCTCAACCTCATCAAACACCATTGGGATAAAGTAGAATGGAGATTACAAGCCAAGCCCTCTTGTCTAACATCAGTGTCTCACCTCACAAAAATTCCCACAGACATTCTCCAAAATCTTGTAGAAAGCCTTCTCAGAAGAGAGGAAGCTGTTATAGCTGTGAAGGGGGGACCAACTCCATATTAATGCCTATGAATTTAGAATGGGATGTCATAAAAGCTCCTGTAGGTGTAATGTATAAGTATCCCAATACTTTTGACCATATAGTGTACTTTTATTTAAATAGCAAGACTTAAATCAGTTAAAATCTTAATTGGGGGGAATCCACTTATAATTGTCACCTCGTTTCCAAGGCCCGACTGCCAGACAGAAATACTGATAAAACAGTAAGGACATTGTCATGAGTATTGTCTGTATGTCTGTGAGTATTGTCAGTGGAATATCCAGATTCTGGCATGTGCAAGTAAAATGCATGGTATCCACAAATGTCCAACATTGTCCAACTTCTTTTGCACCAAAATTAATTTTGCACCTCTGCTCAGAAACACAGGATGAGGATAGATACATAGTGAAAGGATATGTTGTGGTAAATACCCGATTTCAAGCCTTGTCCTTTTCAGTTTGGCTTATTGGGGTATTGCCATGCAATGAATACGTGTCAGATCTTAATTTTGTTTTTTGAGCAAACATTAGACTTGGTTCTTCAATTTATCTAAAGGGTGATATGCCTGCATTTTTAATGGCTTACCTGTTGGCAGAAGTTTTCTCAAGAGCATAACTACTATCTAAAACATACGAATAAAATTTGGCTGCAGAACTTAGGTGACCTATGTATACAATGTAATAGTTATTATGTTTTACTGTAGTAATAAAAGACAAAGGTTTACCATAGAGGCCTTTTAATAACAGGCATAACTTCTGTTTTAAAAAAGAATTTAATCTATGCTGAGTGGCCATCTCCTCGGTAATTAAAAGCTGCACACAGGAGCAGGCTTAGTGAGTTGAAGGCTCTAGGCAGAGTCTGAGGGCCTACTGACATGTGGTTATTGAACAAAGAGCAGTCTGCAGCCACCGCTTTTAGGTTAATGAAGCCAAAAACACTGACATTACAGGCTTAGAAGAGGACAAAAAAGGATGCAATTACACAGTTTTACATAGCTCAGGTTATTTCAAATTAAACCCAGATGGCCATCATTTCATGTATAATATGTGACATGATACTAACTCAAATTATTCATTTGGTAATTGGTAGTTGAAATATTTGGGTTGGAGCAACGAAAATGCGGTCATAGCATGTCATAGCATGTAACTTGTGGTAAGTATGAAATAACCAAAAAATAAGCTATGTCAGTTACATAAGCCTATTTCAAGTATCAAACAAGTGTGATTTATAGAGTTAATAATTAGTGTGTTAAGTCATTATTGATAGTCAATAGGTGAAAAATACACATTATGTTAGTGAAAAACACTGTTTAGAAAGAAAATTGATTTGCAAATATCAAGCCCTATTTATGCAACCTGCTTGGTCATTTCTTGATATATGTATTTGCCCTTTAAAGTGATGCCATCACCCTTAACTGCCATTGGGGAGATTCAGTGAATAGATCATATGACTGTGCAAGGAGTCATGGAGCTTGACTTTTTCTCTTTGATGTAAACATGAGCCTGTGGAGCTAAAGACTTGTCCTACATGCAGAGAGGACAAATCTGGACCTGCCTGCCCTATTGGGAATCCCCTGTCAGAGGATGCAATTAAATCTTTGAGACACAAACTAGACATACATTATTCTATCATTTTTTATGGTCTCTGTAAGGCAGTTTTCTGTTCTTTAGTCCTGTAAATACAGGTAAGTGTGTAATCATGACTAAAAACTCTCTTTTTGCCTTTTTTGGGGTCTAAATGATAGGAAAATATTAAAAATGCTATTCAGACATTGCTGGGTCATTTTTTACTAAAACATTAATTAATTTTCTTGCATAGATGTGGCTTATTCCAGAAATAATGTAATAATCATTTTTTTTTTCTTTTTTGGTTGCTGAGGTGAAGGTTGCAGACATAGCAGTATTGAGCTACAGAAGGAATACCTTGAAGCATTACAAGACAGTGTTTATGTATGTGCATGTATGTAGATTACAGCAAATTGTATTAAGAAATTATCATGATGGTTCTTTTGCTGTAAAAAGCAAGACAGATGGTGCTTTGTAGGGCAGGTTATCACAGCTTTTTAACCACTTTAGCTAGACATTAAATCACTGTTCTTTGATTTATTTTTCGATTGTAATAAGTCTACTTTGAAATGACTCTGTTGCGTGATATCTGTGGGCAGTCCTGAGAGGCCATGTGTAAATGATAGAGCAAGATCTTGCCCATAGGCAGAACAACCCAAAATAATTGGTGTTGGTTTCGTGGCAGAATGGGGCCACACTAATGGAACAGCAAGCCAGTAAACTCAACTATGAAAGTTCAACGAGTAACTCTAGCTTGAACTATATGTATATAGCTTGAACTATATATATATATATATATATATATATATATATATATATATGACAATATATTGACATTGTAATATATTTTCAGTACATCAGGTTTTTTAGTATCAGTAATAACTGTAGTGAAGGTTAAGATTCTGTAAGGGTCACCATTTATTTTATTATTAGATTTTTAATTAATTGATTATTCTAATAATTTTTGAGAATGTCAAACTGAATTAACATGACGCTGTTGCGCTCTGTTCTTTTGTCATTAGGTAACACCTAGCTCCTTAGTGTTAGATTTTGCACAATTGTTAGTTGATTTGTATGCTATAAAGATGCACATGAATATAGGTTATTTATAGGCAATTTTGCATGGTTCTGTTATTAAGACTTGATGTACTCCCAGCGCTTGTAATTCTAATACATCTACAGAGACTTGTCTCACACTTCATACATAGAAGAGCCTGGACAGTGCTGTAGTTGCAGGCCTTGCATTTTTGTGCAGCCCTGTGTAATTGAGTCATTGTCTCTAAGCAATACTGCCTCGCTCCAGCAGGCAGCTGGATGAAGGTGACCCTTTCCTTTTGTTATACTCACCAGCTAGTATCTGTGCCAGCACAGATGAACTCTTATCTGGCAATGCATCAACTTAGCTTCTCAAATTACGTTTTGTACAATGATTATTGCATTCACATATAGTGTTTTATATAAATACGGCAGATTCTCCTTTAGGTTTTTGTTCAAAGAAAATGTTTTCTGTCTAATGTGAGTTCTTGTCTTTTTATTGTCCTTCGAAATCTTCTTGTTTAACAGTTTTTTCTGTTCATTAGAGTGTGCATTATATGGCCCAGTGAAGGGCTGGTGATTGAATCATTGCAGAGCCTGGGAAAGAGCTGAACCTGGCTACTACATGCATGTGAATATTCATACAGAAATTCTCATAGCTTATTCTCTGTCTTTCCATGTGTCTATCTTTCACATTTTCTTTCACTCTCTTATGTGCCAGTACATCGTCTTCAACATCCTCAGTAGAATATTGCCAGAATTTCTGATTTTTCTGGTTACTGTTTCTGTTTAGAGATGCACCACCTCACAGAATTTCTAAGATGATAACAGCAAAGGATAATTAACATCTGTGGCCGATCCCAATAAGTGATCATTTTTTCTTTGTACTTTGAAACAATGGCAATAAACCAGTAACACGATTGGCTATGAAAAGAGTGTCCCAGAGAGACTGAGTCTTTTAGAAGTAAAGATGGGGAGGGGTTCACTACTCTGTGAAAGACTGCTTGGGCAAATAGTTCAAAAATTCAAGAATAACATTTCCGAGTGTAAAATAGCAAAAAAATGGGGATTTCATCATCTACGGTACATTTTATATTATTAAAAAATGACAAGAATCTGCAGAAATCTATGTAAGCAAGGGACAAGACCAAAAAACAGTGTTGGCTGTCCGTTGTCTTTGGGCCCTCAGGCGGCACTGCATTGATAACAGACACGATTCTGTAGTGAAAATCACTGCATGGGCTCAGGATCAGTTACGAAAACCAGTGTTTGTGAGCACTGTTTGTCACTGAATCCACAAATACAAGCAAATTCTACCATGTAAAAAATAAACCATGTATAAACAGGATCCAGAAACACCACCACCTTTTCTGCGCCCGAGCTCATTTAAAATGGAAAATTTGAAATTCTTTTGTAAAACATGGACGCCACATCCTCTGGGCTAAAGACAAGAGGGACTATCTGGCTTGTTATCAGCACAGTTTAAAAAACATAATCCATGATGGTATGGGGGTGCATTAGTGCACATGGCATGGGTGACTTGCACATCTGTGAATGCATTCATGAATCCATTAATGCTGAGCGATAGATACAGGTTTTGGAGTAACATATGCTGCCATCTAGATGAAGACTTTATCTGGGAAGCCTTGCTTATTTCAGCAAGACAATACCAAACCACATGCTGTACATATTACAACAGAATCCTTCCATTGTAATAAACTAAAATGGCCTGCCTGCAGTCCAGACCTGTTACCCATCGAAAGCATTTGGTGCATTATGAAATGAAAAATACAACAAAGGAGACCCTGAACTGTTGAGCAGCTAAAATATGCAATATCAAGCAAGAGAAACTAAAAGAAACTGTGCAACATAGAGGTAAACATGCCCTGTTCCAACTTCTTTAAAATGTGTTGCTGGCATCAAATTCAAAATGGATATATAATAATAAAAAAAATAATAAAATTTCTCAGTTTCAACATTTGATGTGTTTGTACTATTTTCAATTAAATGTACGGCTTAAATGATTTGCATATCAATGCATTCTGTTTTTATTTACCTTTTGCACAGCGTCCTGTTTTTTGGAAACAGGGTTGTACATCCTTGTGTGCAATCCTGTTACTTTCATCACTGTTCTATTGCTGACCCTGTACTTTTCTTCACTGTGAAATGTAGTATACTGTGTGTGTGTGTGTGTGTGTGTGTGTGTGTATCTGTGCTATATTGTCAGTATTACTGACATGAAGGCTTTCATGTCTTGATGTCATGCAGGGAGCGATCGACTAATGCAGTCTTGCTCCCTGAAGCGTCCCACTAAAAGATTACCGCTTAAACGGACAATGGCAGACATTTCAGACTCTGGCAAAGGAGACTGGGTTAAGATTTCACCACATCTGTTAGTCTTTATGCTGATTAAGTTTGAACAGTCACATAGAGAGACCGTGGCCCCTAATTAGCACAGTCTAAATGCATGAAGACATTTATCTGTTTTAGCCTAAATGACAATGGGGCCTTAGCATCATTTCTCTCTTGTAGATTCTCTGATTACAGGGTTCAGTTGTGGTGGTGCGTGGGAAGATTACCTATTAAATGAACTCCTACAGTTAATTTAGGCCCACTCTGGGCAGCATGAGCTCCTTTGAACTCCAACCTAAAAGAATTCTTGTTAATGTCATGTTTTAGGTAATACTCACTTGTATTTCTCCTTTTTTCTAGCTCATGACTGAATTAACTCATTACAAGTGAGAGAGTTTTGTGCAATGCCACTTCCCTCTGTGATACCAAATAGCTCAAGTGCTGTATATGTGCCTGTGAGTGCATATATGTGTATTGTAGCTTTATATCTTTAGTGCATAATTTTAAAACTTCTGTTACCCTTTGCATTGTGTTAAAATTTCATGATGAATGGACAAAAGAAATGTAAGGCGTTAAATCCAGTTCAAAATTTACAAGCAAGGAAGACCGTTCTCGCACAAGGAAAAGCATCCCCATGGAAGAAGACGCGCTTGTGCACGAGGAAAATTAGCCCAACACTCAGCTGTTTTTTCTGCTGGCCATTGAGCTTCTGCTCACGCAAGAGTTTAATTCGGTTTCTGACAGTTGTGGGCGGGTCCCAACATATGATTGGTTATTACTGATTTCTGGAACTGTGTTGTGATTGGCTGGCTGTTAGTTGCTGCATATAAAAAACTGGGAACCGAACTTTCACTCTGGAAGATGACATTCAGAGTCCGCCAGTACAGTGGCATTAGCTGAAACACTGCCTGTAATTACTTCATCCTGCCTTTGTGCATGTTAAGTAATCATGATCACTCACGGTGAGCCAGCCAGTTTCCTCGCGCGAGTGGTTGTCTTCACACGCGTGCAAGTATTCCTCTGTCTTCCAGTCTTCCTCACTTGCGAATTTTGAACTGGATTTGATGCCATAGAAATGTTCCAAAATTACTTCCATCACAAGTTAATAATGTTTTTTCTTTCCTTTTCCTGTAAAGTTAACATTTTGGATGGAATGAAGCATAGACAATTGGAGGTGCTCCATTGTGGCTTCTTGCACAGATAATTAGATTAAACTAATTTCAGAGGCCTTTTGTCCTTTCCACTTACCATCTATCTTTCTCTTACTTTCATATTTTTTTTTTCAACATTTGTCCATTGTTGGGCCATATTGATGTACCTCAAACATGAAGAAAAACATTAGAAAGATTTTGAGAAGATAACAACTTAATATACAAGCATATATCCCAATGATACAGGCTGAACTGGTAAATGTGGCCACAAAACACTAAATAACAACTAAAATAATAACAAATGTAATAATGAAGTGAAAAATAAGAAAAATAAAAGGTACCAATCCAAATAATTTTAATAAACCCCTTCAGCTTGTGCGTTTCTGCTGTTTATTTGAGTTTATTAATGGAGAAGTAACTATAAGTCATATTTGTCAATTCAATGTTGACAACTGAAATTCATATCAGCCAATAAAGCACTGTTTAACAAAAAACAATATCTAATGTTATATAATGTTATAATATAATGTTATAAAAATATAATATCAAGAAACAAAAGCCAAAATAATAACTTGGTGGAATTTTCAACTCCTTAAATTCATTACTGGTATTGGCCACAAAAGTTTCATATCTGTCAGGCCCTAGTTTACAGTGCATTTAAACAAGCATGTTGTAGAGTGACCAAAACAAATACTGTGAAGGGAAGAGGATAAGTGAGGAAGAGGGAGAGTGCTCTGACAGGTGCCTGAGGGCAAAGCCACTCAAGAACATCCCTTGCAATTTAAGTGACCTGCTTTCCAGCTCCATGTTTTTTCCATTACCCAGAGTGGCATTTCATTTAGGTCCCATCATTCATCTTTTCTTTTTCAGCCAGGCCCAGGAAACAGTCTCATGCTGCCACACTCTTGCTCGCCCCCTCCTTCCACCACACTGCAATACATCCATCTAAGCTGCATTCCCCTTCTCTCTTTCTCTCTCTCTCTCTCTCTCTCTCTCTCTCTCTCTCTCTCTCTCTGTGTCTCTATTTCTCTATTTCTCTCTCTCCCCCCCTCTCTCTGTTTCTTTCTGTTGGTTTGCTTGGCCCCAACCCGACTCCCTCTTTCGCTTGCTCTCCTGCTCTCTCTGATAGGTCAGTTCTCAGCATGCTCTCCTGTGGCTTGCTGGTAGCTGGTGCTAGCTATTGATAGCTAGAGGTTATAAAATGCATGGCTGTACATACAGAGCCAGACAGAATATGGAATCTTTGGTGCAGTGGAAGAAAAAAAAATCTCCTTTCACTGAAAAAGGCAGTTATCTTCTCTCAATGTGGCTTTGATTAATCACTCTGTTTACCTTTTTGTATCTTCCCTATTTTCCCATGATGCACAGGGTCTCCAGGGCCCTGCGCTGTGAATTCTAATACATTTCTTATAAAGAAAGAAGAAGAAAGGTTCTGGGATTATTTTTGTAAAGCTTTTGGGAGTTCCTTCCCACTGTTCCAGATTGAGGTTACTTCTTTATACTAATGTAGAATCAGCTTTTCCACATGTGTTCCTAACCTTGCAGTTGTGAAAGACCTGCAAAGTAGGGAAAATGGAAAATTATGTCATTAGTGCTCTGTGCACAGGCAGCAGGGAGCCGAACTGAATATAAATAAAATACAGGCTTTAGTAACCTTTAGTAAATTGTCTTTGATGTGCCAAATTAAACAGGGCTATTGCAGGACTATCTCTGCATTTACTAACAGAGGACTTGATTATACATTGCTCTGCATTGTAATGTCTGCAGCTGTTCTTGGTGTTGTTGCTGTTCCAAGGCTAGTTTGCTTTGTGTTACTGAAAGAAAAACTGACCTGCCTCATGTCTGACAGGCAATATCTGACAGGGCTTTAAAATGTGTGCTGTTTTCTTTGCTAACTGTCATGTGTAGTTGCTTGACCTTCAAATTCTTTGGTGTGGCAAATATCAAGCCAACTGTATTTCCCCAGTTGTAAAGGAAACAACACACACACTGAGCTCTTGGAAAACACATGCCTCCTTTGATCTTCATCTGCACACTCTTTCATTAAATACCAGCTCCAGTTTCAGGATTCCAGTGCAACTGGATGTGTTAGTTTTTTTCTACATAGACCCTGTCCATTTTTCCGTTCTTTAGTAGTTTTACATTGTATGTAAAGGTCATCTTTGTTCATGACCTTTAGTTTTGCATTATGCCTAGATTGTTCATCGCCACGTTCTTAACCTTACATACTTGCATGCATCTTTCCCAAAACGTTCTCACCGTCTTTTTTATTGCCACTTGTTGATGTGTTGCTAGGGTTTCAGGTGATTGTTCTAACTCAAGAGCTTCCCCTAGTGATGAACTTCAGGACAGCATGCATATGAAACTGTTAACTAAAATTTGCAGAAAAACATCATATTTAAGTTTGTATCCTGTAGAGAATGAACTTATTTTTCATGTTCAAACTTTTGCATACCACTATACATTGAGAGAGGAAACAATGGTTTTTACATGTCAGCACCAAAGGCGTTGAACAGAAGAGTGTATGCATTTGTGGCATTCTTCTGTGATTCTTACAATGTGCCCTTGGCACTAGTCATGAGGACTGAGTTGCGTGTTCTCTTCTAAGATGTTCTCCATACCAATGTGTATTGTGCATTCTAGACATGTGCTGATATTAAATAATAATAATAATAATAATAATAATAATAATAATTTTCACGATTTTTACAAAGGTGTGACATTTTTTAGATAGACAGAGTAGCTCTGATTTTACATGATCCCACTGCGCTATTGCTTTGTGATCCCATGCTTTATTTGATGTTTGTACAGCTGTTTTGGTATGGTATTAATCTGAGCACCTTTATAGCTCACACTGCTAGCTCCAGGTTGTACAGCAGCAGGAGAAGCTGCAGAAATGTCTTATCTGTCTTACCCTACCCACATTCCAAACTGCCTTAGTGCTGGTAACAACATCTGCACAGCCTTCAAATGGTGGTTTCCCACAGTGACCCAAAGGAATACCTACACCTCTCTCAGTGGTGGATCTCCAGAGGGGTGCCAGAGATTTCTCCTCCATTGTTCAATTTATGTTGCCAGGTGTGGAAGTGAATTTGCCCCGTTGGCCTTTTTTTTTTTTATTTCTCTGCTTATAGTTCACATTTTGCTGTGGTGATTGCTGTGTAGAAACAGAGTAAGGTAACCTACTCTATCCTCAATTTCTCAACTTCCCAACTTCATCACCTTCATGAGAGAGTTGCTGTTACAACACTACAGATGTTGCCCCAAAGGTGTAGACTCCATGATATGCAAGTATATGTGGTACAATCATATTGAAACTACTAGGATGTGCATATACCCACTTAAAAATGATACATATTTGGCCATTTCTACTATAGTATGTGAATTGTTGACACAAGAAAAAGTTTTGAATTCACACCCAGTACCGAATAGCCATGTCAGTAGAATTTTCTCTTACTCCTCATCAAGCTGGCTGATGGATTAAAAAAGTAAGATGGGCATTACAATGAGCTACTGCTAGCAACACTTGTTTGGTCATCAAGAGGCAACAATAATTGTCCACCATAATATCAAACATCAGCTGAAGAGCAACTCTTTCCCACTCATAAGTGAACATTATGTAATTTACCCTTAGATATTTTATCTTTGCTCTCTAATAAATATCAGCAGAAAATTAAGCATAAATAATTGTTTAGTTAATCAGGCAAACTGTGTTTGATGTCCAATGCTAGTCAGGCTAATATTGTGCAAACTATTCCTTTAACACTGACTTGCCATGCCACGGCAGCCTGAGGCTGTAGACTGTCTTTTGTGTGACCAGTGTCTCTACTGACCCTGTTGGTTGGTTCTCTTAGACCACCACCAGGCTTTCACTGGCATCATCAGTACCTTCTTGGATACTGCTCTGCTGCTATTGGTTTGGACCCATTGCCCAGTACTCCAGACAGTGCTGCTGGGTCTCCACTTTGTTCTTTGCTCCTTGTTTCACCCTGGCTACTTTGTGTGCTCTTTTTTGTATCTCTACCACCTGGATTTCCAAGTAAAAATGCATTGTGTAGTTCCATAATAAGTCTTTTCTCCATTTTGCAGAAAAGCACTGATTTGTATGTCTGAATTATGTATACATTCATTTTGTTCCTAGCAAAAAGCTGAATAAGTCAACAAGTATAACATATATGGAAGGATATTAATGTCTTTCAAATACTTCATTCCTCCTCTTCTCTATGCAGCTGAAGTAAACAGTAAGTTTTCCTTTAGATTCCAGCAAAAGTCCATGACTCAGAATTAGCCTCCTGGTTTTTGGTTCAAAAACCATGTAAGGGACATTTCATGTTAAGGCAATAGAGCTCGGCACAACCTGTTATTTTTTAAGCAGTCCATAAATGTTGTCAAAAGTATATATACCTTCTAATTTAAATTGACTATATCTTCTTTGCACTTGTTACACAGCAGAACATTGCTATTGGAAACTGTTTCTTGTATCAAGGAAAAAGTAAAGCTTTAGCTTTATCGCATATTTATAGACAATAGCTAACAATATAAAGCGTTGTCTGTTACTCATGTTTGTCCTGGGACATCAGTCTTGACTCACCCACAGCTCAGTGTTTTGGATCATTCCTGTGGTGCATAGCATTTTCCAGCCTTCAGGCTCGTTTTGTGTGTCAGGTAGTGTGTAGGTAAGTTGTTTACTGGAACAGCACACAGTAGTGCAGCTTTGAACAACTCTGTGGGTTCCATCACAAACACTGCTTTAAGTCAGTGGGGATCCAAGGTTTTTTTTTTTCCATTCCCTCTGTCAGCGTTGTGACAAGTCTGCTCTGGTTTCAGAAACTGATCCAGCGCAGTCTGACATTAAATGGTGGTGCTCTTGTTTATCATTGTTGTATTCAGCTTAATCTTGTACTCAAAATATGTAAAAAATCATAAATGATGAGCTGATGGATATGGCACTTGTGTCTGCAAGTTTTTAACTTCTACAACATGTACCACCTGAACTATCTTGCTTGTCCTTATTAGTCCTTTTATGCTTCCTGAGTACTGATACTGTATGTTAAACTAACTAAATTCTTACAAACCTGAAACAGCTTGTTTTGACTTGACTGTTTTTTTTCTGCTTCTCTAAAAACTACACTTAAACATGTAAAAAGGTACTGTGCAGGTACATTATTTAATTTATCACAGTACAGTGTATATATACACTCTCAAATGTACAACCAAATTTTAAAAGTCCAGTTGTTTACCTTCAGTAAGTTTTTAACCTGGGAAAAGGTACATATTTGTACCTTTTTATAACCTAATGTTTTATAACAGAACAATAAAAAAATATATGTGGCCCCAGTACCTACTGTTTGGAGTCAATACAGCTTAAAAGATTTAATTGAACTGAAATTTAAATGCCAGTATACACCATTGAATTAGATCTGCAGTTGTCAATTAGAATAAAGATAATTAGGTCATATTGACCTCAGTTGCTAGATAGAAGTTTTTAGCTTTTGAGCTTCATCAATACAAATTCATTGTGTACTGACAGTCAAAGGTGTGATATTAAAACCACCACTCTCCAGTCTCAAAACCTCTCCGTGCTGGTATAGTGTAGTGTAGATACCACTTGTGTTATCTAATAGCAGAAACACACACACACGTACACATATGCAGGGAAAATGTAAATGAAGTGATATTTCATCTCAGCTACAATAAAGTGGACATCATTCATCAGCAATGTGAACTTATTCCCTCTTGTACAATGCTGTAAATCTAGAGAAAGGAACTGTGAACCCTAATCTGACAGAGGTATTATTCATGTTGGGTTGCCTGGACTAAATTATATTCTGCTGTTCCCACAGAACTACCTACTGATTATGAAAGGGTGTTGATTGCATTATAAAACCAGTAATGTGTTTTACCTCTTCTTTGTGAATCTGTCAATGAAGCCATATATTGTATCCTCAGTAATTATCTGTCCCATTGTCATAAACATGTAAGGAAAGTGGAAAAATGGACAATATCCTAATCTGATTCCTCAAATATGGCAAAAAACTGAAGTAAACAAATAAATGTAGAATTTAAAAACAAATAAAAAAACTAATAATGAATGGGTCTATGTGATTTGGATAAAATTCTAAATTGCAATTACATTAAACCACACTGGTAAATGTAATATTCATTATATTATGAATAATATACTAATATTCTTCATTGGCTTGTTTTTTAATCATAATTATAGATATATGAATGATTTGATTCGTCAAAACACACATAGAAACTTATGTGAAACATCTGAGGTCGGTGATTTGTTAGAGGCTCATTTACACATTGCAACCTATGTTCATAAATGAGGCAATCTGAATGAAAAAATAGCTGTATCATTGAACGTAGCCTCTTCCACTGATGATCTTTAGGTCATCTGGTTAAGTCTAGTAAGAAGCAACCTTTATTGCAAGAAGATGGTATTCAGGTCCTTTTCATTATCATGTTTAAAATGCTTTTTTAATTTATAAAATCTGATGTAGATGTTATTAGTAGGTTTGTATTTACACTTATTGGTTTATAGTATTGTGTAGCACAGATATTTTCAAAACCAGACTTGGAATTCAATTTCCAGATTTGTAATTGCAAAATTCAGGACCTGAAAACTGAATTCAAGCCTTACCAGACCTTGGGTCTGGCATCTACCAGAGATGTTTACATGTTATATTATGCGTTATATCATGTGACATTATTAGCTGCAGGCATTGCAATGTACAAAAGTAACCCAATAAGTCTGAATCTAAGTAAACCTATAAATCTGTCAGGTTTAACATGACTTCAAATTCATTATGGAGAAACGTACAGAGCAGACACATTATATGCAGTGTTTGCAGTGGTGCTACATGCAGTAGATAATCCAGCTGAAGTTTTGATAAGTTTTAATGGAATATAATCTGTAGCTAACTAAAACTTCAGTGAGATTAGCTGACAGCTTCAGCTAAATTGGCTATTGCACTAGCTAATATATTTGCTATACAAATTACATGCTAGTGAGACCTTTCAGGTTGTTCTTTCTATTTCCTTTTTAATATTGATTTTACTGCATAAAGTGATCCATTCTGTCTTTCAGGTTTTTTTTTATAATAGAAGGCTCCTTATTTGAAGCCTTATCAAGCCTGATGCCTCTGCGAAATGTGGCAGAACGGCAATGCAGTAATGACTGCACATGACTGTAGAAAAAATGGCACATATAAAGTTGGAAACAAAAAGTTTTATTAATTAACCAAATTAAGATAGGTGGCTTGATTTAATGAGTTTTGCTCATGTTTTTTCTCAGGCTAAAATTTTAAGAATCTTAAGTCTTGAATTTGAGTTGCATCACGAGTTAAAAGTTGAAGCACAAGTACAAGTTGAATCATGAGTCACCTGCAGCTCAGGTATGACTTGAATCCCCATCTCAGACATCTACTTATCCTTGAAGAAGCCCATCTGTTGCATATATGTAGAATTGATATAGAATTAGCTTAATGAAAATGACTATGTAGTGCCTAATCTTAATGAAGAATGTACAACATCAGAAAATAACTTTGATCAAAGACATGCAGTGTGGACAATGACCCTTCTTTTACTCAGCCCAAAGGTGACATGACTGTATACATTAAGACTTATGATAATTTATAACTGGGGTCTTCAAATTTCTGGTTCTGAATTTTGCAGTCATTGGTATTTGATTGAATTGTTGATTGGCCTAGTGTCATACCTGCCAGTAATTACAACATCCAGGCCCAGAAAATGGATTCAAGGTCTGGATTTGAAGACCTCTTAAAAGTCGAGTGTGCTACATGCCTAGATGCTCTCCTTTTACGAATGGATAGAGTGCTAGGGTTTTCAAGTCACTGACCTCCTTTGATAGCCTAAAGCATACCAAGAAACATGAAAAAGCCCAAGGACATTCCAGCAGCAGTGTCGTGCACCTAATGCCACTGAACTTTATCCAAACAAACCTAATTACTGCTCATCTCAGCTACGTCTTTCGGGTTGAGGCAGTCCTGAGGCATATTATTGCGGCCACACATCCTCTTGTGCTGGCTTATTGCTTCATGACTAGCATATGTGCATTTATTTGTGATGCATGTCTGCCGACTGGGAAGTACACATGATATACACTCAAGCCTTAATCACCAAATCTAACTGCATAATGAGGAGATTCACATTGGCGTGGATTCCAACCAGTGCTTTAGTGCCAGGAACACGTTAGCACACAGTGATTCATCTTCTCCACTGCTACTGTCCTAGTGCCAGGCACCTCATACATTTAGCAAGGCTTCTCTAAAGGAGCAACAAAAACCCATTAGATCTGGGATCAGTTCAGAGAACTCCCTTTGAAGAGTAGCGAGTATTTCTGTGTTTTTTTAACCTCCTCTCTCATCTCTCTAATTTAAATTGCTGGGAGGGGAATCTGGCATTTGAAAGCTGGGAGGCATGAAAAGGCTGAAATTAGCAATGGAGGGTGGGAATTCAGCAAAAGAAAACAGATTGTGAAATTAATGCAAGTGTGGGGAATGTGTGGATGTGCTGTGTATTGTTAATGCTTGTTGTGTGATGTCTTGCCAGTATGAGCGTCCTACTGTGAATGACAACAGTACTATATTTAAATATATTTCTTTCAATGACACATATGTAATTATATCTCTTTCTATGTGTCTTTAAATGGAAGGCTTTTTCTCTATCAGGCACAAAAGATGCATTTAGATAGGCTCTTTCCACTTTCTTACCTTGCATGAGTTGGCAAAAGCTTTCACTAATTTTCCTGAATCTGGCAACCTAGTGCTGGGAGAGTTGGAAGTTGTTTGTACAAAGCTAGCTATTGCATTAGACTGTAATGTGCTACTAGCTATAGAATATAGGGGCCAGGTTCCCTTACATATGAATATACAGGCAAAATGAAGTGGATTTTAAGTTTATGACAGCCATGCAAAGTAATACTCACAATTTCTTTAACTCATTCAGTATTATCAAGCCCTCAATGATCTGAACCATGGGAGCTAATGCAGGAAAAACTTATGTAAATTACATAGAAAAGAACTCTCTTTAAAGGTGATACATTTCTTAGTCTAAACCAATGGTGGCCATAAATTTGGTAAAATGTATTTGTTGATGATCTTTCTGGTGGGCCAAATCAAACATCTTCATGGGACAACTTTGTCCTAGAGGCCACACTTTGGGCCTAAACATTAAGTTGATACCACATTTGTGTTTGTGTTTGTTTTTTTTTAGAATTTCGATTTTATGAAAAGCAGTTGTTGTCCATATAGACTTAATTTGTAGAATGAAAAAAGCATCTGTACATTTTTGTGTTTGTCATTTGTCTGGAAGCAGCAAAAAGTTGTTGAGGTTTGTCAAACTCAAACCTGTTCATACAGAATGTAAATCAAATATAAGTATGATTACATATGCATCTAAGCAATGAATCATAATTGCACTAATAATAATAATACTTTTTATGTATCGAGTGCCTTTCTCAAATCCAAGGATGCTTTACAAAAGTAACAAAATACATACTCAACAGTACACAAAACAACCTACAACACACACGCACACAGTTCCCTGGCTGATAGTTGAAAAACTCCCCAGACTACCATATTAAGTCGCTTAGCTGGCCTAGAAAGAGACCTTAGCCGTGGGGGACTGTCCCTCTGTGCTCAGGGGGCCTAGGAACTATAGTATAGTGTTACACAGCGCAGCTGGGCCAAGCAGCCACATAGCAGTGATATAGTGTCATTCAAGCGGCCAGCCCAGGCAGCCACATAGCTGCGATGTAGCATTGAACAAGCAGGCAGCCCAGGCAGCTATGTAGCTATGGTGTAGCATCGCTCATGCAACCCAACACTACTGGTCCAGGCATACTCATAGCTGCACTGTAGCATCACTTGAGCGGCTGGCCCAATAGTCACATAGCTATGATATACTGTAGCTTCAATCAAGTGGCCAGCTCAGTCAACCATGTAGCTGCGATGTAGTGTTGAACAAGCGGCTGGCCTAGGCTGCCCTTTAGCTGTGATGTGGTGTTGAACAAGCAGCTAGCCCAGGCAGCCATGTGATTGCAGTGTAGCATCACTCAAGCGGCCGGTCCAGACAGTCTCGAAGCTGCAGTATAGAGTCACTAGTATCTCGGTGTATACGATGGAAAATTCCTCACCCAGTACAAAACAATACAAAACAAATGAAAATAGTTTTGTTTGTAAAACAGCACCCCATACACCTGAACACACACACACACTGACTCAGAGAAGCCTACGCTGAGCAATGATGCTGTTTCTAGTTCTGTACCGGTGAACCACAATGAGAAGTGGGAAGCCACTAATACTGAGCTACTAAGCATCATGCACATCGACAGACTTTTTGGCATTCATAGCTGCTGAAGTAGCTGCTTTTTGCATCTCCATGTCTTGTCTGCTATTCCAATGACCTTCAGTTTGAGCAGCATTGCTCTGGATAAAGCACCTCCTCCTCCTTTAACCCTCTGCTTTGAACACAGTGGCCCCAGATCAGACTTGACACAGTGCATGAATGTACTTTCTAGTGACTGCAGTTTGATTTTTATGTGTCCAGTGATGGTTTGACGTGGCGTAATCCTCTTTCGCTGATCTCTTCGCTCCATCTGCTCCATCTCCACGCCCCCATTTCTGCCACCCCTCCATCCTCTTCTCTTCCATCCCTTCCTCCCTTTACACATCAGATTATGCTGTATATCTCTTGCCACTACAGCCCAGCAGAGCCTTGTGCAATAATCGCTTGGCCACAGCACCAACACTGCCCCCTTTTCTCATTACACTGTCCCTCCTCCACATTCTCCGCCACATTTTTCTAGCTTTTGTAGCTGATAAACTGTTTTGGGGGGAGTCATATTGGTATTGTCAGATTATTGTTATAAACACAAAATAAAGGCATCAAAACACTGAGTTACCCGACATTTCAAACTGATATTTAATGACACATTTATTGTACGAGCAGAATGTTTTAGCGATACTGGGCTATTGTGCTGAAATGGCTGCATTTTATTAATTTCATTTCATCATCCTAAAGAGACAAATGACAAGTTACATTTCTCTGTAATACTAATCCAAATAGATTTAGTCCCAGTTTCTATTGTGTGTGTGTGCGCGTGTATGTGTGTGTGTGTTTGTATTTGGCAACATCAACCCATAATTCACATTTCGGTGCATCCTTACTGTTTTACTTGGTTTGTTTGATTTGGAAATCTGTAATCTTTAATTGTGCATATGTTACAAGGTACCACAGCAAGCACTTTGGTTGTGTAAAATTAAGCCATGGAGGTTGTTATGCCACCCCAAGACCAATTGTTTTCTTTTTTGTCTTTGTGCTGGAAGCTTGCCAAAGACAAACCCGCCAGCTGACCACGGAATGCTAACAGGAGTGTTAACAATAGAAAGCGTTTTATAAAATGCAACATCCGCTACATCAACCAACCTATGCTAAATCCAGGTCAATGCTTAGCTTCCATTTTACCTACCCTGAACCATTATCTAAATGACTAGCAGCAGGACTGCCATTGTTATATCCAGCAGATGCTTGAGTGACATGGGAATGTGTACAAATACAGCTGTATGCCACACTATTTCATGCTTTTGTTACGAAAGCACCATATTGGATGGAGGGGGGAAATTTAAGCTTTTTGTGTGAGGCTGTTCCATGAAGAGGTTCTCCTCCCTCTTCTCCTTGCTGGAGCTGTGGGGGCACTAAGCAGGATTAGAGATGATTGGAATGTTGACGTGAGAGGATTCTGCTGAGGATTCTCAATCTCTACCACTCCAGAATGAGAGAGAAAGAGAGGGAGGGGAGTAAAGTGAGAGCATGAGTGAGAGTGCTCCAACATCAAATACTGCTTCATTTCAGTAGCATCACCTCTCAATAGCCTGTTCTTGTATATCTTGTGTTTCCCCCTTCCCCTGTAGGGTTCATACAGTTGCTCTTTCCTTGCTGACTGCTAGTGCTGTGCAATATTGATAAAATTCAATATCAAAATATTTACAAAAAATATCACAGTGTCAGATGTGAAATTTACATTAATGAAGTGCTGAGACCACAGAGCAAGCATTTGGGCCCTGCATGCCCACTCTCATTGCCCTTCTTGCAACACTTCTCTAAAAATAAAACATATCTTCATATTTTGTGCGCTTCTCACGGTATATTAGGGGTTTTTATCCTATGCCCGTTCACTCTCCTGCCATTGACTTTCCTTTGAAGTTCAAATGAAAAAGGGAAGAGACAGAAAAAGAGCTAGGGAGAGTGTGTGCTAGTGTAGGAAGAAAGGCACAATTCAGAGAGAAAACGAGACACAGCCTCTAGGTCTAATGAAAATATGCATAGCGTTGCTTGTTTCGAGTTTGTTGATTAACTAATATTTGATTTTTCTTCTGTCTCTCTTTCTCTCTCCCCTCAGAGGAGTTTATTCAGCCAGTACATTTACAGTGGGAAATGCTGTGATTAATGGTGAAGTAAGCAATTAACAATCTTTGTCTCAAATGTGTGTGGCAGGTGTGCCAGAAGGAATGATATTAAGTTCATGCCAACTTTAACTTGTGAAGTTCATACAGAATTGCCAGCAGTATTCAATCATTTGTCATTAAAGCATGGGGCTTGAGGCTTTATATAGAGCTGATTCAATTTGTGTCTGCCTTCAGTAGCTGATTTTCTATTCATGGTCTGTCATAAGCATAAATAAAAATAAACAACAAAAAAATATATTATTTGCCTTAATATTGCCTCACAATGATATGTTTAGTATTGTGTTGGGTCTGACATATTGCTATATTAGAAAATAAAAAACAAAAACAAAACAAAACCTACACTGGCTTTATATTGGCTGTCAAAGATGTGCTCAGTATTCAGTATTCATTGTGAAATTTGGAAGCAGGCCGAGACCAACGACTTAGGAGGCCTTGATCCACTTATGGTGCACATCAGGGCTCAAATAGCAGTGTTATTACTTATTCCAATGAACCAGGGTTCATTTTAATCAAACCAAACCTGCCTAGTGAACACACCTGTACCAAACGCTGCTTTAATCAAACAAACAAAAAAAATGTAATTGTGAAATTGTACCTAATATGAGGAATGAACCATTGCTTAAGAACAGGAGGTCTAGTCCTGGGAACCCACTGCAAGGTTGATTGATTCTATGTTGCCGTTGTTTTGTATTGTCATGATTGTTTCTCTATTTTCACTCTTAACTCATCTTTTCTATACTGTCATATGTTTTGTTTGTGTACTATTTGCTTCTGAATTTATTCATTTTTTTTTTGCAAAAGCTAAACTTTGTTGCAGCCACAGATACAGCACAGTGCTTCAGAAATAAAAGTATGGATTTCTGTCAGCTGCAACCATGTATACCAGTCATAATATGAAACAGCCAACTGTTAACATATTCCTACACTACAACTCTCCCTGAGGCCTTTTCTTTTGTAGCCTTGTCAGTTACACTATGGGCAACCAGCAGACATCACTTACAGCATCCATGTGATGCATTCTCCCACAGTCTCATTTTTAACCTTTAAGTAAAGAGTGGTCTGACAGGAACTTATGTCACCTTCACTTATCATTTTGAAGAGAAATGTCAGAGTGGAACAGTGAGAAAGCTAATTGTGGATTCCAGCAAGGGATGACATTGGCTCTGACTACACCACCAGTCAAAGGTTTGGACACATCTAGTCGAACATGCATTTCTTACAAGGAAAAGACATTTGATCTAAAGTCAGATAGTGAAGGTGATATGTTTGTATGAAATTATTTCCAAAAAACATTTTTTTAAAAAAGAAAAAAATATATATATTGTTTTTTAACCAATAAAAGGTCTAAGTCTATCGTCTTCAGGCCTCTTGGAAAAGGTTGGCTACTCATGAAGCTGCTTCTTTGAATACCATGAGTGTGTAAAGCTGCATCAAGGCAAAGTGGGCCTAATAAAAAAAGAAAAAAAGAAATTTTGGTTTGTTTAATACTATTTTTTAACACTTTATAATTCCATGTGTGCTATTTCATAGGTCTTTGGTGTAATTCTCAAGTTAGGAAAATGAAAATGAAAATAAGAGAAATAAGGGAAGACGCTTCTGTGATTGGGTGTATCCAAAAATTTGATTGGTAGATTATATGTCGTCTATATGCTGTATGTCAGGAAAAATGCCAGAAGCTGGTGCAGCAGATGTTTGATATGTGAATCACTGTGATAGTGTCTTTTCTACTTGCCTGAGAATATTGCTGCATCAATGCTGGTCTCAAGTGCTTTGACCTTTGTTATGGTTTCTTTGTCATGTGAACATCACCAACACTTCAGAGCAGTCAATATCCTGCACTTGACTACACTCAAAATAATAAACTGTTGTGTGAACTTAATTCAGTTATGGCACACATTTCCATTCAATCAGAGTGAGTAAAATCAGTGCACACAGACATTGTTACCTAAACATAAAGCTGAATTGTTGACAGAACAAAACTGAAACATTTTAGTTTTCATTTGGACAACACAATTTAAGAAATGAACTATTCTCTCCAGTCTTTAGGAATGGTTGAATATAAGGTATATGTTGTTCTCATCTTCGTCCATCCTTACATCACTTTGCAATGTGCATCAGGTCACCCTGCCTCTGGTATTTCCAACTGGTTCATCTTCTGCTACATGGACTCTCAAACGAAGTTAATCCACCGCTACAGTTAATGAGGGCAATAGAGAAGCCAGTGCCAGCAAACTGGCCAGTCTTCTTGCTCTAAGGGCATCCACCACTGCCAATATGTTTCGAATACATGATGCCTCACAGCAGGCATAAATACTGTTGATAGAGTACCATACAAAAGTCAGAGATGGCCATTAAGTTAAACTCATTCATTTGCTTGAGATATTTCTTAGGAGAAAAGAGACTGTAAGCCCTGCCTCCCAATGACCCCAGTGTGCTCTGGTTGGTAAGCTTGCCCTCTCTGTTCAGATTGGTCAACCTTCAGAGCAGTTCTGCCCCTACACAGCCTCAAGTAGTTGCGGCTATGGGCACAGTTGAATGTTGACAATGTCATGGACTGTCACCATACTAGATGAGGCCAAAAGAGAGGATGTTCCTTTGAAGGATTGAAAACCACACAGTTGATTAGATAATTCTCAATGACTCTGAAAACCTCAAAATAACATGACTTTAGATCTAAACAATCATCCAACCTACACAACAGGATACTGAGTCGTAAATGTTGAACATGTTTAATGTTTACAATTCACAACTGGGATGGCCCTGATTGCAGTGGGATTAGATTGGAGGAGTAAAGATTGGATTATATACACCACACACCACAGGACAAATAGACAAGATCAACGTTTATGATCACCCTGACATCGGGAGACATTTTGCGATTGTCAGGAGGAGCAAATTGACCTCAAAATCAGCCTGATTATCCTCTAGTGTGGGCAAGGCATGAGTTTACTTTTAAGAGAGAATTGTCTGACCTACTGCTGCTGCTGTGGTGAAGACATACTTTATTTTGGACAATTTTAGGTCAAGACACTATTGATTAAAAAGCTCTGTATCTTTAAAAACCTTTAACCTCTGTGTTGAGGGTCTTGGGCTGGACTTTTTAGGCAGGACAGATTTTCCACTCCAAGCTACTGTTGGTCAGTTACTTTAAACTCAGAAACAGCTCCTACACACATAGGCTGTCCTTAGTGATTCATTCTCTTTCTCCTCCACTGCTTATTTATTCACCAATGTTAATCTGATCATAAAACAAAAATTTGGTACTAAATGTTAATATTATCAATAACTTAAAGATGACAATGAGTCTAAAAACAATGATAAACCATAACATAAGTAAACAGACAAACCATGTAAATATATGTAGGAAGATTATATAGATTGATCTTTATGGCCAACAGGCAAAAGTTTCTTTTTGCTGTTCAAAACAAAGGCTACCCTGACTAGAAATTTTGAGCCAATGCTGGAATGTTTTTTTTCATGTACATATTACATCTACCTAAATTATTGTTACAGACAAATATAACATGAGTTACAAATGCAGTAAAATGAATAAAGAGCAGATATTTTAAGGCAGTTCCCAAGCATTACCTAAACATTCTGCTCCTCTGTATTACAATAAATACATCACATATATTTGTTTGAAATACCCACCAAATCTAAACATGTGTTTGATGTTCATACTTCTGTTAGAAAATAGAAACTTGGAGCTTCGGGTGATTTCCGGTAAGAGACGTCTCACTGTAAATCAAAATAGACACATGAGGTAAATGCAGCAAAACAATAATAACAGCAAAATATAACAATGAATTTAAACACAAAACAAATTGGAAATTTGTAAAATGTATATTATTATAAAGTATAAAGAATATCTGTTGAAAATACTCTGAAAATTACAAATTCACCAGAATGTTACTTTAGTAAATGTAGTTGAGCAAATGAAACTTTTTACTACCCTTCTCTGAACTACACAAACTAATGGCATACGTTACATTCCCATCACTTTTTTAAATGTGCTAACCTTCTGTACGTAATGATCAATCCTAGATTAAACCTCTGAGACAGATTTGTTCCAACTACCAAAACTACCAAAAACTACCTTTGACTGCACACAAGCATAGCTTTTCACCTATCCATTCAGTTCTTTTACTGGGGGCTGATGGGGGGGGTCTTTACTGTCATGAAGAGGTGTGTGCTGCTGTGTGAATAAAAGAACACTCTTTTAAAGCTTGGTGTTTCCCATGTCTTCTTCTTCTGTAATATACTTACATTCAGTTAAATAATTTCAAATAAAGTTGCTTATGTGGTTTTTAACACTGTATGACATACTGATATCTATGAAAGTGGACAAAAGAACATTGCATAGATATAAACAGGAGTAGCAAGCATATTGAAGCCTGAATTTTGTCTGTCTGTTTGTCCATGTTTATACAAACTCATAGTTTGAGGCAGGTTTGTGATTTATCCATGCAGTTTGCATTTTGCTAATAAGTATAAGCTTCTATTACTTGTTAACTACATTAGCCTCATAGCTTCAGTGCAAATGTCTTGGCTGACTGACAGATGTCTTGGCTGATTGACTAGGGTAAGGGAGAAACTGCATGAATTAGATTTTTTGCCTAACCTATCATTCATGTGAAGTACTTCCATTAAAAGTAACTCCGTAAAGTTTACTTTCAGCTAAAGTGCCTTGGTTTGGGTAGGATGAAGTGTGCTCTATTTCCAGGAAATAATATTGCCTTCAGTAACACAGCCATATGGCCAGGGAATCAATTCTCCCTTTTGATGAAAGTCATATTAAGTAACCTGGGTGAAGGTTCAGAATTTAGTACCTTCTTTCTCGGCACAAACAACCAGTCAGTGTTCAAGTCCCCTCAATCCCACAGTAAAAGTACCATATCCAAACATAATTTGTGAAAGTGGTTTAAACTTCTTGAGACGAAAGAGACACTAAGGTTGTGTTCATACTTGGCATTAACATCTGTCTTGATTCATCTGATAATAAGGGGACAGCAAGACATGTAACCTGTTACCTGGCATTTCCTGTTGCTCCAGTGACCACTTATGATTGGATTTTATGACTGGAGGATGTGTACAGCGCACATTTACTACATCAGTGTCTCAATGTATTTATCATTTGTTCATGTACATGTAAGGGATATTAAAATCATTTAGATCACAGGGATTGCTGATGCAACGTATACACAAACAGGAGAGGAGATGACAAAAAGCTATGCAGCTCCTTTTGTGCTGCCTAGGAGGTATTCACACTACAATCGTTATGTGGTCATATGCGTTCCTGACCACCTCTGAAGTTGATTTGAGCGAATGAAGGACTGTGTGTCTCTGAGACAATGTTATTCTGTGTTTCATAAGACATTCCATTGTGTTGTGTAGTCCCCGGGGCGGCACGGTGGCATGGTGGGTAGCGCTGTCGCCTCACAGCAAGAATGGCCTGGGTTCGAGTCCCGGCCGGGTGACCAGGGTCCTTTCTGTATGAGTTTGCATGATGTCCACGTGGGTTTCCTCCCACAGTCCAAAGACATGCAGTCAGACTGATTGGACATGCTAAATTGCCCCTAGGTGTGAATGTGTACGTCTGTCTGTCTGTCTGCCCTGCGATGGAATGGCGACCTGTCCAGGGTGTATCCTGCCTTCTGCCCAATGACAGCTGGGATAGGCTCCAGCAACCCACTGTGACCCAGAAGGATAAGTGGTTTAGATGATGTGTGTGTGTGTGGTCCCTACTCCCTGACCCGCTTGTTCTTTCTATAACCTCTGTAGCATTAAAAAATGGATAAAAATTGCCAAAAGAGGGCATTTCTTGTGAACAAGATTTCTCACTATTCTTGACAACACAGACCTTTCACCATTCCACTGTCTGGTTTATTGTTGATGCTGGTTGGAAGCAGCCAGTGAGTTTATAGGGCTCTCACTAAGATTTTCCCTCCTGATGATACTGGCACCTGCACAAGCTCAAACTGGAGCTGTTTAGTCATAGATATTGTTTTACCTGCCGCACACTGTACTGAGTTTTTCATATATTTATACTAACAGGCTTCTAACAGTAGTCATTGATGTTCATGGATTTAATTCTTATTTTCACTGTGATATTTTTCTAACAGTAGTCACTGATTTTCATAGATCTACTTCTCATTTGTTATTCTGATAATCCTCTAGCAGTGGTAATTGGTTATCACTAGTTAATCAAAATACGTTATCCAGTGACAGATTACTTTCCTTTATTTGTTACTGTATATTCATTATGTAATCTTTATTCTTCATTTTTGTTGCTCGTTTTTTTTAGATTTTTATTAGGCGGTATTGACCAGAGGGGTTGAATTCCCCTTTTGAATCTTGGTTCCTCTTAAGGTTTCTTCCTTTTGCCTTTAGTTTGTTCATTTGGGGCTTGGACCTGGACTTTCTGTTAAGCTGCTTTGTGACAATGCCTGTTGTAAAAAGTGGTGTATAAATAAATCTTGACTTGATTTGACTTTTTATGCAGTAACCAAGGTCAGTCTCTGTAGAAAAGGAATAGAACTTTTACATATTAACCTAAGTAGAATGCTACAACAATTAGCTTAGTAAACTCAGCAATCACACATGAAATATTATTATTATTACTATTATTGATATATTTTCACATTCTCTTTTGTGTATATTGGCACTTACCAGTACATATCCATACTTACACCATACCTTGCTCTGTATGTACATTGTAGACACTGAATATTGAATTGTATGTATCCAGCCACAGAAGCATCACAAAGAGCTGCAACCATAGTATGTTACAGGTTATCTTACAGATTCTGTAGAGAAAGTATACATTCAGACTAAGCACATGTCCAGCACCAGAGCTGTGTGCTTGCAAACTGTCCACTAATTTTAGAAAGCTTGGCTGAAGGGAGAGCCAGGGCACACAAAGCAGAGTGCTCCATCCTCCACACTGAACACACAGCCCTGCAGAGCCTGGAGGTCGCTGTGCCCTTTTGAAGAAAATGTATGTGAGGGAGGAAGAGAGATAGAAAGGGAGAGAGAGAGAGAGAGAGAGAGAGAGAGAGAGAGAGAGAGAGAAAGAGAGAGATAGAGAGAGAGAGAGAGAGAGAGAGAGAGAGAGAGAGAGAGAGAGAGAGAGTTTTGTTACTGTTTTACACTCAGAAGTCAGAGAGCACTGTACTTAAGTCATTTTTAAGGTATCTGTACATTACTTGAGCATTTCTGTCACTTTATACTTTTTACTTTTACTCACTACATTCAAAATAATCTGTACTTTTTACTCACTACATTTTCAAAATAGGTCTGTTACTTTAGTTTTAACTATATTTATTTTGTCTCTCTATTTATTTATGTATTTTTATAATCAGGTAATTGTATTCAGACACCTAATGAAGCACAAATTGGCGCTGTGAAAGGTGGGGGAGGGGGAGCAAAATGAACCTGTGATTGGCTGCCTTCACAGCTTACGGCCCCAGCAGTGAGCACGTGGAAAAAGGAAGATAAACTAATACGTGAGACAACAGTATCCGCAGAAAGCGACAACGTTGAATCAACATTTAATACGGACAATGATTCTGAAAAACTGGCCTTACTCAATTCTAAAGGGGGTTATCGGGAGAGACAGGAGAAAGCCCGATGAGCCGGTAGAGTTTCGGGCTGGATACTGTGAGGTAACGAATAAACTCACAGCACAAGAATGCTCAAACTCTATATTTGACCTCTGAGTGTAACAAGTGACACATCCCCAGTTCTGAGGGTACATAAAACTGTGGGTAGGATATTTTGATGGCCTAAATTACCCTCAGGTATCAGAAAATGCCAAAACTACCAAAACTGAAATCTATATGTAGGATATTTTAATAGCTAAATCTCCTTATCAGAAAACGTTACCAGCACTAAAAGAATAATTAGCATATTTTTATCGTCTAAATAATCTTATTGTTAGAACACTTGTCTACTGACTCGAACGGTGGATAGAGGCTAGATGAAGCTGAAGGTAGCTTCATTTCTCATTCCACCATAAATGCTGTAGTGGTTATGTTCAGACACTTGTACGGACATTACTTCAGTGCATCAAGTCATTACAGGTAAGTTAAGACATAAACAGACAGTAAACATGTTTCATGCCCACAGTGGCAATATGCTTTAATCTACAATGATGATTAGGGTTAGGTGTTTAAGATTACTGTGTTTTTCCCTGTCTTCACATAACAGCTTTCTGATTAAACTTTCATGTCATCTTTATTTGGGTCTGCCCGCTGTGGCAGTAATCTGTGTTTTTGGCTTTGTTAACTATTAGGTTTTGAGTTTCTACACCTTTAATCTTGTAGGTTTAACATTGTACATCTCAGCTGTCTGATTTTAATTTACTTTTGTCCACTTCTCTGGGCATATATATATAGTCTGATGGACAGAGCAAAGTGCTTTATGCAGTAAATGCAGCTTTTAAAGGCACAATAACTTGAAATGATTGGCTAGCATGTATTTTGGAAAGCAAGTGCTCTATTTCGCTCAATAGCTTTAGTTTTAGTAAGTTACAAATCATATTCCATTGAACTTACTAAAACTTCAGCTGGATCATCTATTACACTGGCTAGCATACTTGCTATATAAACTTCAAACTAACCGATTCATGTTTTGCCTCTTTCCTTTATACATTGCATGCACTAAGTGTAGCACTTTAGTTCTGTTCCTCAGACTAAAGGCTTTGAATAATAATGGAAGGCTCATTATTTGAAGCCGTATTGAACCTAACAGGTTTATAGTTGGGACTTTTTGCGTTTATACAGTGCAGTGCCTGCAGCTAATAACAAAACTAAACCAGCATTTTCTAGTAAAGACTCAAAACCCAGTGACTTTAGACTCACATCAAGTGACTTGTGAACATCTCTGGTTTGTGGCATTCCAGGCAAGAATTATTGATTGGGTTTATTCTTTTTTTCCTCTCTGATATCCAATCTAGCCTTTTTTAGCCATTTCTGCTGATATACCAATACCTGGTATCAATCTGTGCCATCTCTAGTAACAACATGGTAAAACTAGAGAAGAGAGTTAATAATTGGAAGTTTCATATTTGTTATCTGATTAATATCTCTTTAATTATTAAATAATGCTTACATACCACGCTATGTGAAATTGAAAGATAAAATGCATCAATAAGAGTGCAATAAATTAATATAAACTTTGTTATTAAGCTAACTCATTAATGTTGCATTTCAGTATGTAAATTAATTACAAAAATTATTACCATAAAACAGAATAGGTTCTTACACTGAAATAAACCAGCATCAGGGCTACTAATATTTTGCCACTAGTTTTATTTATTAGTTATTACACAAAGTATTTATTATTTATTAGTTATTAAACAAATGCCCAGGTAATAAATATGAATGCATATTTTCTTCATGTTATTTACCAGCATCTGAAATCAGAATCTTTGAGTGTAACAGATCTGTTTATTCTATGTAAATCAAAAACCCTGTGTTCAGATCTGCAACATGGTAGTTTCTGTCACAGAGACGTGTAGACGTCGAGAAGTCTTTAGCCATTTGCAGTGTGAAGGAAAGGGAGCATTTGAAATGTGTATTACTTAGACAGCATCTCATTCTCTCTCTCTCTCATACACGCACACACACACACATTTTCTTCACCCTTCTCTTCTCTGAGCTCTTATCGTATACAGGAGAACGGCATTGACATCTCAGTTGTCGCAGACTCGTGCATGCACACACACATTCACGCACATTGTTTTGGCCATGGGCGACAACTGGTTCCAGCTGGATTCAAAGCTACTATGTTTTACAAAACACTATAGTGGATGCTTGCTTTCCATGATACTTTTTTCCCTCTTTTTCCATATTTTCTTTCTCTCCATTCCTTTTTTCCTTTTCACTCACTCTTTCTTTTCTCTGTCATGGAATTTAAAAAGCAGAGTGGACCCTTCTCAAAGAGAGTCTGACAGCTTTCATTTGTGACATTTCACTTTTTCTTTTTGCACAGTTCACCCATGAATATTGATTACATAATTACATAGCATTTTGTTGCTTGTATTTGGACACATTTTTGAATTCTTGCCAAAAAAGAGTTCTTCTATTCTGTTAAATGAAGCCTATTTAACATTTAATGTGCCAAGATGTTACACAACACTGTTCTTTTGCCAGTAAATAAATGTGAAGCTGTATTGGGTGACTGTCAGACTTGAAATTATGTAATGTAAATATGCCAATAAAAAAATTAAAGGTCAAGTCTTTCATAGTCTGTCATGCATCTTTTGGCCACCTTAGGTTGGATCATTTCCAATATTTTTCTTGTAGGTCTACTTATGATGTTTGCGTGGACTTATGGACCAAAAACAGTCATAATCAACTTTACATGACAATTTTCCAACCTTGCCTTATCTCTTAGAATTAATCGGGTTGTTTTTGTTACTGTACCTTTAAGACTAACATAGTTATGTCACCTCTGTTCTGATTGGCTGCAGTGTGTTGTGCCTTATTCAAAAAGCAATTAAAAATTTAAATTCTTCAGTTTCTACATAACCTCACCGTGAAGGGGCGGTTGTAGGCTGAATTTTTATATATAGACTGTATAGACTTTAATTTTTATATACAGACTGTCTGGACTGGGAAGCGATTTGTATGTTTATATGAATTAATCGAAGCTAATTGTGTACATACTACATCAAACTCTTGTGATACTGGCCTATGTGTGGCTACACATAGCAGTCATAAAAAGCCGAGTAAAGAAAAATGTTGTTCTCATGGTTTTTCACCATCCATGGAGATGCAGAGAGGAGCAGGGGGAGCTATTGTGGCAGAGACAACTCATGTGTAAGCCTCTGCTGTGTTTCTGACAGCGAGGATAATGGTCAATAAGAAGGCGTTGTGCTGTGGATGAGCGATTAGCTCCCGGGACTACCTGTCATGCTCCAGGGAACTCTACCTTGCCGCCAAGGCCGAGAGAGGAGGGAAGGAGGGTCCAGAGTGTGAGCCTCAGTGAGGAAACTGGACACTACAGCCCCTGAGGCTGAAGGCACACACACAGAGGTTGTAATCAGTGGCCGAATAATAAAAAAAAAAAATTAAGGGGGATGGTGGGTTCAAATGACCTAGGAGTAGAAGGGTGGAATTGCTTATGAACTGTACTAGTACTACTTTTAAAACGATTTATTGTGGAAAAAATATTTTATTGGAAAAAAGCATTAAAAATAAAAAGGAGTATATGACATAAGCCCTTTGTAATTCTATAACCGTTAGACTACTTATTATATTATTATAATTATACAGTATATTTCAGCTTGTAGTGTATCTCAAATATGGGAAGAAATTAAAATATTTATCATAGAACCTCAAGCTGTGTCATAGAATCACAATTAGGTTAAATCACAATTATATCCATGTATACCAATTAATGCTGAGGAAGTTGGAAAGGAGAGATTACAGTTTTCTAAAGAGGATCTGGCCCTGGGTAGTGATTTGGGTGTTATAAAAGCTATGACCAAGTGGTTAACAACTCCTTAAAAAAATCACAATTGTTCTTTGTTTTGTGGAGAGTGAGTGCTCAGCTATTTTCAGAACGCTTTTTCCGTTTGGGCATTATGGCATTTTCTTAGTGACCCTGAGTAATAATTTTTAGCAAAAATGCATGAATTTGTGGCGGTTGCAGTGACAGAGGCTTGGAAAACGTGTAATGGTAATAAAAATACTACACAAATGTGTAACCTGTGCATGGCAGAAATGTACGCTGCTTTCCCAGACAATGTGTTAATGTGTTAAACACTTTAATGCTGAGGCAATTTTTTATATTTCTGCCTATTAATTACAGTTCTCATTTAATAATATGATTTAACATATATTTTATTATGACCGAACAGAGCTGAAAATTTGTAGATTTTAATGATGTGTCACAAAATACTGTTTTGAGCAATCTGAAATCTGTTCTGAATGTGTGTGCTGTCTTACTCAACAACTACCAAAGAACATTCAACAATAAAGGCTGCATTGTAGTTGTTTTATATAGTGATAGAAAATGCTGATACATGTTATTGTGCTGAACGTGGGCATGTATGTGTCCCAAATGAGTGAAAGGGAACAAAGTCAGAGTTTCTGTATGTATGGCAGACGATAGGTAACATAGGGTTAAAGGACAATACAAGTGGGATCTCACCAGCCCTTAGAAAGTGGTAGGAGTTAATGGCCCTGCATCAGTAATCATTGTAGAATCAATCCGCTGTGCACACCCTTGCATGGCACCCCGTTCTCCGCACCACTGCCTTGCTTGATGAGATTGGACTCCAGGGTGCCCCATCACTCATCAGTTCATCGCTCACTCCACAAATCACTGCCTAACAAACAGCCAATGGGAGCATGCCTGCATACCAGTAACCCACCCCAGTCTAACCAAGCAGGCGAAAGCAGAGTGATAAGCCATTAGTGTTAGCATGGAATCGTTATGTCGAACGGGGAGAAAATTGCATGCTGTTGTCCCACCTGAATTTTACTTGTGGTTATTACCATAGAGACAGAGATTGGACTACAACACTCAGTTGGAATGACCTTGTAGTAACTGTTCTGCTGCTTTGGTTTGATGTCGTAGTGCTAGTTAATAAGATGTAGTATTGTATTTGTCTGAAGACACTTTCCTAGACATGAGGTATCTAATAATACATCACAAAAAGAAACACAAAATTTGACAATGCGCATTGTGCAAATATTGCCTGCATTCTATCAATTTTGCTGTCTAATGCAACTGCATTGTTTGAATGTCAGAGCTGTTTTATTTTCTGCAAAATGATCAGTTAGCTTACACATGTCTTCTGAGTTTTTATGTGTAAAATTGATAATGATAAAATTGCAGTAAATAAAGGATTTCTTTGGGTATTATTTCGACAATGACTGCATGCACCTCTCTGCCATGCATAAAAGGTACAAAATATATTTCAGGACAAAACTACCATAAAACAATGTCTAAGGCATCAGGTAATGTATTTATAACTATAGAATGGTAATAACTGTCTGTAATGTGGAGACATTACACTTCACATTATACTTTTGGTTTCTCTCACTACAGCTGTGAATATTTTTGACTCAGGTGTCTGTAGAATGGCACATTTCACATCAAACCACTCTTTATAACTTTGTTGGCATCTCAGAGGTTTAATCAGTCATATTAGCAGGGTGTGCAATGACATAGATAGTAATACTTTTCCTTTATTCAGCTCTTTTTAAAACAGTATTTTGTGTGTTTTGTGAATATCAACTTAATATAAACAATATACTGAGCTTCATAATCCTTATTTTGTTGTTTAGGCAATGCTGTCTCTTTCTAATAATAACACGTCTTGGAGAGCAGGAAGTCCAGACATTCTCTTGGAGAATTCAGATAGCACTCTAGCATTGAAGCACTCTTACATAATGGTGCTAATGGTACATGATCACATCATTCAGGATGTCCCTGATTTGTTTAAGGTTGATGTTAGCATGTTGTAGAACAGCTAGCTTGTCATAGCACCTCAAAGGCAAGCGGCTACACAGTCACCCTGTTCTTTCAATCAAATTGCACAGCTCCCGCGCACCCGCCTCTGGAGCTGTTTTAGCCCTGTCTTTATCAATGTGGGAGGTTTCTTGAGCTGCCTTCTGCTTCAGCATTGTTCTTCAGAAATTGGCTATCTATTATTAGCCTGGTATTTGCTGCATTTTGTGTTGGTGGATGTTCGATGCGATTTTGTAGGCAAGGCGAGGCACGTTTTATCGCTGGCTGTTGCGGCAGGCACATCTTTCACGCCGCATTACTAAAGTGTGGAAACAGCTCCCTGACTGAGGGGTATAGAAATACTAGTGATATAAATCCTTATACTAAATTCAGTACTAAGTCTTCATATACTCATAGTTGGTTGTTTATCAAGACCTTTAAGTTAGTTGTGTGGCATTGGAAGGATTGGCCACTACTACCAACTTTCCAGCCTTTTGACTTTAACTCTTGTACACTCAAAAACAGATGACTTTCTGAAATTACAGCGGTGGCTTTGGAAATCCAGTGTTAGTGTTTCTATATACTGTGCTTCTTAGTCAAAAACCTCATGTAAATAAAATACAACAACTGGCCACTTCATTACGTATACATTCCTTGTTTCTACACTCTTTGATCATTCTATCAGGTCCACTTACCATATAGGTGCACTTTGTGGTTCTCGGTTACAAACTGCAGGTCATCTTTTTCTCTGCATAATTTGTTAGCCCCCTTTACCCTGTTCTTCAATGGTCAGGACACCCAAAGGACCCCAGAGAGCAGGTATTATTTGGGCGGCGTATCATTCTCAGCACTGGTGACACTGACATGGTGTTGGTGTGTTAGTCTGTGTTAAGCAGGTATAAATGGATCAGACACAGCAGTGCTAGAGTTTTTGAACACTGTGTCCACTTACTGTCCACTTTATTAGACAAACCTACCTTGTTGGTCCACCTTATTAAAGTAGATGAAAGGTCAGAGACAAAAGCTCATCTGTTTCTGCACAGTTTGTTAGTCATCCTCTAGTCCAAGGGTGCCCAATCCTGGTCCTGGGGGTCTACCACCCTGGAGAGTTTCTATCCAATGCACCTGGCTCTAATATTCAGATACCCCTGAATGCCTTTATTACCTGGACCAATTGTGCTAGATTAGAGTTGTGGCTAAACTAGATCCTCCAGGGCCGGATTGAGCACTCTTGCTCTAGTCCTTCATCAGTTGTCAGAGGACGCAGCCCACAGGACACTGTTGGCTGGAGGTTTTTGGCTGGTGGACTATTCTCAGTCCAGTTTCAGAGACATTTAGATGTTTAAAAACTCCACCAGCACTGCTGTATCTGAATCATGCATAACAATACAACAAACACTAACATGCCAACACCATAGTAGCCACGTTTACATGCAGCCTGATAATCCGTTAATAATCCGACTAATAGCTCAATCGGAATAGAATACGTCCATGTAAACACCTCAATCGGAACAGTCTAGTCTGATTGAGGCCATTCGGAATACAATTTCTATCCGATCGAACGAGGTGGGTAAACCTCTAAACAATCCGTTAAATAGAAGAATAATAGCCATGTAAACGCCTGAATCCGATTACATTCCAATCGGAATGTGTAAGCATGTTCTGCGCATGTGCGTCGCGTCATGGCGAAAGTTTATACCGTTCAGCATAGCGGAGCAGAAACGGGTCTGCAGAGGAGACGAAGTTCATGCTCTGAGCTTTAAAAGACGGCGGTGGGACGGACGTCCAGCTTATGAGTCTCAGAACACGACGTCTTCCTCTCGCCGCTTCCTTTATGAGTACATTTGAAGCACGTTTTTCTGAGTCTGACCTCATTTTAAAGCAATTAAAACACGAGCGCGCCAACTGGGAACTCATCTCACGCGAACTGGACCTCACGTGATGTTCGCTGTCATGGTAACGTTTACTCTAGGCGCTACTCCACGCATGCGCGTCATTTTGCATCGGATTACTTGTAGTGAGCATGTAAACGAAGATTTTCCATCAAATTGTTGAAAAGAGTGTGCATATAAACACCTCAGTCTAAATCTGTAATCGGATTGTATTCAATCGGATTGGCAAAAATCTTTGCATGTAAACACAGCTGTCAGTGGAGAATGGCTATGTTTACATGCAACGATTTTTGCCAATCCGATTGAATACAATCCGATTACAGATTTAGACTGAGGTGTTTATATGCACTCTATTCAACAATCTGATGGAAAATCTTCGTTTACATGCTCACTACAAGTAATCCGATGCAAAATGACGCGCATGCGTGGAGTAGCGCTTAGAGTAAACGTTACCATGACAGCGAACATCACGTGAGGTCCAGACCAGTTTCTGCTCCGCCATGTTGAGCGGTGTAAACTTTCGCCGTGACGCGACGCACATGCGCAGAACATACTTACACATTCCGATTGGAATGTAATCGGATTCAGGCGTTTACATGGCTATTATTCTTCTATTTAACGGATTATTTAGAAGTTTACCCACCTCGTTTAATCGGATAGAAATTGTATTCCGAATGGCCTCAATCGGATTAGACTATTCCGATTGAGGTGTTTACATGGACGTATTCTATTCCGATTGAGCTATTAGTCGGATTATTAACGGATTATCAGGCTGCATGTAAACGTGGCTAATGATCCATTACACAAATAATGGAAACTGAAGAACAGGGTGTAAGGGGGCTAATCAATGTAATTATTATACAACTACAGAGTACATGATGTGGTAAGTGGGCATGATAAAAAAGGACAGTGGGCATAGAAACAAGGAGGTGTACTTAGTGAACTGGCCGGTTGGTGTATATCAAACAATGCAGGAGTCACAAAATATTAATCAGCTATAAATGTTCTTATTCAGGAAAAAGTTTGAAGGAAATATGATTAGACAATTTTTAGAAAATATACGGTCAACAAAGGACAATTATATGGATATTGTAGTGAAACCATTTAGAACTCTTGATGCAGCCTCCAAATATGGCATATTGAAGTTATTAATTCATAAATACTACAAATGTAGCAATACTCCATAAAATCTTCAGTTTAAAATTTCAAAGATGAAATGTACAACCTATCATAAAGGTGACATCCGGTAATAAATTTACTTGTTGTTGGAATATATTAACATGAAACAGTTGATTTAAATTGAAATGCTGTCCTTACTGTTGTAAGTACATAATATTTCAGCTCAGCTCAGTCAGTCTGTATGCAGTTCACCTCAATATCTAACATACAATTTAGAACCTAATGTAGCAAACTTCATAAAAAACCAGGCCCAGAGGTGAGTTGGGAAAATGATCCAGGTGCCTTGATTCAATGGAATTTCTGTTCTTTTACTAAGTACAAGAAAAAGCCTCTAAATCACTGTTCATGGTAGGCCAGTGAACGCTACAAATACTGCCCACAGAGACTAAGTGTTGAAGAAACGTTCTTCAGAGTGTTGATCAAAGGTTCTTGTGTAGCATAGGCAGAAAGAAAATGAAGAAGTGAATGATTTAAGATGCAGCCCCATTAATGCATCAGAAGTCAGCTTATATGGGTGACAGTGCCTTACCTTTTGTCAGCTGGTCTGTGAGGGACAGAGGATGCATTAGAACTTCTAAGCCAAATGTCAGAAATGGAACGAGATCAGGGACATGCAAATGAAGCAGCTAATTGCCTCCATTGGATTTTGAAATCAAAGCTCACCGTTCTGACTAGAAATGAAATATTGATGGTGGAGAAAACTGAACTTCCCTGACAGTGGCAATCAATGTTAAACAGAATGGCAACTAAGCAATGTTCTTTTTCCATTTTGCTAGGTCATCATTCCATTGCTGGCAGACTTGGAATAACTGTTGTGGCAAATTGTGATTTTATTTGACAGGCTTGATTGTATTCATTAGGTTCAACTGAATTTGAGGCTAATATTAGGGAGTGCATTACTTGCTGGTTAGTTCTGCATAGATAAAGGGTTTGAACTCACTGAAAATAGACTAAAATAAACAGTTCTTGAGTCAAGATATTGCTCATGATGCCAGTGATGATGTGCTTGAGTATTTATGAGATGGCTTTGCAAGGCAGACACTTTTCTGTCCTGGAGGTTTGGTGAGATCAGATGGGATCAGATGTTAATGGAGCTTCCAGCCTACAGGCTCAGGCCTTAACAAAACTGAGAAATCATCCACACCGCAATTCAGCCACATACTAAATAATATTATCAGGCTTGTCTCTTTGACTGCATGTTAGGAATCTGCTCCAACAATATATACAATAAGGTAACTTTTCTTGCCAGTACAGTATTTTTAATGTACTATTAAGTGTATTAAGGCTGTAATTATTGCTTATATTAGTAATCATGTAATCTACTGATTATTTTTAAAAATGAAATTGAGTAATCAGTTTTTTAAAAAGGCCAAACGATAAAAATGAGCTGAAAAAAAAAATTACGTATGCCTTTCTGAATTTGCGAATTACACATAATTGTAATTATATTTTACTGGGGAAAAGGTAAACAAGGAAGCCTTTAAAAAGAATAACAAATATATTTTTATTTAATTATTTATTACTGTTTATATAAAATATATAATGGCAAAAAGCATATAAATGGGTGTTCATTATGCCCAGTTTCTTACTGATAAAAAACTTATAGGAGAATTTAAAATATGCTTTATCATTATGCAAATTCCCTATCATTAACTAGGAGCTAGGAGGGTGAAGGCTAACACAGGCTTCCTCCGAGACCTGTGAAGCCACCGCCTCTTTTCGAACTGCCACTCACACAACGTCACTGGACAGCTGAACACGCTTGGAGGAAAGCGCCAACCGCCAGATCTGTCACGTCAGCTAACAGACGCCTGCGCTGACTAGCATCGCGTTGAGTGATGGGGGGAGAAGGAGGGGCCATCCTGCCCACCCAGGGAGAGTGAGGCTAATTGTGCTCTCTTGGACTCCGGCTCTGGACAGCTGTAGCATCACCAGGGATCGAACTCGCGATCTCCTGATGACAGGGCCAACGCTTAGACGGTTGCGCCACTCGGGAGCAAAATCAACAAAAAGTGTAATTTGACTAGGATGTTCAAACTTCTACATACAACTGTTGATGATTACTTCTATCATTTGTAGTATGTGAAGGTGTTAGGGATTGATCATATATGTATCAGGTGAAGAGGAAAAGGTGAATACAAAGCGTCTTCACTTTCACTCAGAGAATGGCTGTGCTGTATGTGCTGCTGTTTTCAGTGTTCATGTTAGTCATGCACTGTGCTGAATGTGTGCTGCCAAGGGGGAAATTACTCTCTGACCTGAATTGTCCTAAACCCTGCCTCCTTCTGCCGCTCAAACAAAGCAGCAGTGCAGTGCTAGGGAAATGCACTGCCTTGTGTTTGTATAAAATCCCTCAAAAAAGCTGACTCTTTCATCTGAACTTATCTCCGTCTCATCTCCTGTGTTCTTTACCATTACACTTTCCACATGTTCTTCCCAACACCTCTTCTCTAGTAGCTCTAGATTTCCCCTGCTAGTTCTTTCTTTTTTCTCCTTTTTTCTGCCTATGATTTGCTCCAAGGGGAGCTGACAGCAAGCTCTGATCCCTCCCTTTGTGAACAGACATTCAAGGAGAAAGCTAGCAGTTAGAATAAGAGAACAGAAACTCTTGTAGATATATGAAGATATCGGGCATTGTTCTTGCTTTGCTGCATGATGCAATTTCCAAACATCACTGTCATGTTTCAAATGTTCCACTACAGAATAAGGACTCCCTGGCGAAAAATGGAGCAGGCTGCCCACATAGCAACAAGACACAAGCAATAAACTGTTTGAGGGCTTGTATTTTTCCGGGTCTAAAGCATGATCTGGAAAGTTCTAATGTAGACATTTGCAGAGATGTAAACTGTTTCAGAGACAGGATGTGATTGGGGTGACCTCACAGGGTTTGCAGTGCATCTTTGTTTCTTTTCTTTTAGGGGTGCAGCAATATGGAATTCACACACACACACACACATTTTCTAAACCCTATGACCCTATATTAACTTCACATGGGAATGTTTTATTGAAATTCCACCTCATCAGTTCAGAATACTGTTCAATTAACTGCAGTAATCATCCAATGACAGCACAAGGTGCAAGTGGAAAAATTGTTCTATAGGAGTATGTCACATCCTAAAAAAGACTTCCATGTAGGATGCACTTATGTCTCCTCGCTCTAGAAGTCTTCTTTCTCCCCTCTCCTCCATTCTTCCACGTGCATTTAAAAATTGATATGTCCTAAAAGATGGCAGATTCGGATTTCTGGGTCTTGGGCTGGAGAACATACGAGCAAGGAAATGATGTGGCATCAAAGTAATGAGGGATACATGGTCTGCCATCTCAAACCAAAGTCGCTTTCAGAGTTCATCCAGCTTTCGCTAAATCAGCATCTACTTAAGCTAGTAAATTCAAGTAACATTTATGTTTTACTCCTTGGTCACATTGTATCTTACCTCATTTCTTGTTAGATGTGAAGAACCATATGCACCTGGCATGCAACTCACTCACTCACATTTAGCAGGTTGAAGATTTTCCACAAAGGGCACTGTCAGAACTCACTTAGATTTTTTACAAGAGCGGTTTTTGCTTCAATGATACTATGGGTCTTTGTTATTTTCTTTGAAGTAAGTGCTAATAATAGCCTTATGAGTTTTTGATTAAAAAGGCTCATATCCAGTTGTATGCACTGCTTTCACTGATTTTATATAAATTACACAGATATTGACACAGTTATTAACTAACTGGACACATGTTTTTATCTGCTTGCAGCACGGGAGGAGAATGTAGCAACATTTCGAGGCTCTGAATATTTCTGCTACGACCTGTCACAGAACCCTATTCAGAGCAGCAGTGATGAGATCACGCTATCCTTCAAAACCTGGCAGCGCAACGGACTCATCCTCCACACGGGAAAATCAGCCGACTATGTCAACCTAGCGCTAAAGGACGGAGCTGTTTCATTGGTCATTAACCTGGGCTCAGGAGCCTTTGAGGCAATTGTGGAGCCTGTCAACGGAAAGTTCAATGACAATGCCTGGCATGACATCAAAGTGACACGCAATCTGAGACAGGTAATCATGTGATGTGACATCGTCCAGTGTTTATGCTTAATTAGATGTGATAAGCTAAGGGTTAATGATGATGTAGGCTTTGGCTCTGTGGCTAGTTAGTGAATAAGTAAATTATTCTTTTAACATGGTTTTCTTCCTATATAAAATTCTTAAGGCTTGGTTTCCCAAAAGCACAGCTGGCTAACAGTCATCATGATATAAAAGCTAGCAGAGTGAATGCTGATCTCTCTGGTTGTTTTCAAAATGAGGATGCAAATTCTTGTAATTCTTATAATGGTGAAGGCAAGTTTACGAAAAATATATATTGAATTCATCAAACTGCAAGTCCAATGAGAATGGGAAGAATGAAAAAATGAATGAAAATTTTAGTTTTCAGCAAAATTTGATAATACCAAAATGTTACAAAATTGGACTGTTTCCAGTTGTAACTTTCACTCTGCATAGTTCTGTTTCATTCTAGAAAATGTGGAGCTGTTAAAATTACTAGAATCAATTTTTATAGTCAATTCAACAAACATTCATTTGACCTAGAAAGTGCAACAGTATGTTGGAGAACTATGTAGGAAGTACTAATCGTCCATGGGAATGTTTTAATTGCTTGTTTTGGAAAAAAAAAAAGTCAGTTCTTTTTGGCTACTATCCCTTGCTCGACTCACAATGCTGCAAAGCTTTTGGGAAACCCACAATCTAATTTTACACTGCTTGATTGATGGTTCCATAACAGACTGTCTGTGGGATGCTGTCTTTATCTCAAATGACATTCTTTCTTACATGTCCTCACACAGCCTAATTCTTTTTTCAAAGCCTTTCTTTCTAAGCTTAAGCTGACCTCCAGCCTGTCAGCAGTTGTGTGACTTCAGTGAATAGCTGATAGTTCTTTCAGCAGTACGTGTCAAGGGAAAAATACATTTCAAAGTTGTAGCCCAAGCATAGCTGGGAATGATGGCAACCTTTAGCTCAAGTTTGTCTGTTAGGCTCTTAAAAAAGTGCCACAAAGGTTCTTTGCACAATGCCATAGAAGAACCTCATTTGGTTCCCCCAAAAATGCTTCCAATGGATGGTTCTTTGGAGAACCAATTTTTTAAATTAGATGTCTAAGTATGAAGAACCTTTTTAAGTTTAGAGAACCACCACATAATGTATTGAACGCCCCTGGTCCAATTACATGTTTTGTTGATTTTCTAAGTGAAAATAAGTTAATGCATCCTTGATAGGAAACAGACTTTTCTTGCAAAAAAAGTAGTGCACAATTTCTATCTATTTGCTAAGTGTAACATACTGGAAAAAATAAAACATGAGATATAAAATGTCCTACAACTTTATTGCCATGTTTTTTGTCCCCCCCCCCCTCCATTATTTACATTTAGCAAATAAATAAATTGTGCATTCGAATGTGAAGAAGTGTGTAAAACATGTAATTTGACCAGGGACACACAAACATTTGCATACAGCTGTATTTGTATAGAACCTTTACATTATGTGTGTATTATGTATAGTATAGTTATACTATATAATAAAGCACATATCCACAATTATATGCAAGACACCATTTACAGACTCACAGAAAAGATGAATTTAGTGCCTCTCCACATGATGTACAATGTAGTGAGCTGAGTGCTAACATGCAGCTGCTGCTAGTAGCTAGTATGTGCTGTAAGATTCAGAGGAGATTCATTGAGAGAGGCATGGAATCGCGCTTGATTTTGTTTGGCTGACCTTAAACGTCACTGCCAAGTGAGGCAGATTTTTTACGGATTTGAAAGGTGATGCGAAGTTGACAAGTAAGTGCTTTTTTCTGTGTCACTACTTTGTTCAGGTTGGCAAAAGATTTAGCACTACCCCCATGAGATGTGAGCTGATGGACTGAAGGACCTCTTCTTTTATTCTCTCTTGTTCTCTCTCTTTCTCTATCTCTTTCTCTTTCTGTCCTTCTTTCTATGTCTTCCTCTTTCCTTGGGACAACAAAACGTGTTAGACTAACACTAACCATTCATGGGATCATTCTTATTACTAACCAGTTTCTAATCAAACTAATGTACTAACACCCTAATTCTTCATCATTGTTTATTTTTTTTATTTTTCTCTTTTAATTTCTTCCATTTATTAACAACGTTCTGTTCACTATTGTTTTGATTTCCTTTCTCCCCTTTTCCTCAAAGCACTCAGGCATTGGACACGCTATGGTAAACAAACTACATTGTCTGGTAGATATCATTTTATTGTCCTTTTTTGGGTTTGCCGTGTGTCCCTCTCCCTTTTTTCTTTCTTTCTTTGAGTTTCATTCTAGACACTCTTTTCAAAAAATGAGGAAATGGGTTTGTATTACCAGGACTTGTCACTTTTTGACTTTCCTCCTCTTATCCTTTATCTTATGTTATCTTATGATATTTTTTATCGGGCTGGCTCACACTTCTGTAGTCTTATTTAATGCAAACTTCTCACTTTGAAACTGCATCCACACCAGTAGTCTTGCAGGGGCTAGCTGAGTTTGCTTTTTCTCCCCCTCACCAAGCCTCCACATTTTTTGCGAGGATTGTCAGCAATAACTGACAGAGGCTTTCCAATAAAATCGATGATGGACTATTCCACATTGCAGGAGTTATTTGCCGAAAAGAAAACCTGAACACACCAACAGACGTCTCAAATTTGGGAGCTCTGGCAGTTTAAATTACACTGCGCATGGCATGCCCACACACACTCAACTCATCTCATTCACCTCTTCATGCAACATCAACTCATGATCAACCCTCCTAACACTTTGTCACTCCACTTTCCCCCCTCTTTTGTGTGTGTCCCCTGCATGCTGGTGACAATGCGTGTGTGTGTGTCATGTCCCCCCAGACACAGCCTTGCATTACTTCTGCATGGCTGTCCCCTGTACGGCTTTTGTGGCTTAGTTTATCCTTTGCCATTTCTTTGCCCATTTATCCACCTAATCTCATGTTTATTCATTTTGATTTAATTATGTATTGGAAAAAAAGATTATACATTTGATTTTCAAAGTGGATAACGCCTTCCCTCGCAATGCATGTCTGTGTGTGTGTGAGAGAGTCCCATCTATGTTTGTGTGTATGTGTGTGAGAGAGAGTTTGATAGTACATAGTACAACCCTGAAAACTAAAACAAGTACAAACAATTTGTCCTTGGTTTTAACATTTACTAACCCCGTAACCAGTAATTCTCCAAACCTGATAATAATTCATTTTCTTACCCCCATCAAAGATAAAGAAAATATGCCTTTGCAGTATTTTCTTTACCTGTCCTGTGAACCTATGCCAAAAAAAAAACAATACTAAAATGCTGCCTTATTCAAATCCGACAGTCCAAGGTACTGAGATCAGGGTACTGAGATCAAGTCAGAGGTAAGAGAGAGAAAAAAAAACAGAGATCGCTTAAATGTGTTGAATTCTCGACTCAGAGAGTGGCTGATTATTTGGTTTTCCATATTTTTATTGTGAAACAGGTGACCATCTCGGTAGATGGTATCCTGACCACCACTGGCTACACTCAGGAGGACTATACCATGCTGGGCTCGGATGACTTCTTCTATGTGGGGGGCAGTCCCAGCACGGCTGACCTGCCTGGATCTCCAGTCAGCAATAACTTCATGGGCTGCTTGAAAGAGGTGAGTCTGCTGGGTTTGAAAGCTTGAGTGTTTTTCTTCCAAAGTAATTTAATTTCATACAAGGCTATTACAGGCCCACCTTGACGAATAAAACCATGTTTGCTTAAAATGCAAAAAAGGTTCTTTAGAGGGATGCCGTAGAAGAACCACCTTTGGTTATCTAACACAGAGGTTCCCAACCACAGTACTGTGGAGTTACTGGGCTGTAGCTTGCTTTAATGGCTGGTAATGGCAGTAAGCAGGGAAGAGTTAGGAACATAACTGCTGAAATCCACTATAAACCTAATATAAAATATGATGACAGCTACATTAAACACAGATTTATCACTGCTGGGAATGCACCAAAACCTCTGTTTGTGGTATAGGCTAATAAGTGCCATGGTAACCCCCACCCAAGCTTCACTACCAGACAGCCGAAAACCATTTTTGCCTGCGGTTTGTCTGTGTTTAAAAAGTTGGGGAACCCCTGACATGAAGAACCTTTTCATGGATGACTCTTTAACGGAATAGGTTTCAGCCTAATCTCTATCTGCCACATTCGTAGCACATAGTCATTTAGCATAATTAACAATTTAGATTAGTGTGTCTGTGTACTGTAAAAGAGCAGAAAGTGTTTTGACTTCAGACACACTGTTCTTTCCTAAATACAAGCACTAAAACCGCTGTCTATAGTAATCGATTGTATGCTATAGATCTGGTAGAGAGATTTGGTTGAAAAATGCTGGAAGATTCCTTTAAAGCATTTATCAAAATGTTCTATAGGTAACCAAAGGTGCCTCTTTTGTGACACTCTAAAGTACCCTTTTGCCACGCTTAAAAGTTTGTTCATATCCGAGTGTTGCATTTGGCCACAGCTGCATAGCAACTGGTCTCATTCAGGCCTTATAATGCCGTGAATAGGTCTCCATGAGCAGGAATGGATTCATTCTCACTCAGTGAATGATGATTAGATTTCTTAATGTCTAGAGGTGATCTGTTTGTCTTCTGCTGAAATGTCAGTGTAACCTTTCTGGGATATTTTCATGTAAACATTCATCGAGATCGATGGTTATGAATTTTCAGGGTACACTAATGGATATGAAGGAACATGCAAGAAGTTCATACGGTGTTTCTTCCTATATACATTCATGTATTCTTACAAAGATGTTATATTTAGTGCTAGGTTCAGGCTTTACCCTCTGTGAATATGCTTTTTCCATCATGTCAGTTTGTGTAGTGTTTCTGTTATGCAGATTTGTTTGTAGACTGAAAAACAGTAAATGGTGTTGTCACAGCCTTTGCAACAAAATACATTTTCTGCCTAATAACAACTGCCAGGACTTAGTTCAAGAAACAAGACTGAAAACTGGAAATGAACAATACATGGATGAAAAGCAGAACTGAGAAAATAAATGATTTATTAAGTTCTACAGCATAACAATTATTTGAAAAGAACTGGATAAGAAACATCACTACATTGTTTCTCATTCTTGTGCAAGATCAAAGAAAAAAACAATCTAGCGGTGTTACCTCCAATTTTAGTTGTAGCTGTAGAGACTGATGTCATGTACTTCAAGAATTAAAACAGGGCTTCGTTTTTGTAAAAGGTCTTTTTCAAGACATTTTCAAACAGAGCATACCTTGTATGTTTGAATATTGAATATTTATAATATATTGCAAATCCCTATGTAGACAACAGGCATATTGCAGTTTCACAACCTTGAATTATTTTATGATAAAAAGATTCCAGTGTCAAGATAAAATACTTTAACATAGAACAAAGGGCCTTTTTTTATATTTAGGCTTTCTGGCATGGCATTCTGTTCATTTTCTTGTTCAAGATATTTGAAGCACTACTAAACGATCTTTTGCTGTCCATACTCATACAAGGTGCAAAGAACTAGGCTTGAGCAACTTCAGCAAGAGGAAAGTCCTTATTGTGCAGTTGAGTATCCTGAAGACTGAGGCAGTTGTATTCTTCTGAATATGAGCATGCTAATTAAGGTTCAATTTCCCATCTAGGCAGAAACACCACTGCTATACACAAGACTCCAAACACTACATTAGCCAACAGCTTTGCATATAACTGGTACAAAAGAAAATTAAGGTGTACCATTTTTCTTTATGTTCAGTTAGTGGAAAACAGACATGAATTCATTCTAAATAGATGTTAAAATTAGAACTGCATTTTAGTTCTTAATACAGTAAGTGTTTAGAATCTACTTTCAATTAATTTGTTTATATCCAAGTTTGTATAGCTCATTGCATTTAATAAAGGCAATTTACTCCAAATGATTTTCTTGTTAAGAATTACTCTTTTAAGCCATTTTAGGTTGAAGACATAAATATGGAGGTATAATATATAGATAGATATGGATATGGATATAAAAAATAGTTTATTTAGGAACAATTTGAAATGTTTTTTAGTTTGCTCTAACTGGAACTACAATGCAAGAGTACCACTAAAAGACCATGTACATGGATGTGGCATCATTATTTCTGTAACTGGTCATTATTTGGAAATCTTTATTTGACAACCAGCCAACATAGATCTATATCATTTGCTAATAGCCTGCTTTCTGTAGATGAAGGGTACCTTAGAAAGATATCTTTTAAAGGTCTCACACCATATAGATATCACACACATGCAGAGCCTGCATTCCCAGATGCATGTAATAACCTTCATAATGGTAAGTCACCTTGTCTCAGCTTCTTTATCTTCTGATAGAGTGCTTTGTATTTGTTAACTATCTAGAGAAAATTTAGTCTGACAGAATATGTAATGAGGTACAACCCTCACTGAAATGCATGTATATGAGGGAAAGAACATGCTTGAACATGAGGGATTTTTTTTTTTTTACTTTATTTGAGTTGCCTACCTCTGAATAGTCAAATGGTAACCCAACCTCACATTTTTAGTACTGCATCTCTAAGTTGGCCTGACTATTATTTCACAATGCATAACTACATAAAAAAAAGCCATATTCTTTTTAACAAGCCCCTTGGTAATCCGACAGCACTAAGTACAGGTAGAATTGGGGTACAATGCAACTTGGAGACTTCTTGTAATCTGAGGTGGTCAGAGGCGCGTGTGATCAGATAGGTTGTGGTCAACTTAATGTGGACGTGCTGCTGGTTAGAAATTATGTCAGACTTTCACCAGCACTGCAGAACATCACCATGTCACATGACATTATAATCTCACGGGAGCAAGGTGGCTGTTTTTGAAGTCAGATGCTGCAGGAGCTACAACATGGCTTTTGACATCAGAACATCTCCCTCGTTGGCCTGAATCTCTGATGACAAACATGACGTGTCACCTATGTTATGTTTTTATTCTAAAAACTTCAGATCTGTGTTCTCCTACTGTTATCTCTCCCAAAGTGGATGCCATTTGTTTGATTTACTCCTTCTGGCAGCTCTTTTTTTACATATGGCCATCAGCAAAAAAATGGGTAAAACAGTTCAGGAGTTTGTTTTTTTAAAAGAAGTATTGCCCTTGTAGATCATAATTTTTTAGATTTCTTGTCATCTTCCTGGCAATATGGTTACCTTTGTAATTTTATAATTATAATTAAACGCCGCATGATCAGCCATGTCCCGACCTAGTTTTAGATTAAATGCCTTTTAAATCAGACAGGTTAACTGTAGTTTGAGAATTCTAGTAATTCTAGTTATAGTTAGCCAACAATGTTAAAAATAATCCTGAAAGCGAAGTCTGAACACACCAGCACCCAAAGTGAACTACAAGACGAGAGCATAGTAGCCAGCAAAGAGAAATGGAAGCTAACTTCTGAACCCAACCACGTGAGGAACACTGAAATACTGGCTGCAATCCATTCTCTGAGGTCTGACTTCTCCTTGAAGTTTGCAAATGTGATGACGGCCATTACTAAAATTAAAGAGAATACCGCAGTAGGGTAGGCTTACAGCAGAGGAACACATTAGTGAAGTGGAAGACACACTTACTGAGCTACAAAACAGAGCTGCTACTGTAGAGAAAGCCATCTCTACACTTACAGCAAAAGTTGATGTCATGTTGCTGGTGTTAATGAGAATGTACATAGTGAATTGATCTCTTGCACATGATATGCAGTTGCACTTGTTTTGAAACACCAGCATGGTTTTATCTCTTTATCGTTGAGAGGAGGAAGCTTTCATTATAATTTAATTGAAGCCAAAGTAAGGGGTGCAACATACTGCAAGAGTTTAGAACACGGTAAGGACCAGTTTAGTTGGGGAAATTCAGTGGATTTGTTTATTGTTTGGAAGTGAATGGTGGCACAAAATGTTTGTTTTTGCAACAAGTCTGAAGTTTTCATTACAACATATACTCCTTTTCTTAGGGTTAATTTTTAATTTTGATATCTGACAAAAAATTCAAAGGTGCAGGTAATAAACAGGTTAATAAGTCTCCAGTCAAACAATTTTTTACAAGAAACCCATTTACTTGCCAAAGACAACTTTACAATTTGGAGACGATAGCAAGGGTGGATTTTCTCAGCTTTTTTTTCTACACATGCAAGGAGTGTAATGGTCCTCAATCATAAGTCTGTTTCTTTTTATGTATAGAAGGTGTTTGAAGATAAGACTGGAGGATATTTATTTGTCCAAGGTAACCTTTTAACAGAAAAATGAATGTATTTGGGCCCAATGTAGATGACCCCAACTGCTTCAACAGTTTAATTTTGATGTTGTCTACAAGATCTGGTGTTTATATCATTGCAAGAGACGTCAACTGTACCCTATGCTCGTGGAAGGACCAGTCATCAGGCCCAGGTCTATCTCATTCTACAAGTAGGAAGGCCATTTACCACTTGATGGAAGATCTTAATTTAATAAAAATCTGTCAAAACCTAAAACCTGATTCATGTTATTCAAAGCCTTATAATTCATATTCCTGCACTGATTATTTTATGATACTGACCAGCCTTCTTTCTAAAATGGAAGATAGTAGATAGATGGTGCCATTGTAATCTCAGATGATGCACCTATCTCTCCATAATTATGTAGATAAAAGATTGATAGGCAATGTCCCTAAATGGTGACTCCAACCAAGATGCTTTCCTGCACTCTTAGATCTAATCTATAACTTTGGAAAGTATAAAATTAATCATTCTAAATCTTCTTTAATGTTACAGCTAGCTAGTGAGCCAGAAGGCTAAACAGCTGGACCGACGGACAGCTACTAACTTACTAACTTGTACTAGCCAAAGCAAACTATACCTATATTTCTCAAATGCACTTAAGTGTGTACAATTAAGTGCATTTCATCTTCACAAATTTGAAAAGGATTGATGCTCTACTAACCAGTCAAGCAACACACTGTTCATCAACTGTTCAGTACTGATGCGCTCAGAGAGCTGTGTGCGGCAAACCAGTTTCATCATGCAACTTTTGGAAGACACCAATACCACAGGGAAAGCAGGTGTGTGACTTTTTTGAGCTACTAGCCATGACATAATTGGAAGAATATTCGATCCATAAAATAAAATGACCGCAACTACATATAATAAAAATAATAGTAATGAACTAAGTAAAATAAAAAAAAAAATACAGATATCCAATATCTGGTGGGGAGTGTGCCCCAAGTTTGAAAGGGCATGACGGCCCTTTGTCACAATACCATTTTGCAGAAGCAAAAACCAACACAGGAATGTGCTTCACACTTCAGTCACTTTTTATAGTTAATCTGAGACAAATCATCAGTAAGCCCTTACTGATTTGAATGTGTTTGTATGCTTGCCCTAAAACTATCACAGTGCTTCCAACAATAAAGGCAGCATCATATTTCTTTTAGGTAGAGATAGAATACACAGTCGCACACTCCACATGCTCATTTTTTGTGCTGAATATGAACATGTTCATAAAGGTTTCACCACTTGCACAATGTGAAGCATGGCTGTGCTATTATCTCATTTAAACTTTGCAATATTGATTCATGACACAGTTGCAAAAAATGCCTGAACCACTCTGGCGGTAATTTTCCCAGTAAGAAGCTGATGTGGATTAAATTATATTTTCCACAATGTTTCCAAACATGTTTGGTCCCACATACAACAGCTTGCACAGATTCAGCTGAGTGACCAATAGATTTAAAAGATGCATTTTGATCTGTTCAGACAGAGCATCTTCTAACTGCTGTTGTAGAAGGACAGAGAAAAAAAAAAAAACATGCTCAAGCAGGATTTAAAAAAGACAGTTTGCCATAGTAATTAGAATAATTCTTACTGTAATTATAATACTTTTGAAAAGGGCTTGAATAATAATAATTACATTTCATGTCTTTTTTATAGTAGAAACATGTTCTTATTTAAAAACTTGAATCTTGATTAAACATTAAAAGCACATTTATCAAACAATGTGCAATTATTTGTCAGCATTTCTACCCTTAAAATTCATAGCTCTGTCAGCTGTACCGTTGCCCCTAGGAATCTCCAAATAAAAGTCTTTTTTATCGGTTTACTGTAACATTAAATGATAATTACATACAATATTTTCCATCCTATTTCAGAGAATCCCATAGAGGCGATGATAGCATATTGTAATTACTCTCAGGTCTCGTAAAAATGTCCAAATTTTATTTTGTTTTCTGTTTTTGTACAGGTTATTTCCAAGAATATAGCCATCTCAGAATATTTTCAAACATCATATTTCTATACAGACACAGACAAAGGCATTTGTTTGAACATTTTTTTAATAAACAACTGATTTGCAGTCATGGGCTGGAGGTTAGGGAACCAGCCCTGGGACCAGAAGGTCGCCAGTTTGATCCCTTGAAGCGACAGTATGTGACAGAAATGCCCTTGAGCAAGGCACCTAGCCCCCAACTGCTCCCCGGGTGCTGCAGATAGGGCTGCTCACCGCTCCGGGCAAGTGTGCTCACTGCCCACAAGTGTGTATGTGGTGTTTCACTTCCTGGATAGGTTAAATGCTGAAGTGAAACTTTCCCTGTTGTGGGACTAATAAGGGTAAATTAATCTTAATTTAGTAAAGTAATTTCCTTTATTAATACTTGTACTCATGAATTATCACTTTTCTTTATTCCTAACAATGAAAATTACTTACAGGAGTTGATTTTGATCTTGAATTTCTCAAATTTCGACATGTATCATTTGTGGTAAATTTATCTAATTTAGCTTTAAAACAGCCAGAATGCTGAAAAACAGTCTTCTGCTATCTTAAAGAGAATGACTTAGGTATATAAAAAGCACAATGCCTCTACACACATAATTTCTATATATTCTATTAAGATGACTGAAGATTACAAATAGAAGACAGAAGGTTTCTGCACCATCATCACTAATGGATTGTTGGGCCCTAAAATAATTTTTGCATATATCAGCAGTCTCACATTAAAAAAAATTATTTTGGGCTGTCATACCTTGGAATGAATAGCTTAAGGATGTCTGTGTATGTGTGTGCTGTCTCTGTGTGCATTTATTAGGGATGCCTATTCAGTATGTCTCCTTTTGCAGATCCAGACAGCTTTGTGCCAGGAAGTGATATGAGCTCTGCCATTGCAGAGACTAACCTGTACATGCAGTTGACCAAGAAAAGCACCCACATGCATGTGCTACTGAATTTATTGTTATATTCTTCGCTAGCTTTGTCTGTTTTGTGCTTACTAACATGCTTAAATTAAATTGCTAATTCAATTGTAATTTTTGTTTGAGCATACTTTGATATGGTTACTTATCCATTGGATTTATTCATGATTACTCCATTGAAAATTATTGCTGTATATATAAAATACTATATAACAGTTTACATAATCAGTAATTACTCTATTGCTAATACAATTATTAGTCAAAGCTTCCGAGTTCATTAACTTCCTCTTAATTGTATATTGGATATTCTGTTATGGCACAGGTTTATGGAAGTAATATAAAATAACTTTGTGATCAGTAATCCTGTATAATAATCCAGTAATAATCAGTAAACCAGTAAGATTGTACTGTATTTCATACATCAAAAAATGGATGTCTACAGTCTTGTAATGATTCAGTTATCTTTTATTGTGTCCAAAAATGTATTCACAGACCCATTTTAGCTGTCTTCGTTTTCATGATCGATCCTCTCCTGTAACACACCGAAATCACTATGTCGTTCTTGCATCTTCACCAGCAGTAGGCCTTTTCACCTTGTTTCCTCATGTTGAATTGCTGTTCTTTGTCATTAATACAAGGGCTAATACAGTGGCCAGCTGTGGACCTGATAAGAGAACTAAGACAATGATCTAAGAGAGATTGCACCTGCTCTCCTCCCTCAGGATCCGATCAATAGTCCACTCCAGCATTGAGGCTCAGCACAAGGCCTTATAGAGTCATTAAAGCCCTTTGTTTTGATTATAAACAGTGCTCTTGGGAGTTGATGCTGGGGCTGGCTCTGTACTGGTTCCTTGATAGGGTCATAAAATGTCAGGATAGCACAAAAGGTGGAGAAATTGTGCACGCTGGATCAGTCTTTCTTTCATCTCATCATTTCCTGTTCATTGCTATTGATCAGTGGTAATGGCCATTGAAAGCATAACCACAAACATTATTGCATTCTAGAGCTAGCAAGGTTCATCGGGGAAGTGAAAAAATTATTGACTGAACATTTTTTTGAAAGCAGTGTGTTTCTTTTTTGTTTTGTCAGGGGATTACACACCATTAGTGTATTTAATTAGCCCAGTTTTTTCAAAGATTTACAAATTCTTAATCCTGCCCTCTAGCCAGTCCATATTTTTGTTGTATTCTATTTCCTAACAAACCTAAACCAGGTAACTCTACAGCGTTTGATTACCTGGCTGAAGTGTGCAGCTGGAAGCAGAATAGAAGTGTGGTCCGACTGCGGGTCCTTGAGGACTAGATTGCAAACCTCTAGTTCTTCCGAGTTCATCTCTGTCTGTCTCTCTGTCTCTCTTACTCTCTATCTATCTATCTATCTATCTATCTATCTATCTATCTATCTATCTATCTATCTCACTCTTTCTCTCTCTTTCACTGCAGTCAGTTCTCAGGGCACCTGTGTTGATTTACTGTCAAATCTTCTAGGATTATCTGTAATCCCAAAGCTGCAAAATCTGTTTGCTGACAGCTGTGCTCTCAAACACAACTGCTGTTTGCTGTGCACACAGTGCCCTATATACCAGAAAAAGCTCTTTCCTTAGGGAGAAAAAAATGCTTTTAATTTTCTGCTTCAGTGGATTTCAATTTACAATGCTTCTCCTTTTGTAATTTGTTGTATTTGGCTATACTGTACAACAGAATATACTGAAAAAAAAATATATATATATATAGTTTTATTGGCATAGGCAAATCTGAAATGAACTTTGAATTTACTAATACTGAATTTATATTTGTTGTCTTCTTTTATAGCTGTGTCATTAATAACAAGCTCTAATGTGTATGCTGAACTAAGAGGTCTTCATTTCCTGCCTTTTCTATTATTGCTAGCAAACATACATCATATTCAATTACATTTTATTTGTGTAGGTTTTTTATTCAACAGATATTGTAACTAAAGATGCACCGATACCACTTTTTCCCTTCCGATACGATAGCTGATCCTTTAGTATCAGACGATACCAAGTACCGATACCAATACTAACTCTAATTCTATCTACCCTAACCCACCTGTAAGTTCTGATATTAATACAATTATATTTTTTAATCTTTTATTTGGGTAAAATCTATGTTCTGTGTCACAAATAAAACACACTCAGCTTGGCTAGATGACATTTCGCTTCTCTGCCTTTTGGCTAAGATCAAGTGTAGTATCTGTTCTTATCAGTTTAATATCTGATACGTCCTCTATATGAAGACTACATATTAAATTGATTTTTAGAACAGGGAGACGGAAGAGGAGCTTGCTCTGCCTGCTCCATGCATCGACCTGGTATTGCAGTACCTCCAGGAACAGTGCACCTCTTTTTTTGTGGGGTAGTCATGGGCTGGAGATTAGGGAACCAGCCCTGTGACTTAATTTACTTGTCAGATTATATTTGTTAGATGTTTAAGAATTTTTTGCTAAATTTTTGTTTTTTACTGTATTTCCAATTGTAATAAGAACCATGTTTAACAACCATGTTTAACAAAATGTAAACTATCTTTATTGTGCAAAACAGTTAAAAACAGAACTTAGCAGTATACAGATAAATCTGTGGTGTTTACACATCAGCACACAGCAGCGTCTCTGGCTTAAAAATTGAGCTTAATGTTGTTTCAGGCAGGGCTAGTGGATGCACAGGCCCAGCTAGCGGACTGCTATTCTAAAAGCTAAATCAAGGCTAAAGGCTATTAAAGGCTATCATTACGCTGAGAGTTCGGTGGTTCCTTCCACCGTTTAAGTGCCAGTATTGGTGCCGATACTGATTTGGTATAGTTGCAACACTAGTTGTAACACATCTAGATCTAGATTTAGCAGTGAGCAAGCTCAACCTGAAAAGAACTTCCTCTTAATTGTAGGTTGGTGTGGATATTCTGTTGTGGCACAGGTTTATGGCGGTTTTGTAAATAACTTTGTGATCAATAATCATAAAAATAAGAGCATGAGGAAGAAGCACTGAGACTGGGAACCCATTCTCCTCTGGGTAACGCCAGATAATGGAATTAGGATTACTAGTGAGATCAAAAATAGACATTCATGCTGAGCAATGACATGTGAGAATGTAAGAATGACCAGTGTTAAAAGTCTCTTAAAGATCAAGCAGATTACATGAGAACATGGAAGATAACCTGAGAATAAGTGTAAGACAAGATTGCAGCTGTGGGAAACTTCAGGGTTTGCAATCATGAAGTTAATCACAAATTAGAAGAATTTTAAGTGGGATGTGATGGTAAGTTATTTTTTTAAACAGCTGATAGATGATGGAAGGCTTTCTTGTAATGTTACTTTTATGTGCACCAAGTCATATATTATAGTTAGTAGTAATGCCAGGGTTTTTTTTCACAGTTACAGTTGATGGAGCTGAAAAAGCCATCATGATTTAATGTATAATCATACAGCTTGCTTCGAGCAGTCTTTGGAACCAGTAAAAGTTACACAATTCTCAGGCTTATTAGGTCTGTCAGTCTTAGGCCTTTACACATGGTTTTAGCATTCATCTCGAGTGATCTGATTGTAAGTGGACATTAAGACATGTAGCCATTCACACCTGGCATTTCCACGTCGCAAATACATCTCCGGTGACTGGATTTCGTGACTGGACGAAAAGTACAACCCACATTTAGTGTCTCACTATGTTTGTTGTCAGACAAATATGTACCGGGGATCAACATGAATTGTTAACACGACTTGTAAACAGATGATCCAGATGAAAAAAGCTACAGCAGCTGCTTTAGTCTCTGCTGATGACGCAGCTGATTAAAGTGGTCCTTGCTGTCGAAGACGCATTAACATGCTTTAGCGTTCACACTGTAAATGTTATGAATATGCGTCCCTGACCACTTTCAAAGGTGGTTTAGGTGACCAGATTACAATGTGTAATTTCTCTGACCCTTACAAGATTTTCTAGCCTGCCTATTTGAATCTGTGGTCTGTGGAGTCAGATGCTGCACCAGCAGAGCCATGGTCTAATGTGATCCCAGGGCTCCCGAGTGTTGCAACCGTCTAAGCGTTGGCCCTGTCATCAGGAGATCATGAGTTAGATCCCTGGTGATGCTACAGCCGTCCGTAGCCGGGAGTCCGAGAGAGCACAATTGGCCTCGCTCTCTCTGGGTGGGTAGGATGGCCCCTCCCTCTCCCCCCCATCACTCAGCGCGATGCTAGTCAGCGCAGGCGTCTGTTAGCTGACGTAACAGAACTGGTGGTTGGCGCTTTCCTCCGAGCGCGTTCAGCTGTCCAGTGACGTTGCGTGAGCGGCAGCTCGAAAAGAAGCGGTGGCTTCACAGGTCTCGGAGGAAGCCTGTGTTAGCCTTCACCCTCCTAGCGTTGATAGTATCGTGTGATTGGGGGAGTCCTAACTAGCGGGTGGAATTGGAGACGATAAAATTTAAAAAAATATATATATATATGTGTGATCCCTGTACAAGAATGAGCTCAGTTATAGAGCTGCACCTTTCTCTATGAGCTTAGATATAAAGAGAACATTTAAGATTGATGAAGACTAGGAGTCAGGGTTAATGTCACCTGTTTTAACAAGAAAGTAAACTGTAAAAAGTTGTAAGGAGAAAAAAGGCTATACGAGGATGTTTGAAGACATAAAAGTCTTACATACAATGCAGCTGTCTGTTACCTAAGAAATGAAATTGAATCGGGGCTGTAAAAAAAATAACTACTGGGTCCTTACCACTTTTTCCAATTAATTTTTATGCTTAAATGTGGGACCTTACAGTGAACTTTAGTGTGGGTATGGTGGTATTTATCACCTTTTTACTCCAAATAATTATCCAATTATGAGATATGATATAAGTCCTTTTCAGCGTAAAAGCTGAAACCTGTTTCAGCATTTCAGTGTTATTTAGTTCTTAACTGAGTTCTTATCATTTTACCCCAAATAATTATCAGGTACTTTGGAGTTGGTACCATGCACATAGCCCCAACCTAGAATGTCTTGGACATTTCAGTGCAATTTAGTAGAATTATCTTAGAACTTACCATAATTTTATGCAGAATAATTATCTAGTACTTTGGAATTTGTACTTCAGACATACCTGGTTAATACCTAAAACGTAAGGAACTGTAAAAGCAAGCATTACCAATAACTCCATACTTCCACAGGAGGTTATAGCTTTCTCAACAGTGACAACTAGTTTTTCTGTTGAGAGAGAAACTTCTGCAAAGTCCTATGGAGTAAGGTTTCAGAGTAATGAGTAAAAAATGACTGATAAGATTTCTTATTTCTAGATAAGTAATGTTAAGAGAAACAATTCACAAAGACTTAAAATAATATCCTGGTTTCTGAGTAATGCTTAGAACATCACTAAAAAAAGTTGCCGTGTCTCCCCTTTGGCCATTTAGATGTGCTCTATGTACATAATTATAGCCTGGGGGCAGCCTCATTTAAAGCTAAGTATTCTTCAGGTGTAATCTAGATTTCTGTAAGACAAAGAGCATTAAATCCCTGGTGATCACTAATAATTTCATTTATAAAGATGGCTTTAGATGTGAAGGCTCTTATGTTCAGCAGTCCTAGTTTCAGATCAAAGGTGCTGGCACTGCAAAAGGGATGTTCTAGTTTAATATTAATTAGGTTAGTGAAACAAACTTCACAAGGTTTCTGCATTCATGTTTGATTCAAGGAACAGACGTTTTCTGTACACTGTAATGGCTCTACTTAAAAAAAAACCTTGTGGTAACAAGCAATTGAACTAGTTTTATTCTACTCAAAAAATACTTTGATTGAAAGAATCGTTCATTCAAAGTATTTATTTAGGTTGAATAAAACAAGTTAATTTACTTGTTACCACATGAAGTAATTTTTTTAGGTAGGTCTGATGAGCCACTTTTTACAGTGTATAACGATGAGCTTATTTGACGTTTTAAGGTAGCTAGTAAGCAATCGCTTTAGCCACATTTTTTAGGAACATTTTTTTTTACTGATTTTGGGTTGTCAATGGCTACCTACAAAAATGTGCTTGATTAGAAGAAAGGAGTTGGGAAATCACAGACCTTCAGTAGATAATCTGCTGGTTGTGTTCAAAACATTTTGAATCTTTATTGATTTCACCATAGGCACATGTTTGGTAACAGATTAAAATTGACTGGAAACTGGGACTTTTGTGGAACAGTCATTTTGCAACTATGCAAGCACAGCAGCTATGAATACAACATAATAGCATAATATTTATTTGAATGATACAGCTGTAAAGATTAAAATGTAATTGAACTACAAAACTCAAGGCTCAGTGCCAGCGCCTTATTTATTTTCAAAATAATTAATTAACAATAAGAAAAAATAAGACATTATTTTGACATAAAATGTCATAAATCCAAGGAAATCAGTAATTATTTTGACTTTCTGTTTTTAAATATGTATTCATCTGGTGGAATGAACTGTACTTAAGTCTTGAGCTAAGTGCATTTGGATACTGTGGGAAATTGTAAAATCTATGTTTAATCTGACTGTGTGCAATTTGGCTGTTTAGGAACTGGATTATTTTGAACTTGTGATTAGTGTAAACGCTTAGCTATGTGCAGTGCATCAAAGCCTTGCTGTGCCACAGCACACACAGAGGCCACAACATACAAAGTAACAAAATAACCAGTAGCTTTCGTAATGTAGGGCCTGCCAAGTGTTTCACTATGTGTTTTAAACAATCATACTGACATATTTAGACAAAAACAAAACTGTCAGCTCATTATTTAGGTAAAACCTACCCTTAAGACATTTTGATGATTGTTCTAAATATATCCAAAGTATTAAAGAAAATAATTTTTTTGTAAAAACTTTTTTCCAAAATGTTGGTTTAGCAAGAAATGAGAAATGTGAAAAACAGTGATAACAACAAATTTTGAAATAAGAAATGACATAGCGGAGACAGAAGTCATGCGTTTGGCTTTGACTTTAGCCCTCATTAAATGCAAGCGTGTCATGTTATCATCAGGAATTTTCACAGTAGTTGATATAAACACTGATTAATTTGCATTTTCTGTTAACTAGATTTTTGGAAATTTGTGTAAAATTTGCAAAACATTTGAATGGAAACTCAGCTACTGAGTAAGACAAACCTGAGAGACACATAAAATTGATCCTAAAATTGACTATTGCTATCAGACATTATCTATTCACCTCACTGTGAAGGCTCTGCTAGTGGAGCTAGCGACTCTCTGTGTCTGAGGCATCCAGAACTTAAACACATTCCCCTTAGTACAGGGAAGTACAAGGTTGTGGTCAACCTTATTAAAATAGTGCTACTTCATCCGTTGTCCGTTTAAATGTTCTCTGTATTATCTCTGTTGGTTGCCATGTAGGCCAAGAATATTTTTAGAAAAAAATACAGTAGTAGGAGAAAAAAAAGTTTTGCAAGATAAGATTGCCCCAGTAAACAATTTCAAAAAACAAACCAAACTCTTACTATAATAATATGCAATGCATACATACAGCTACATGTCAGTAGTTTTCAGTGGTCAAACGCTTAGTCTTATTTGGTGATCTATAATAGCAAACACATTAAGACTGGAGTTATGACAGTGTCACTCATAATATGATTCTTTGGACTTAGGTGGTCTACAAAAACAATGACATACGTCTGGAGCTGTCTCGTCTGGCCCGGATTGCGGACCCCAAGATGAAGCTGCAGGGCGATGTGGTCTTCAAATGTGAAAATGTGCCAACTCTAGACCCCATCTCCTTTGAGACAGCAGAGTCGTTCCTCAGCCTGCCCAAGTGGAACACCAAACGTGTGGGCTCCATCTCTTTTGACTTTCGTACTTCTGAACCCAATGGACTGATTCTTTACACTCAAGGAAAGCCCCAAGAAAAGCGGGATGCCCGCAGCCAGAAAAGCAACAAGGTGGACTTTTTTGCTGTGGAGCTTTTGGATGGCAGCTTGTACATTCTGCTGGATATGGGATCGGGAACAATAAAGGTAAAAGCTACGCAGAACAAAGTCAACGACGGGGTCTGGCACCATGTGGACATTCAGCGAGATGGAAGATCAGGTGAGTTTCAAATTCTTTAAGTAACAACAAACTTTAGGAAGAAGGGAAAAGAATGAAGGGTAGGATCAGTGCAGATGTTGTAGTTAAAAGTTTTTCATCTTCTGATTATCTGCCAAACTACATTGAACATGTATACTTAGAGAAGAATACAATACTGGACATTGTAGTTTAATTACTTACATACTACACATTAATTAAAACAAAAAAAAAAATGAAAACATAAACTTTCATGTTCATGTTAACAGCTATATAAAGTTTCTATAAACATATTCTATGTTCAAAAAACACCATGGCAAGAAAAGTTATTTGCTATGTATTAGTGCTAATTAAAAATCATGGTGAGTGCAAAGACAAAGACATTGTAGTTTAATTACTTACATACTACACATTAATTAAAACAAAAAAAAATGAAAACATAAACTTTCATGTTCATGTTAACAGCTATATAAAGTTTAAAGCATCAGCATTCATTAGATTTTACCCAGCATGGCTATAGGTTCTGGTTTAGTTGCTTAAAAGTTGCTTAAACATCTGCTACACATGTTGGGTAGAATTTAAGTACCGGGGAATATTCCATCTCAGCCAATGTATCAGTACATTGTACACTGGAAATGTGAATGTGGTCACAAATGTAGTTACACTGGAACATAAAATGAATGTTGTTGTCTCCCAGGCAAGTTGTTCATCACAGGAACTAATAAGTCAGTTAAGCTATGTACCGAAGTAGATGTAGTATGTGATTTCTAAGTAGGTGAGACAGCTACTGTCTTTGCCATTTAGTTTTATAAATGTTTGTTTAAGAGAGCTCTAACTAATGGAACGATCACATAGGATACTGCAACTTTGGTCAGATTTCATTAACACTCTGCATGCTGCATGTTCTTAATTTGTAGTCTTTAAAGCCCTTCAATGCATGGATGATTTTTATAGAAGTATCAGAATAAAGTTCACCTCCATCACTGTTCTATAGCTGGTCAAACAGATGTCTTAAATTTGATGTAGCAACTGAGGCTGACAGTTTCTGGAGTAAATGCACTACATGTCCAAAATTTTGTACACACCTGCTCATCTACATTTCTTTTGAAAACAATGCTATTAATAGGGAGTTTACCGTAGAATATTGCTGTGAAGATTTTATTGCATTCAGTCACAAGAGCATTAGTAAGGTCAGGTACTGATGTTGGATATTGTTCCTGGATCACAAATGCCAGACCAACTCAACTCAAATGTATTTGATAGTGCTGCTTTAGTCCAGAAAACCCAGCTCCACTGCTGTACATAATTTTGTTAGTCTTGAGATTATTCATTTGCACATTTTATAGATCTCAATTTCTGTTTATTATGGCAATACTGTGGTATGGACAGCTGGCTAAATAAATCAGTGGACAATATATGTCAGTATACTGTCAGAAAATGAGTTAGTGTTGACAGCTAGTTTATAGTTTCCGGCTATGCTCTTTATGTTTTTTCTTTGCCACTTTTCTCCTAAGATGTTCAGTAAGGTGGGACAGTACATATGAAAGGATCTGAAGCCAATCATACATGCAAACTATTTCCTGATATCACACACAGGCCTTTGGTTTGAGTCTTTTTTTCCTTTTCTGTTCAGCATACAGATTTGCAAAGGATTTTGCTTAAGGGCCTGGCATGGTCAGTATAAAAGTCTATGATCTAATAGTTTAGCGAACTCTTTTAGTCTGGATCTAGGAACCTTTTTGATCAGTGTACTTCTGGAACATCCAGATGACCAAGATATATTATATTACATTGACCAATATTATTCAAAATGATGAAAAATATTTAGTTTTAGTTTCTTATTTTTCATCAGTTCTTTTCATAGAAAGGTTTTTTATGCATTATAAAATGTTATCCTTTTGCTAAAAGTTACATTTGTGTCTTGTTTCATTTACAGCATAAAACATACTAGTTAAGTCAAGTATATTCACACTTATACTAGTAGTATATGTATATAGTGCTCCACCAGGCTTGGTCATAAAGCAGCTTTACAGAAAATCCAGGTCCAAGCCCCAGTGAGCAAGCCAAGGGGTGACAGTGGCAAGGAAAAACTAAGAGTAAGAGCAAGCAGCCTTCAGAGGAACGAAGACTCAAAAGGGGAACCCATTCTCCTCTGGTCGACACCGGATAGCAAAACAATAACATTACCAAAATAATATGAATAGAGAAGAGGATTTTACAATAAATGTACTATATTGAATATAATATAATATAATATATAATGTACAATATTGAATTAATAATTTTACATACAACCCCATTTCCAAAGAAGTTGGAACACTGTGCAAAATGTAAATAAAAACAGAATGCAATGATGTGCAAATCATTTAAACCCTATATTTAATTGGAAATGGTATAAAGACAGCATATCAAATGTTGAAACTGAGAAATGTCATTGTTTTTTGCAAAATATATGCCATTTTGAATTTGATGCCAGCAGCACATTTTAAAAAAGTTGGGACAGGGCATGTTTACCACTGTGTTGGGTTTAAATGATTTGCACATCATTGCATTCTGTTTTTGTTTACATTTTGCACAGCATCCCAAAGGGGTTGTAGAGAAAAAAAAAAAAAAGAAGGCTGTCATTGGACAGTATGTAGATTAACCAGTGCAATCTGGTGACTACTGTCAGTAGCGTATCATACTATTAAATATTGGTACTTTGTCATACTATTAAATATTAGTATCAGCGTGATTTTTGCTGGTACTGACAAATCTGTGGCACCTCAATATCAACTGATATTTTCAGCCAATGTATTGGATGTATCAGTTAAGCCATCATTTTCTTAATTATCTCCAAAATGTCCTGATGCCTAACAGAATCCACAATGCCAGCAGTATCTCTGTGCTGTAACAGCCTGTTACATGTAGCGTTTTCCTACCACCTAGTGGCGGATTTTGGCATACAGGTTCTGGTGTCATCACACAAGAAGTAAAGGAACCAGAAAGTGTGTTCATTGTTCAGTTACATGCTGATGAACTTCTCCACAATCTGTTTGCATCTGCTATCATCTGTTGTCTTTCGTGGCATCGTCTGTATGTATATTCTTACTATAATGTTTACCCTTACGTATGTTTAGATATTTGTTGAGTTTATGCTGTTTCTATGCTATTTTGCTTAGTTGAATATAGCATCTGTAAGCAAGCTTTTATCATGCACTGATAATGTTAGCCTAGCTATTCAGTGTTACAGGGAGCAACTTATTCGTGTAAATGTCAATGATTAGAACACTCAACTAATTCGAGATGTATGTTTTATTCGTAGTTTCACAACTTCCAACGTCATTAAACCTGTGGACAACATTAACTGTCTTCAGAGTCGTGATGTAAAGAAAATGTTGACACTTGCTGTTAGTGCTCTCAGTCAGTAAGAGAGAAAGACAGTATAGTGAAAAGACGCCATTTAACAGACAAGCAACGCAGTTAGAAGATTGTGCTAACAGCCATCACACATCAACTACTTTAGTGACTGAGAATAAACATAGCTCATCTGCACAATGGAGACAAACCTTAAGACTAGGTCTCATGCCTCTGTGTCTGCAAGCTCCAGAGCATCATCCACTAGTGCTGCTGCTGCTGCAGCCAGGGCTAAAGCTGAAGCAGCCAAAACACGCTTGATGTACACTGAGAAAGAGATCAGAATGAGAATGGAGAAAGTTCAGCTAGAAGCGACAATGGAGATGCTGACCATAGAAAAGGAAATTGCTGTTGCCACAGTAAAGGCAGAGGCACTTGAGGCAGCAGCCACTATTAGTGAAGGAAGACTCAGCTGTAAGCTCCCAGTTGCTTCATCACCATTTGTGTCTGCCCAGCGCACACAAGATTACGTGGAGGAGCAAGCTAAGATATGTGAGGAAAGGAGTTTAGCACAAGAGGAGGATCCACCCTTTCAGGATGAGGCAAAGTGGTCACACACACAGCCATCTATGGTCAAGCCGGTATACAACCCTGAAAGCGTTATTCCACCTGCTGCAAATACTCTTGACTTCTCCCACACCCCAAGTAAACAGGAGTCTCCGAACCCTTTCCTTATATCAAACGTGGATTGCACTCCAACCCAGTTCAGCCAGCCTCTTCACAGTGTTACATTCAAAAATGAGGAGGAATGTCTTCCGTCCTGTCCACAGAACCAATCAATACTTTATTCTCCACATAGCAACACCAATGCTAGGTCTTTTCACCCTCACAGTTATATGCAACAGCCCACTCATGCTGCTGATTCCCACATGACAGACTTTGTGAGATTTCTAGCACGACGTGAACTCACTACTGGTCTGCTTCAATTTAATGATCAGCCAGAGAGCTACAGGGCTTGGAGGCATTCTTTTCTGAATGCAGTAAGAGGTTTGGATCTGACATGTACTGAAGAAATGGATCTTCTTGTCAAATGGATTGGAAAAGAGTCTGCTGAGCATGCAAAGCGCATAAGATCCATACATATAAACCAGCCAGCAAAGGGGCTGAAGATGATATGGAGCAAACTGGATGAATGCTATGGCTCAGCAGAGGTAATCGAGAAAGCTCTGTTCCAGAAACTAGACAGTTTCCCCAGAATCAGCAACAAAGATTACTCAAAACTGAGGGATCTTAGTGACTTGTTGATGGATTGGATGCCGCTAAAGCAGAGGGAGATCTTCCTGGCCTTTCCTATCTCGACACAGCCAGAGGTGTCGACCGCATCGTTCAAAAACTTCCAAATGGCTTACAGGAAAAGTGGCAGTCCCATGGATCCTATAAACAATAACATCTAGCTGCATTTCCTCCTTTTTCTGTCTTCGATGCCTTTCTTTACCAGCAAGCTCAGATTAGAAATGACCCAAGTTTCATGCTTACAGGTCAAACAGACTCCAACAAAATGGATAAACCTCCATGGAGAGCTAGCAGATCGAAGGAGGTTTCTGTCCACAAAACAGACATGTCACCAGTTGCCTGCTCAAATCAAGACAGAACAAAAAAGAAACTGGATGATCCTGACAAGACATGTCCTGTCCACAATAAGCCACATTCTCTACAGAAGTGCCGCGCATTTCGTGCAAGATCCATAGAGGAGCGCAAGAACTTCCTGAAAAAGAATGGTATCTGTTTTAAGTGTTGCATCTCCACAGCACACACTGCCAAAGAATGCCAAAGCACTATAAAGTGCACTGAATGTGGTAGTGGTCTGCACCCTTCTGTTCTCCATCCACCGCTGTGGGGCAAAGATACACACCCCTCCTCAGAGCATGGCGGGAAGCCGAAGTCCACACAAACACCAGAGGTCACTAATCAGTGCACGCAGGTTTGTGGAGGAGATATTACAGACAGGTCCTGCTCAAAGATCCTTTTAGCCAAAGTGTATCCTGAAGGATGCCGTGACCAGGCGATGAAAGTATATGTTATCCTGGATGAACAAAGCAATAGGTCTTTGGCTCGCTCTGACTTCTTTGACACATTCAACGTGCAAGGCCCTTCATCATACACTCTGAAAACTTCATCATACACTCTGAAAACCTGCTTGGGTGTGAGTGAGTATATGGGCAGGGCAACCTCTGGCTTCTACATTGAGTCACTAGATGGTAAAACCATTCAACGTTTACCAAGATTGCTGGAATGCAATGAGATACCAGACAATAGAGCGGAGATTCCAACGCCCAGTGCTGCCTCCTTCTATTTTCACCTGAAGCCAATAGCTCACCTCATTCCAGAACTGAAGCCCAATGTGCCCATCATGCTTCTGCTTGGCCGTGATGTCATCAGACTCCACAAGGTTCGTAAGCATGTCAGTGGTCCACCAGATGCTCCCTATGCCCAGAAGCTCGATCTAGGGTGGGTGGTAATGGGTAATGTCTGTTTGGGGAATGCTCACAAGCCACTACGTGTGACCACCCTCTTCACAAATGCCCTAGAACAAGATCGTCCTACTCTCTTCGAGCCCTGTCCTAGTATCCTCAATGTGAAGGAGAAATTCTGCCCCAAATCTTCGCAGTCTGTTAATGCATGTCTTGGAGAACCACTTACCTGTGAAGGTGATGGCTTAGGCTGTAATGTGTTCCAGCTGACAGGCAATGATAACAAGAAGGCTCCATCCATTAATGAACTCACTTTCATGGCAATAATGGAACAGGACCTAAAAAAGGATGACAGCAATAGCTGGATAGCTCCTTTGCCTTTCAGGCGTCCAAGACCGCGGCTTCCTGATAACAAATCTCAGGCTTTTAACCGCTTCTTCTTCCTCAAACGAAATCTTGAGAGGAAGCCAGAGATGAGTAAACACTTTTTCTCATTCATGGGAAAGATATTAGAGAATGGACATGCTGAGGTTGCCCCTCCGCTCAAGGAAAATGAGGAACAATGGTATCTACCTACCTTTGGCGTGTACCATCCAAAAAAGCCTGGTAAAATCCGTGTTGTGTTCGATTCCAGCACCCAGTATGGTGGGGTATCTCTCAATGACGTCCTCTTGAAGGGGCCAAACCTCAATAACACGCTCTTGGGTGTCCTCATCAGATTCCGCAAAGAAGCTGTTGCTGTGACGGCAGATATTAAGCAGATGTTCTACTGCTTCCGTGTACGGGAACAAGACAGGAATTCTTACGTTTCCTATGGTTCCAAGACAATGATCCTGCTCAAGATGTTATTGAGTATCATATGACTGTGCATGTCTTTGGGAACAGTCCCAGTCCAGCAGTTGCCATCCACTGCCTAAGAGAGTCCGTGAAAGATGGAGAACCACACTATGACCCTGGGGTGGAGCAGTTCGTTAACCGTGACTTTTATGTTGACGATGGGCTAAAGTCACTCCCCACTGCTGAAGGCATAATCAGTCTGCTGAAAAGGACACAGGATGTTCTTGCAAAGTTCAACCTGAGAATGCACAAAATTGCCTCTAACAGCAAAAAGGTAATGGATGCCTTCCTACCTCAAGATCGTGCTGATGACCTGAAAGACTTGGACTTGGGCTCAGATATCCTATGGTACAGCACAGCCTGGGCCTTAATTGGGATCTGAAGACTGACAGGTTTATCTTTAAAGTTGATATTGAAGAGAAGCCCTTCTCATGTCGGAGTGTCCTGTCAGTGGTAAATGGAGTGTATGACCCTCTTGGCTTCATTGCTCCCATCACAATTCAAAGCAAACACATTCTGAGAGAGCTCACTCAAGAGAAATGTGACTGGGATTCGCCATTGCCAGAGGAGATGTTAGACCAGTGGACATCTTGGAAAGACTCTTTAAAGGACCTCAGTCACCTGCATATTTTGAGACCCTATACCAAAGCTTCTCCCTCTGAGGCCACGAGAGCTGAGTGTGTTTTCAGATGCATCAACAAAGGCAATAGCAGCAGTTGCTTACCTGACAGTGATTGAAGAAAGCGGGAATTCTCACACAGGGTTCGTTATGGGCAAAGTGAAGCTGGCTCCCCGGCCTGAACACACAGTCCCTAGGTTGGAGCTCTGCGCTGCTGTGCTGGCGGTGGAGTTGGCAGATCTCATCTTGTCTGAGCTTGATATGACCCACTTTCCTGACGCAAGCTTCCAGAGAATCTCTTGGACTGGACACCTTTGAGCTTGTTGACCCAAATACAGATGCTGAAGTCCGTTTTCAAGTCTCCACTTTCAACACACAGGCTGCTCTTCAACAACTTGGATCCCAGCGTTTCTCCAGGTTTTCCACATGGCGGTCTCTAAATCGTGCACTTAGCAATGTCAGTCATATCTCTCACAGCTACCACAGCAACCCAGATAAAGGAGGCAACAGCTGCAGAAGATGGCACTTGTGTCAACAAGCACACACAGCTGAACAGCTCGGTCAGTCCAAGAGCATAATTATCAGGGCCGTCCAGGAGGACACATATGCTGACGAATTGGCTTGTTTGAGAAAGGGTGAGAAGATTCCTCAAAAGAGTCCTCTTAAAAACTTGGACCCCTTCATTGATGGACAGAACCTTCTCAGAGTCGGGGGTCATATAAACGAAGGAGTGTTTAGGGTAGAAGAAAAGAACCCTCTGATAATTCCTGGTAAACACCATATCTCAACACTGTTGATTAGACACTACCATAAACAGACTTCACACCAGGGACGCCTCTTCACAGAAGGTGCCATCTGTACGGTTGGCTATTGGATCATCGGTGCGAAGAGATGTGTGAGCAGCATTATCCACAATTGTATTACCTGTCGCAAACTCCGCGGCAGACCTGAGATGCAGAAGATGGCTGATCTGCCGGCCGACCGTCTATCCATGGAACCTCCTTTCACTAATGTGGGCTGCGATGTGTTTGGTCCATGGGACATTGTTGCACGTCGGACAAGCGTCCCCTTCAGCTCCTTCTGACGACTCTGGAACCAAAGACCTTTTCAAACGACAATGGCGCCAAGTACAGCACCTGGCTCAAACTTTCTGGAGCAGATGGAGGAAGCATTACCTTTCTTCTTTGCAGCCGAGGAGGAAATGGCAATCCACTCAGCCTAACATTGAGCCTGGAAGCATGGTACTTCTCAAAGATCAGCAGCTGGAAAGGAATGAATGGCCCTTGCGAATTGTCACCCAGGTCTTTCCCAGCAAGGATAATAATGTTCGCAAAGCTGAGATTAAGGTCTCCCGTCAGGGTGGGACTAAACTGTATCAGAGACCGTTGTCAGAATTAATTCTTCTTCTACCTGCTCACTAGGACCTATTATTCTCAGTTCTTGTGTAATTCGAATGGCATTTAATAATGCCAGGTGGGGAGTGTGCTGTAACAACCTGTTACATGTAGCGTTTTCCTACCACCTAGTGGCGGATTTTGGCATACAGGTTCTGGTGTCATCACACAGGAAGTAAAGGAACCAGAAAGTGTGTTCATTGTTCAGTTACATGCTGATGAACTTCTCCACAATCTGTTTGCATCTGCTATCACCTGTTGTCTTTCGTGGCATCGTCTGTATGTATATTCTTACTATAATGTTTACCCTTACATATGTTTAGATATTTGTTGAGTTTATGCTGTTTCTATGCTATTTTGCTTAGTTGAATATAGCATCTGTAAGCAATGCTTCTATCATGCACTGATAATGTTAGCCTAGCTATTCAGTGTTACAGGGAGCAACTTATTCATGTAAATGTCAATGATTAGAACACTCAACTAATTCGAGATGTATGTTTTATTCGTAGTTTCACAACTTCCAACGTCATTAAACCTGTGGACAACATTAACTGCCTTCAGAGTCGTGATGTAAAGAAGATGTTGACACTTGCTGTTAGTGCTCTCAGTCAGTAAGGGAGAAAGACAGTACAATCTCATAATAGGAAAGAGTTGTTTTTCTGCGTGATCATTCCTCATTTTCCCAATTTACCCAGTTTTGATGTTTATGTTCTGGTTTTGCTCTGACTAGAATTCAGCTAATGACATTTAGCAAACTCCAGGTGTCTTTTTGGTTTAATGAAAGAGCTTTCTTTTGGTATGTCTTTGAGAGATCTTGTTGGCCTGGAGGTGGCTTTAAAAAAACAGTTTAATATATTTAGAGTATAATGGTGGATTTAATGATTTTTTTTAGAACATGTACAATACTGTGCAAAAGTCAGAGACTATCCTTTTTCAATTTCTAGTCAATAAGCCATACATACAATTCATTTTTTTATTCGGCACCAGGAAAAAAAGCAGGAAACGTATATTTAATGCAATTACACAAAAGCCTCCACCAAGTATAATATCAAATCTATTATTGTATAATTTGTCTAAACTTTACTTTTGTGCACCCTGCTACCACTTTCACCGTTCCACCTTTCAGTCTTAAAACCAACCAGTTACAGCTGTGTGATTTTTTGAAGGGTAGCTGTGTCATTATTGTTCACACAAACATTTACCTAAACATAGCTTAGCTGCCTTAGAAATTTCTTTCTCATGTGCATCTAAAATGATTAAATGAGAGATTTCTGGGGAGATTGGACAGAAAATAGGCCACTTGCTTAAAGAAGTTAAAGAAAAATAATTTAAAAAACAAAAAGTTCTAAAATTGAATTAAAACATATAGAAAACCTAATAGCCGTGCAAGATCTGATAGACCACCAAAACTGTCACTATCACATAAACAGTACTTAAAGCTTTCATCTTTGAGAAAGAGAAGAAAAATAGGCTGTACTCTTTCTTCAGATCTGGAAAAACAAAATCCACACGTTTTCTGTCCATCATTGTGAGAAGACAACTCAACGCTATGGGTCTGAATGTATGTGAAAGGAAAAAGAAGAAAATTTGCACTAGAGCACCAAACCTAGATGTCTGAAATGTGGAGTAAGGATTATGGATGCATTACTCTAAATTCGAGATCTTTAGAAGTAACAGAGGCCAGTACATTGTATTGGCAGACTTTTCGAAACATGTCAACAATTATCAGTCAAGCATTGTTGAGAATGAGTACAAGTTTGTGGAGTCTGGGATTGGAGATTTGTTTTTTGATTGCAAGTGTCATAAATGCTGAACAGTACAAACAAATATTAATACATCATGCAATACCCTGTGGAAAAGCTTTGGAAAGAAAGTGATTCTACAGCAGCATAACAACACCAAACACACTACTGATTTTTTTTTATGAAAAACTGAAAGCAAACCTCTCGAAGAGAATGAAAGCTGTAATAAAGGTAAAGAGTGAACACAGTAAATGCTCTAAAATTCATAATATATTTACAACCCCATTTCCAAAAAAGTTGTGATGCTGTGAAAAATGTAAATAAAAACAAAATGCAATCATGTGCAAATCATGTAAACCCTATATTTCATTGAAAATGCTTCAAAGACAACAAATCAAATGTTGAAACTGATTGTTTTTTGAAAAATATATGCCCATTTTGAATTCAATGCCAGCAATACGTTCCAAAAAAGTTGGGATGGGGGCAACAAAAGGCAGGTAAAGTTGTGTAATGCTTAAAAAAATATCTGGTGGTTAATTGGCAACAGTTCAGTAACATGAGGCTGAGTCTTTCAGAAGTAAAGATGGGGAGGGGTTCATCACTCTGTAAAAGACTGCACGATCAAAAAGTGCAACAATTCAAGAATGTTTCTCAACGTAAAATAGTAAAGAACTTTTGCTTTTCATCACCTATGGTACATAATAGCATTAAAAGATTCTGAAAATCTGGAGAAATCGCTGTATGCAAGGGACAAGGCTGAAAACCAGTATTTGCTGGCCATGATCTTTGGGCCTTCAGGCAGTACTGCATTAAAAACAGACATTATTCTGTAGTGATTCTGTAGCTGAAATATATAAAATCCTATATAAAACAAGAATAGGAAAACATTTCACTTTCAAAACTACAGCAGTTGGTTTCCTCAGTTCCCAAATGCTGAGTGTTGTTAAAAGAAGAGGTGATGAAACACAGTGGTAAACATGCCCCCATTCCGACTTTTTTGGAACGTGTTGTTGGCATCATATTCAAAATGGCCAAATATTTTTCAAAAAACAATCAAATTTCTCAGTTTCAACATTTGATTTGTTTTCTTTGTACTATTTTCAATGAAATATAAGGTTTAAATTAGTTGCACATCATTGCATTTTGTTTTTATTTACATTTTGCACAGCATCCCAACTTTTTTGGAAATGGGGTTGTAGTTGTTGAGGCTTGTGTACAATTTTCTATTAAATACGTTTCCTGCTTTTTTGACACGTGAATATCTTGTTCTTAATATCCATTTTGAGTGGAAATAAATGGGAGGGTGGTCTCTGACTTTTGCATAGTACTGTAGCTTTTGGTTTTTTTGTGACTTATGTAAATGGTCAACAACTCGAGACATTCTACTGTGAGATTTTTTGCACTTTTTCTCGTTAAAAGATGTGTTTGTGAATAGGACATGCATACAGACATGCATCTTTATGCAACACTGAAAAGCAAAGGGTGTTAGATGTCTCTCATTTCTGAGAGAGAAATTAGCTATGTAGGAGCCTATTCAAAGCAGATCTTTGATTCAGTACATCACATTCTTCTGACAAAGTGAATATAACTAATAATAACAGCAATAATAATGATAATTTTCCATTTATTAGAATAGGCTATTCTGTGAACTCACACATACATTTGCGGTTGTAAGTAGAACCTACATCAACCTGGTAAATTATACATGACTTTCAGAAATTGCTTTAGGTTCATTATCTTAGGTAATATCTGGTATTAAAGGTGTGAATACCCTGTATGGCTCATTAAATATTTCAGAATGTCTGGAAAAAGTAGGATGATTAGAGTAGACGATGATTACAGTGAAGAAAAGGGGTTCAGTTTGCTTTTTGTCACAGTCTTCAAAAGGACGCTTCTTGGCTTTACAGCTAGAAAAGGGAGGCTCTTATTTTATGCCCCTGGTCTATGTTAGCTATATATCAGCTTGAGGTTGATTTGCACCTAAGTCAGCCAGAAACGGCTTGATTAATCACCACTCTGCCCACATGAAAGGCTGGAAAAAGTTGTATTTCTCTGGAACAAAGAGCTTAGACAGATAAATAGGCATGTGGGTGTTTGGAGACACAGAAAACTTGTATAATAAACCCTGGTGGAAAACCCCAGCATGTCCTTTCCATCTCTTTCTGTCCTTACTTTTACATCCCTGTTTATTGATGCTTCTACTCTGAAAAGCCTGCATTCTAGTACCCTGTGGTAAATCATTGTGTCATCTGCTGTAACAAGTAGCACACTCATTCTTTTAAGGATCTCTTGTGACATTCTGGGTAGTTTCTTCATGGTGTATATTCTGAGTTACTTTTTAGTTTATTGAATACTAACAGGATAACACTGCTGCCTCACATTTAAACCTTTAGTCTGTAACTCTAAGTGTATTTGGGACCACATTTCAGTTCCTCACTCTCATAACTAACTAACTTACATATTACTTTCTTAGTAGTTAGTGAATAATTCATAGTAGTCACTAGAGCTCTTGAAGTGACTCATTTTTAGCACCACAGTATTTAATACCACTGGAAAAAAATGGTGCAGAGGGGTCCATAAACACAAGCTTGTTTTGTGCCAGCAGCAAAGTGATACAGCCCTAAATTGCTTGTTTCTGTAACCTTTTATTTTTACTCTAATGAAGAGTGGGAGTGTGTTTTGTGCATGATTCTACTGGCATGCTGCTTGCAGCAAGTGGCAAATAAATAGACTTGAAGCATAAAATTGTGCTTGCGTATACCAGCTTGGCTAGTATAAAGGCCATTTTGATTATCCATCCAAGTTCACACTAGCAGGTGACAACGTGACAAGCATCTAGTCATCTCCTATAGAAATATGCAATTTGTAGTCATGATTTAGTGTCAAGTGGCAAACAACACGGTGGCACAGCAACAAGTCAAGCTGAAAGTTAACTCTCAACTAAACTATCATAATTTAACTACATAGTTAAACAATGATTTGGTAAAGCGACAATCTAAATGTTCGGCTCATACTAAATCCTTGGACCAAACATATACATGGGGCTCTGAGGTTCCCAGCCTCTGGTCTCTGAAACTTTTATTCCTACTAGCATTTCATTCCTATTACCAATAGTATTGGACAAAAAAAGACAAACTTGTGAACTTATAACAGCACTTCATGATTTAAACAACGTGTTATTTTAAGCAATACTTTTTTTCATATTTGTGTCAGTAGCTCAATAGATTACACATCCATGCACAACAAGAACAGCCTCAAACACACCCACAAAAGACAAACTTTAGGCAACATGTTCACTGACTTGTTGCCTCCTAATGTGAATGTAATGAGTGTAGTGCACTCATTATGTTCTGCCGCAGAAGGGGTTACTGTCTAAAATAGGCTTCCCTTTACTGAACTGTGTTTTCATGTGGTTGTAGTGGTGACACTGCTGTTAGCATGCTACCTTTAGGGTGTTGCAGTGTTGTGGTGCAGCCCTAGAAAGTACTGAATAATAAGCCTAGGGAGAAAGGAGTTAATAAATGTAGAGTCTTCTATATGAGCTCCTGACATATCAGCCTATTTTTGGTTCCTCCGCAGGAATCATCTCAGTGAATAGCCGCAGAACACCCTTCACTGCCACTGGGGAAAATGAGATTCTGGACCTGGAAGGGGACCTTTATCTGGGAGGTCTTCCCGACAACCGGGCTGACCTGGTCCTGCCCACGGAACTGTGGACCGCTATGCTGAACTACGGCTATGTGGGCTGCATTCGGGACCTTTTCATTGATGGGCGCAGCAAAGACATCCGACAGATCGCAGAGGCCCAGAACAGGGCTGGGATCAAGTCCTCCTGCAGCAAAGTAAGCGGCAAGCAATGTGACAGCAACCCCTGCAAAAATAATGGTGTCTGCAAAGAGGGCTGGAACCGCTTTATCTGTGACTGCACTGGAACTGGATACTGGTCCAGAACCTGTGAAAGAGGTAAGTGGCATTCGGACTCTTTCAAACCTATTAGCCTATTAAAATGAATATTTCAGTGTTTTTCAATCTTATATCTATCTGCCACATCTGTATTGTATGGCTGGTTACCATGGACAATAATGTTAATGCATTTCCCAATACTTTTTTCTCATGAAACACATTTATAATCACTATAGCATCTGCTTTTTGGCTTCTATTATAAACAGGTTTAGATGTCAGTAGGTCTTCTGTTCCCTTGTAAGAAAGGGAAATTATTGTCTGCAGTAATTGACTAGACACTACAGATGGAGCAGATAGAGATTAGGCTGAAAAATCCTGGAGCATTCTTTCAAGACAGGTTCTTTTGAGAGCAGTTTATGATTGGCTATGCAGATGTCAACTGACTGGATTGTTGCATTGGACCTTCTTCTCTTTTCCTTCCTGTGATCCATTTTTTCCCAATTTTAGAATTCAATGCTGTTTCATTGATAGAAATATGGGAGAATGCTTTTTACATAAATATACTAGAAATAATATGGTTGTATTTGACTCTGTTGTTAGTCAAAGTTCAGAAATGAGAGGTGCATCTGGGCTTAGACTTCATACCTAACTAGCATTTGGAATTTGAATAGAAAGAGTGCACATCAGCCTGGAGACTCGTATAGACATTTAGTTAGTATCTTTATTCACTGTTGTGTAGAAAAAGTGAACCTGGCCTCTTCTTCAGCAACAGAGGTCCAAAAGGAATGTGTAACTCATGGGATTTGATTTTATTTGTGTAACCTTTCCTGGGGGGTTTAATAGGATTTCTCTTTTTACTCTTAGCACATTTTGTATTTCCTCTTTCTGTTCAGGGATACTCCAGCAACTTAAATTGAACTCAACTCGGAGTCTGAAATGGCCTTGTGGAGTGTGTATTAAGGAGCGAGGCTGCATTAAGTTTTTATGACATTTTGTAGATAGCTGGGCACTCTGAGCTATTGGGGGATGCTATCTTTGTATTGCATAGGAGGATTGTTTTTTTTGTTATTGTTGTTGCTGTTGTTATTTTACAGGGTATTTCCAGGGCTTTTGTCAGGTGGGTTTAGCTCCATTATAGGAGCCAGAGCCGTAGACTGATAAAAGGGATGATGCTGGACAACAAGGATTTGACAAACTTGACAAACTTAGCATTGCTAGTTTGTTGACTTCTGCAAAAAGTGCAATAAGGCATGTTACGTTAATGACTGACAACTTTTAATTTTAAGCAGGAATTAGGTCTGGATGATATCTAAAAATAACTACCATGATATTTATGTTCTTGTGAAGACATTAGGGTTATTGATTATATCCCCCTGTTTAACATCAATTAATATAATGAAAATCACACATTATTTACTTTAATACTTTACAACTCATGTGTTACTTCAAACAAGTGCATTCAGAAAAGAAAGAAATATTCTAAGTTAGATCTCCTAATCTCATTTACTTCTCCTAGTCATGGCTTAGTCCTGTTTGAAATCAGTGTGAGCCTATATCAAAATATTATCTCACAGATGATGTTTGATTCATCGCACTCCCGTCTTTTTACATAAGTTAATAAGATTTTATAATTTTCTTATGTAGCTCTTCTAATACAGGAATGTTACAGCAGTCTGTTAGTGTAGAATGCCTTACTTTTCCTGAGATATTCTTTTGAAAGGCATTTTCCTTTGGTGTTTCTTCCCTTTTAAAAGAGGTGCTCAAAAGTGACTTGCATGCTAATAGTCCCCCTGCTGAATAAAATTCATTTTTTTTTTAATCATTGTAGTGGATTCTCTCTGGAATTTGGCTATAGATGCCTATGGAAAATCATATTTTCATTATTTTACAAATTAGCTGAACCTTCGGGACACAAGCTGTAATTCCATGTGTCAAACCATGTGCCCAACACAATCCCATCTGTTTCACAATGTGCTGCACTACAGTCCCCAGCATGCACTGCAACATTATGTACTCGCCAACAACAAACTATGGTTAAACCTAAATTCTACACAATTCTACGCAATTCCACACCAGTCATAGCGCCAAATGCACTAGCTGCATTTCAGATGCAGTTCAACCAATATAAGCACTTAATGTCAACTTAGCAGCTCACAACCTGAGCCAGGATGCCAGGTGTGTCGTTCAAGCAGATAGGTCCTGGGGACATTTAAATTTTGAAAATTTGGAGTTTTGATGTAATATTTCAAGGTCTACTACAAGTGCCTATACTTTACTATTGAAGTAAAGAATAAACAATGGCCATTTCGGGTTATAGCACAACATTAATTAAAAATGAAATAGATTTGAGGGTTTTTTTTTATATGACCCTTTTACTCGTTGAGTTTGACATCCCTTGACAAAGCTGAAAATGTTCCTCAAAGGATGTCACGTTTCTTTTACCATAGCATAATGGCTTATTTTTAATGTCCTGTAATAATGTATAATGTATTGTCTTTAGGCACTTCATGATTTGATTAGGTTTTGATTCAGGGCGTCATATGATTATAACATGATTTATTTAGATTTTTCATTTCTCTATCCTACTTTAGGATTTTTTTCCCATATTTGTCCATATTCACAAGTAGCATTAGCTTAGTTAGGATCTGAATGTAGCCTAAACATGGTGCACATCTATAGGCATATTAGGTTAACTAAAAAACGTATTTGATCTGTTTTTTTTCTTTACCATCATACATAACATATAAGCCTATAGTGTTTACTTTTCATCTCAAATGCTTGGAACTGTTGCAAATTGAACTTTGTAATTTTTGCTTAAGCTTAAGTCTGATTATGTTTATATGCATCAATGCAGATCTTTTAAGAGATGCAGCTAAGAATTAATCATTTTTCCCAGCTCTATTGAAGTGATGGTTTAATTTGAGGTGAATTTAAAATGCTATGCAGAAAAGGAGCAGTGGTTTCCAAATGAAAAGAAAAGATCCTCGCAGGCAGCGGTTAACAGGAGAGAGCGGAGAGTGCTGTCCGATCACGTTAACCTTGCCTGAGTCCTGGAGAGTACTCTATTTTTGAAACACTCAGAGGCCTGTGTGTGTATGTGTGTGTGGATGTGTTAACATGGCGCTGCACCACTGTCTTTGCCATTCCACCTGCAGTCAAGAACATGCAGTCACATGTTACTGCCGACCTCTCCCACTTCCTTCTCCTTCTTCCTCCCTTACTGCACTGCAGCACACCTCCTCTGTCTCCTCTATCCTCCTCCTCCTCATTTTACGAATCCATATGTACCAGCCTCATGGGGATGTTTATATTAGCATATAGGCCTGCTTGGTCCAGATGAATGGGCATGTGACAGCTTCACCAGAGTAAGGTAGATGTATACAGTGTAGCCAATAAAGCAATAAACCACTTGAGGCTGTGCATTACAGTGATTTTATCACAAGTAAAGGTGTTATTAGACATGACGCGAAGGCCATGAGTTAATAAACTGTATCTCAACCTCAAGTGGCTTTTTTTAGAAGACGGTGGACATATATGATTAAAAAAAATAGTAAAGAATCTGTTATTATAATTTGCTTGGATTCAAGCCCTGTCCCATTTATTGGCACCACTGGCTGGCTATAAAACGGTGCCTTTTTTGTTCATCAGTCTAATGATATTTTGGAAAAATATCATATACATACACACACACACACACATATATATATATATATATATATATATATATATATATATATATATATATATATATATATATCCATGTTACGTTTTACCCCATGCTAGTTTGTGCCCCTTTCTTTCCTATGGTAACTGTAAAATCTGGGCCTCCTCAAGAAGAGGAAATAGCTAAGCTAACACACTGACAGATAGAAACTAATGTATTGTTTATTTGTTTATCTGTATTTATTCAGAAGTTAGTGTTAAAAAAATAAATGTTTACTTTTCAGATAAATGGCTTTGCCTACCAGGTCTTAGATGCCTTTTGCACAGGAGTGTTTATCAGTACCAGTGATAAAGAGTGATGAACCAAAGATGAGATTTAAAACTTTAAGGAAAAAGCAGAATGTCAGTATTTCTAGTTAAATTACTAAAAAGTTCTTTCTTAATGTACATCCTAAAAATAAAAGCAGCAGGACATTGTTTATCAAAACTGTATTATGTTTAACGTTATTATTAAGAAGCAAGAATGCACAAGTGAGCATAACAGCAAACAAAGCAGCAGACCACAGAAGACCAGTGGTGGCACAAAAACAAGCTGTTTTTGTTGATTGACATTATCTAGGGTGTAGGCATGGATGTCTCAGAGACTCCAAAACCACCTCATGTGAAATTATTATGTATGGCTCCAGTGAAGATGGCTGACTTGTCTTTATTGATGATGTGACTGCTAACAGCAATAGCAAAATGAATTCTAATGTACACAATATAGGGTGGTAATGACTGGTTGTAATGACACCAGTTTTACAATGCAATAGGTGTCACAATAGTACAAAACATATGGCAGCATTTGTTTTGCTTACATTTTTTGTTCAAAGTCCAATTAAAACAAGACGGTAGCATCTGGTGAAGGAATAACAAAAAAAATTAAATGCACACAAAGTGTAAGTGGTTTCGCTTGCAGTGCAGGAGAGTTTTTCCGTACTTTAGTGGTCGCTTTTAGGAATATCATTGTTCTGTCTGTATCACAAATATTTCAACGTGTATACTGCCTTACAGTGTCAAAAAGAATATTAATGTGCATACTGTAACACCCCTCATATCTGCTCAGATCCAAGCAAATGCCTCAAAAGCATGTTGATCTAACTACAGCAGCTCTGGAGTTTTTTAGGGCCAAAACTGTCGCCCGACCTGAACTCCACTGAACATGCACTTACTGAAGTCAAGACTGAAGACAAAAAGCCCCTAAAACAAGTAGGAACTGAAAATGACTGCATTACAGGCCTGGCAGAGCCTCGCCAGGGTAAATATATGGCGTCTAGGGATGTCTCTCAGTTTCAGATGTCAGGCAGTATTTTCACCAAACAGTGGCATTTTTTTTTAAAGGTGTCATTTGTAGAGTTAGAAATGAAGGAGGACGGCATGTTGGAAAAGCATTGTAACTCATATATATTTCACTCTATATAAACATAAATACCCTTAAATTAAAGTTGACATTCTGCTCTTCATAGTTATTGTTTCATTTTAAATCCAACATGCTGGAGACAGACAAAGCAACACAAATTGCATCACAAACAACTGCGCTTTATGCTGCAACATTGCTGATATGATAGACCTTTCATTCTTTTTCATTTTATTTGACAATGCCTGTAATTTACTCATGACTAGCGTGACTTTCTGACTGTAGATTTGATGTGAATTTGTATAACAGCATTCGGATATGCAGTGGCAAAAAGTTACTGTGTTGTAAGCTAATTCAATACTTCATTCTGTTCTCCTGACAATTCATCATTATTATTTTTTTTACAATTTATTTTCCTCTAACTTCCACTAAAAAATTATGGTGCATTGCCAGGAGCTGACTCATACTTGATCCTAGGGTCTCCCTGCAGGAAAGACACACACTCACACTTTATTTTTAGCCTCGTCATATTAAATTATGTTAAGCACAAATATTATGTATGAAATATAGATAAAATTATGTGAACTTTATATCCTCAAGAATGAAAAGTAGGTTACGATTATTTGATATACATGTTTGTGTTTATCCTTCTGGGTCGCGCAGGGTGCTGGAGTCTTTCCCAGTAGTCAGTCCTTCTGGGTTACTGCGAACCTATCTGGATGAAGTGGTTTATGATGAAGATGATGATGATGTTTGTGTTGATTTTTATTGCTATTGACTGCAAACATTCACATATAATCAAAAAGGATAATACTAAATCTTCTACTGCCTTATGTGGCAGAGCAAATATTCTACTCTTGTCTTAAAAAAAAACAAATGTCCTTTTACAAAACCCAGATGTTAATGAATGAATTAAAAAGTGCTACAGTGGTCAAAGGCAATTAGGGTTTTACCAAATCGTTGCCCACCCAAAATAAATAAATAAATAACTAAAAAAAAATGTTTTACATATGCAGTATACCTGCATGAAACTGTCTGGTTGCCAGTGCTGCAATTGAAATACTCTTATTGACTCACATTTAAACAAATACAAAAAAGAGGCAATTCTTGTTGTTCTTACATGTTTGAGTTTCAGGTTTTCAGCAAGCTTTCCATTTGCTCTCAGCCTCGGGTGCTGTATGGTAAAATAAGTGTGCACTCCCACTAATGGCAGACACTGTCTTGAGGCACACTGCAGTCCAGCTAACACTGGGAGAAAATATATGAAATTAAAGTATGTGAACTCTTCAAATGTAGTGCAATTATGATCCCATACTCTGCACTAGGGGTGTGCACAGCTAATCAAAAACTGGTTAAACTGTTCAAGGTGCCATTTCTAGCTAGGTTAACTATGAATAGCAGACATTAGCTAGGGGCTGTTCTCTCAACATGTACTTTTGTTACCTCTTCAGTGGTAAAACAATTCCCTTGGCTGTTTTTGCATAATAAAATATTTCCAAATGTACTTTAAAAATATTTCTAAATGTTCTTTAGTAATGTGTTACTAAATTTTCTTTTATCCTGTTATTTGTTAGCCTTCTTTCCCTATGGTAGTGCTATCACCTAAAAAAGTAAGAATAAAACCCTGCTATGGGGCATCAAGAAAGTGCCATTTTAAATGCAAGGTGTTGCTTAAAATGAAGCAAGATGCAATTTATAGGGGGTGTGAAAACCCATCTGTGTACATGCTACCTCTAGGTGATGTTATTAGGAAGCATAGTATAAATTTTCATAGCTATGCTGACGACACCCAGCTATACATTTCTATTCCTTCTGAAGATCAAGACTCTGTAGACAGACTGACCAGCTGTGTGTCAGATATTTCTCAGTGGATGTCGCAAAATTTTCTACAACTCATAAAAAAAACTGAAATATTGATTGTTGGTACAGAAACTCAGAGAAAAATGATTTATGAGAAACTTGTTTCTTTAGCTTTATATATCAAACCTGAAGTATGAAGCCTGGGTGTGATCTTAGACTCTGAGCTCTGTTTTACCCCACATGTAAACACAGTCACTAAAGTAGCTTTTTATCATTTAAGAAATATCGCTAAAGTTCGGCCTTTTCTGTCTCAGAGCGACGCAGAGAAACTTGTTCATGCATTCGTTACAAGCAGACTTGATCACTGTGATGCTCTTCTTACTGGACTTCCTAAGACAACTATACATCCCTTACAACTCGTACAAAATGCAGCAGCAGCAGCCTAACGAAAACAAAAAAGAGAGATCACAACAATCCCGTTTTAAAAGAGCTGCACTGGCTGCCTGTATCATTCAGGATAGATTTTATGGTTCTGCTACTAGTTTTTAAAGCTCAAAATGACCTAGCACCTGCTTACATCACAGAGTGTCTGTCTGTTTATGTTCCGGCACGTAATCTAAGATCTGCAGATAGTGGCCTTCTACAGAGACCCTCTGTAAAATACAGAAAACATGGAGAGACTCTTTCAGTTATTATGCCTCTAAACTGTGGAACTCAATTCCACCTTTTATTAGACAGTCAAGCTCAGTGCTCACTTTTAAGAATCACCAATCTGTTTAAATTAGCTTTTAACTAAAACTGTCTTGTGGTGTTTATCTTATAATTTAATCTTCATTTTCTTCTGATTCTAATTAAATACTAATGATCTCTTCTATAACCATGTTTTATCACCTGTCTGTAAAGCACTTTGAGCTGCCACCGGCATGAAGAATGCTATATAAATAAAAATTATTATTACTTAGTATAAAAGTGGAAGGTTTTAACTTACACGTAGAGTTTAAACATGAAGGCTGAAAGAATGCTTTCAGTCATGGTGCACATTGTTCCAAAACTTGTAGTGAAAAGAAGCATGCTTGAGAGATTTTGAAAAGTTGTCATCTGAACGCCCCCTAAATAATTTACTAACCTAAGCTGAGTACCAGTTTATCAGGTTGTCAGTTTGTGACTAAGAACAAGTCACACTTTTGTCCGAGTTTTAACTTTTGTCTTTCACCATGGTTAACCAAATATCTGTTCCTTAACTCTTATAGATACTTGATCACCTAGTCAGTCTAATTAGTTAGAATGCACAAGCTTACTGAAGCTGAGGCTGTAGTTAATATTTTCTTAATAGACTTGCAATTATTATATTATTTTTTCCCACAAAAACTTACATTTCATAAAATCACAAAACAATATATAAAAACCACATATCTGGGGAAACTACCTATCCCTAACACATGTACTCCAGAGTACAGTGCTGGAGTACAGAGTCTGAAAGGATGTGTAGCACTCAAAGTTGGTACTAGGACAAAATTTGTGGTAGAACACAAACCTGACGTCTGGAGATGTGGATTAAGGTTTCATAGACTCATGAGACTAAATTTCTAACTGAAATTACTTGGATGGTGAGACGCATAAAATACAACTGACTTGTTAGACTGAATTTGCAGGTTTTTATAAGAAACATGGAAAAATATCCCTACCTATTTCTCTGAAAAACTGAAAGCAAGTCTCAAAAGAATGGAAAAAGAATGGAAGCTGTTATAAAAGCAAAACTGAAAACATTAAAAATTAATAAATTTGAACGTTGAGGCTTCCAGGGCTACTGCCCTTGGCTACCGCAACCCTAGCTGGATCAGGTGGTTTAAGATGATGATGATGATGATGATGATGATGATGTTGAGACTTCTGTATAATTTTTTGTTATACATGTTTGCTCTTTTTCCTGGCACTGAAATTCCAGTTTGACTGGAAATGAATAAATACAGGTTGGCATCTGACTTTTGCACAGTACTGTACCTACCTTCACCATGCTGAGGAGGAATTAAGCCAGTTGCATTTCAGAGCATTTACACTGTCAGTATTATAACACACTTCAGCTGATCAGCTGATCAAGTCTTCCTGGCTGTTAAGGCATACATTCCAGAGACGGAAAAAGATGATGAGGTGAAAAAAGTGATTAGGTGGATGAATTATACAGTCTTAAAGTAGCATGATGATGGAGGATTTCCTGCTGGCTGATTGCTGCACACACTGAAATTTGTCACATGCTGGGCAAGAATGTTTCTTCCCCACTACCCAATGTTGTTTCTTCCATGTCTTAGTAACACTGAAAGCAGCTTTGTCAATATAACTATTCTCTCATAGTGTCATCAAGTTATCAAACAATAGTTATACAAGAGTCTATACAAGCAAAGAATAGTAAAAGTGGCAGAGTGCCCAAGACGTAATCGAAGTGGGTTGACTCACTTACTGCTTTCACATGCATGTCGATGTTTCAGTATTAGTCTCACTAAAATTTGATCATGTAAACAGCACACTTAGATCTCAGTTGACTTAAACTTACTGTGACTAAAACGTGGTCTAGACTGCGCAAGACAGAACTAGAGGTAAATGCTTAGATCGCCTCACTGACTCACACACAGAGCTTTTCTGTCATTTTGCAGCTTTTTCTGTTACAGCACGTTATGACAGCTTCATGACACCAAAACAAACAAAAGGCAAAAGGCTGTCTTGTTGCAGAGATGGAGATGTCCCTAATGTTAGACATTTTTTCAGTGATAGACATTATTAAATATGTAAATGGAAGGATCGACATGCAATGTATTATAGTAAGAAGGTTAAAAATTACAGGGCAAAAGAATAAATTCTAGTTCTAGATTTTAGAATTGCACACTTATCAAAAACTTATCACCATATAATACAAGATTAAATTATTTTCCTTATTCAAAACTGGACATGCATTGTACCTAATTCAGCAATGAACTCACCAACATCCACAACCTCTATGCGGTCTCTGGTTTCTGAGTGGAGCATTTGATTTCACTTGGTGGGCTGAACTGATGGCCTGAGTTCACCGGGTGCGAATGTGAGCGTTTGATTTTATTGGGGAGTGATGCTGACTTTATTGACTTTACTTACATTATTGCCTCACAAGATGTTCTTGTGTTGTGTTTTGCTACATGTTGAGAACAGTGTACAAGAGAAATTAATTATGCTCATATTGTGGTTTACATGATCTCTTTTTCTAGAATCAATTTCTTTTAGTGTCCTGAGTAGTGTTTATAAAAGCCAGTTCATTGGGTATTTGGGAAAAACTGTGTGTTTGTTGTGGGTGACTGTGGATCATTGCAGGCTAGACTGTTATCGTTTATGACACGTGGCATTTAAAATGAGGACTTGAAAAAATGAATGGGGTTGCTAAGGATTCATGTTACATCACCTTGACTGCAGTTATAGAGCAATGAGGAGTAAAGGTTAAAAGTAGTAGGTCAAAAAGGTAGCATTAAGAGAGCACTACACTTTGCATAGCTTTAACTATGCAAATGTAATTAGTCATAAACCCTGAAGATCTAGAAGGTCCAGATTCTAGCTGTAAACTTTACTTTTCCATTGCACACACACTGTGTAAGTGTTATATACAGGCTACTCTGCATGCAGTGGCGATTGTCATGTTCTCTTACACACACACTTTGGAATAAAGGTCCAAATTTGAGATGTGTGTAGTTGTACTGGGCTCTACTTAGCATGATTTGTGTGTTCCCTAAGACAGTGATGTCAACAGACAACAAAGCCAACTGTCCCCAGATACCTCTAGTCCTCACTCTGTCCCCCCACTGTATATGTTTTATTCATTTTATATATTTCATATGGGATTTTACACTGGTCATTTTTTAAATTATAGAATGCATATTATATTATAGTACACTCAATTCGTTTGCAGTGAATTCTGGAATTTTTTTTTCTTCACATTATTTAAGGTTAATTTATATATTTATTTTGCACAGAGAACCATATTTTTTCAGCAAACGGTGGTTGATTATTGCGGCTGCGCTATATTATGCTACAGTTACAACAGCCCTGGGAAGGAGAATTCTGAGAAAGAGAATCTTTTTCAACTTAAAGAAACTTAATACATTTTTTTAATGGAAATGCAGAGGCCTGCACATTTGCAAACAAAAGACTTTGTCTCTATTCAGTTCGCTTTTGTTCAATTTGTCTTCCAGCATTTGTCTTCTGCTGAGGAGTGGAATTGAATAGGGTGGAATAATGTGAATAGTATCTGTGGTGTTATCTACTGAGTCATAAGCAGCAGTCAGTGTTTCTGCTGAAAGTTGTCTGCACTCTTTAAAATGCTCATTATCTGGGAAATAATGACATTACAAAAATCAATCATATGGAAAAAAAAACAAGTAAAAAAACACAAAAACATAAACAAAAAAAAAACAAAAGTATAGTGACCAGAGTGTAATCTCAGTATTTCAACAGCTGAACCGTTCTAGAGTTTTAAAATGTTGTGTAAAAGTAAGATGGACAGCTTGTAGCTGAATGACTCTTGATTCTTTTGAGTGGCCTCTGTTGTTTCTCACTTGATTCTCAGTTTTGTTTCTGTTGTGTCTCAAATGTGTTGCAGTTGTTTCCCAGCTATACCTCAATATATACGTGCTGGCAAAATAAGACAAATAAGACAATCTTCTTTCAAAAGAATTTTCTTTTTTCTTCTCTCTTTCTCTATCCATCTATCCATCAGGCTGTGTCAAAGTAGCCAGAGAGTTTAAAGTTTAAAATGACTGACACCAGCAAGGCAAGTTTTAAAGACTTCTGTAGTGAATTCAAGCTCACTGGTGCACTTTACCTAAAAGCAGATTTTCCCGGTTCGGTAAAAACTCTAGGTACCTGAGAGGTGATCCAGTACCCATAGCGAGTCTGATAATTGCATTAACAGCCAGCTTATGTCTCATCTGTGATCTCTATAAATAATAGTAATTATGTTAAGGCACAGTTACTTTATATTTAATCAGCTTATATTAAAGTCTCAGAACTGAATTGACTCATTAGGCCTTATTTGACTTGTTAGGACTGGTTAGGTAGGTCAAGAATTATCAACAGGAATTGTCAGCTGATGACAATTCCACAGCGTAATAAATTCTCTTTCTCTTTAAACCTTGTGCTAACACTTAACAGTCATGGGTTCCTCTAAGCAGTTGGCTTAGGATATCAAAGCTCTTCTAGATTGCAATTGTTCACCTCTGGAAATGTGATTAAGAATAAGTGGAAGTCAAAGCAAGACCTGAAGGACCAAGAAAACTCTGAGATAGAACTACTTGTATACTGACCAAAAGGGCACTGACCACTAACTCCAAAGGTAATGAAAAGAAAACCTTGCTTCTAGTAGGATAAAGATCCAAAACATACCTCAAAATCTACCATGAACTACTTAAAGAAACACAAGCTGAAGCTTTTGGAATGACCCTCACAGACTCCTGACTTGAACATCAACTAAAACTCAGGACAGCCCAAGAATATCACAAAGCTAGAAGTAGAGCTGGGCGATATGGCCAAAAATGTTATCACGATAAACAAAATTAACATCGTTCGATATCGATACATATTGCGATAAATGTCAAAACATTATTTCTTTCAAGTTTGAAGGGTGATTTTTGCTCCTGGGTGGTTAATTGCTGTTTTAAACTATCCTTTATGGTCGGAACATGACAAACACTCGCCAAACAGTGGAACATTTCACAAATCTGTCATGGGAGAGTGGGAGAAAATGTCTGGTCAGCTGTTTTTATCAGCTGGAAAAGCACAGCTGCAGTTTTTGTAATAGTCATAATTTAAGAAAGAAAAGATTATTTTTAGCGGTCTGGCGATGAGTGCTAGGCTATCTGGTTACAAATGCTAAACAAGTGGCCAACAACAGTGCTAAACTGTTTAGTTTCTCAACGTCAAGTTAGTACGAACAGCAAACGTCAGCTGGCTCGGTAGGTCAGTGATGGATCACAGCGCCTTACTGCCATCTCTCCTACCGCATCCATGTCAGAGCATATCACAGTATTCAAACACCAGCTAGCGACGACTGGATTTCTCTATTCTACCGTAGTAGTTTGACGGGTGAACTGCAGTATAGCAAACACCAGACAAACAGAGTCCTCCTTTTAGGTACGTTTAAACTGAAAGTGGTGCTTTTGTGTCTTGTTTGATCTACAGTATCATCAATTCGCCACGTTGTGCGAGTGACGGAGCGCTGCTTCAAGTTAGCCAGTTGCTAAAAACAGCTAGCCTGGAAAGATAGCGCTCTCCCACTTTCCAATGCCTCACAGCCTTCCTCAGTTTGCTTTCGTTTAAATTAGGGCTGTAACTCGCATTAACTCACTTCCTTCTTTCAGTTTTGTTGCTTGGGAATGCACTCATACTAAAATATGACTTTTTGAGCGCTGTAACAGCGCTGTAGTTGTGAGAATCAGATGTGATTTAATGCTGCTAAAGCTTATTAGGATGTACAGAAAGAGGTGAGTTCACTGTAGGACAGTACAGTTATGCCACTTATCTCGTCACTCACACTTGGACACAGGAGAACAGATCACCGGTAGAAGTAAGGTGAAAAAGGGCTGAACAACATAGAAGAGAAGGAAAGAATGGAGAGAGTCAATGTTACGGTATGCCTAAAAATCTTGGGAAAGCATTCCTCGCAGCACTGCATTATGGATCCTTAATCACTGTGTATAATTAACTGAGTGCTAGCAAGGCCCTGGGAGCGTGTTACATAAACACACACTTCATCCTTCATATTCCAGGGGGAAGAAGAAGAGGAAGATAAGTCTATCTCTGCTCTCATGCTCATCCTCAACATCCTTTTCTTCTTTCGCATTCTTGCTCTGTGCCAGTGGCCTGAGGGGAGATGCTCAAGGAAGACTACAGTGTTTGACTGGCTTTGTGGCATCAGAAATATAATACACACACACACACAAACACACCACTTGGTGTGCCCCTCCCTTGCTCCTACACACACACACACACACGTCGGAGGAAATGTGGCTTTTCAGGGCGCAGTCATGTAGGAAATTGACAGAGCTCTAGAGCTGGGTGCTGAGAAGGGGACTGAGATGACTGAGAGAGAGAGAGAGACATGAGGAGAGAGAGAGAGAGAGAGAGAGAGAGAGAGAGAGAGAGAGATTTTACAGTGTTTCCAGCAGAGATGCTAGGGGGAAATAGGGGCTGGGCTTTGGATGCTTTTACACAATGAGCGGCTCGCAAGTCTCCATTTTGACATTAACCTTGGCTGAAAGTTGTTTCATGCAAAATCAACAGGAAAAAAAACAATATTAAATGGAGATTCAAATCAATTTGGTTTAATTTGTATAACAGTTTTACAACGGACATAATCACACAGCAGCTTTACAGAAGAACGGGTCCAAGCCACGACCTCTTCTGTTCGCCACGGGATAGCAAAAGTGCAATAACAATAAGAGTTCTGAGAATTATGAAGAACAAACAAGATGAGCCTAAAGATGACTTTGTTTACGTGGTTGAAAAGAGACAGTTTGGGATTATGCTTCCTTTGTGTCGTGATACCTGATATTTGAGGTTTAGTTTTCTGAGCCTTAGTACTTAGTACTGCCTGCAATGGACACATGATGCTATGAAATATATATATATATATTTATTAGAGGTGGGAATCTCTACACACTCACGATTCGATTACGATTCAGAGAGCAGCGATGCAACTTGGTACTTTTAAAGCAAAGTATTTGTAATGATCCACAATGAATTTACTTCCAATATCTTTTATTAATAAAACAAATGGAAGTGATGTGGCAAGTCAACTGGAAGGCTCTCATTCACTGCTCTTGTTTGGAGCTGATGAGATGCTGGCTGCCACTCATCTCCGATAAAATGCAGTTATGGTGACATAAGATCCAGTGGCAATGGATGTCTACGCACATATGTTTTGATCTCGTTGTAGAGAATGGGGAGGGGGTTGCTGTGTCAGTAAAATATCTTTGAGACAGGACGCTGTATCTCAGCTCCAAAGTGTCCAACATAGTGCAAAAGCCCTGGCTCTCAACGACTGAGAATGGACGCAAATCCTTGACAATAAAAGTTGCGACAGAGTTTGTAATTTGCTTCCGAGTTGGGTGGAAGCTTTGACATCGCTTGCTCGATGGTCCTCTGGTTGGCAGCAACTATAACCGGTAGGAAAACAGGTGGAAACGTGTAATATGGTTGCTCACGTTTGTCGTTTCCAAAATATTTTAGTTTAGTGTGACACAACTTGCATATAGTATGGCTCTTATCCAGCTCCCTTTTCCCCTGGCGTGCAGACTGCAGGTCACCTAGCAACGTAGACAGGCTCACCTAGCTAGTAGCTAACAAAAAGGCAAAGAGAAAGATTTAGGATGAACATTTGGAGACAAATGGATTTATTCGCATTTATAAGCAACACAGATGGTTTCCTGGTATATTAAATCTGCAAGGAGAGACTGTCAACCACTAAAAAGTTGCGAAGCTGAAGTCAGCTTCTCTTTCGAATTTTCCCGTTCCACCTTAAATGGTGCCGCATTTACATTCTGGTGCCTCAGGCAGAATTTAACGTGGAAAGGAAAAATTTGAACAAGAAGCTGGAGAATAAGAAGCGACTTCAGCCTCGTAAAACAGTTGAACGTTGACAGACATTTTACAAGAAACTGTACCAGTTTTGAGGAAAGGTTTTCTGGCGGAGTTGGAAGAAAAGCGGCTATAGCTAAAGCTTAAAGCAGAGCAAAGTAAGTCTGTTTTTTGTTTATAATTTTAGCCTATACTACGACATTAATGTACTAACGACATACTGAGACATACTGGACATAAAATGTTGAGGCTCCCAAGGTGGTTTGATTTTTTTGAAAGGACAAAATGGCTCTTCTTAACATTTGGGTTGGGTCCTGACTTAACCTAGCAGAGGGTGCTGGTCGGATTTCTCGCTCATCCAGTAGTGTTTTTGTTATGTGCACGTCATTGTCCGGGCGTTGCACTTCCGCACTTCCAAGTGAATCGATTCATATATATATATATATATATATATATATATATATATATATATATATATATATATATACACATATATATATATATATATATATATATATATATATATATATATATATATATGGCTGGTATAGCGTAGTGGATAACACCATGCAGCAGACGGAAGCTGTCCTGCCAAGGAGGCAAGCACACCATACTGGTCTGTGGGTTAGAATTCTAACAGTAAATTCACCTACTTTTGTAACATGATTAAATTGTAAGTTGCTCTAGACAAAAATACCTGCCATGTGCATAAAGGTAATACATTTTGGTACTGATTGTTAATATGTTGTTAATATGTAAATTGAGCAGACAATTAGCTGTTAATACCAATATTATTGGCAACAAAACAGCTGATAGCCTGAAGCAGCTAGATATAAGTGCTACATCTGTTTTATCAGGGCATTTCCTAGATAAGGTCTAGATGAGGACCAGACAGACAAGCATGCCAGTAAAGCAAACAGGCTGGGTCAAAAACATGGTGGGGGGAAAATGCAACTAGAATTCTGGAAAACAATAAACCAGAAAACTAGAAACGTGGCTGAGAATTGAAATAAATGCAAAAAAGCCCTAATGACTAAAGCCCTATTCGGATGGGATTAGTTTTCCACGGGGAGGTGGGGTGATGCTAATTTACCTTATGACATCTGTAATGTTTATGAAAGATTCGCACCACATTAGAAACCACAGTCTAAATGACAGAGATGGGAGTGGCTACTTGATTTACACACAGTCTTCACTCCAGAAAAGAGTAAAAAAGATTTTAAAATATTTTTATATTTTATTTTTAAATTTTTATGTTATTTTGACATATTCTGAGTTGTGTACATATGAGACAGGACAGTAACATTACATATTGGCTTGATTTTAGCCACAGAGAACAAGGCTAAAATTGGCTTCCTATATGCCAGCTTCTAATTTGAATTTTCTCGTTCCACCTTAAGTGGTGCAGCAGTTACATTCTGGTTCTTCAGGCCTTGTAATAATAACTGCCGTAACATTTAAGGTAGAACAGGAAAAGTTAAATAAACTGCTTTAGCTTCGCCCCAAACACTCGAACACTTCTTCGAGTGTCTCTATAATTCAGAAACTCCCTTTCCACAGGATGTGATAGCATTTTCACTGACATGCTGATTTGCATGGAATTAATATTAACTTGATGTCATTTTTGTAGCTCATTTTATAGAAGGTAAAAGGTGCCAGAATTTTTACTGCTACATTGCAGTCAGGAAAAAAGACTGACATAGCACATTCGGACAGGATTAAAATCACTGAGAAACGCTGGAAATAATAACGTTACCCCACCTCCTCATGTAAAACTAATCCTGTCTGAATTTGCTAGTTGCACACGATGGTGCCATTTAACTTCCACTATAAGCAGTGTGCATATAGCAACATCCGCTGGTGTATCAGCTGGTACTTCACATTGACTTTCTACATGAGATTTTAGCAAGGTATGCCAAAAATCTGTGATGCGTATCACATCATTCAGACATTATCATCAGCGCCAATGAGTAAAAGCGACCAGGGCTTCAGAATGTAGCAATTTAGTGGCAATTTACACAGACAATTACAAAGAAAAGTTCTATCTGACATTAAGCTACTGGATTCTTGCTATCCAGTGAAGTCTATATAGCTAGTATTATAGCAATCCTACACGAAATCCCAGTACCAGGATACTTTTACCGCTAATGTTAAGGCTTTGTGTAAACACTCTTGTGACAGACGTCCTACACTTGTGAAAATGTAGTCATGGGAGTCTACTCTGTACGTAATTCTATGATAAACTGCTCAAGAGAACAGCAAAATCTGCCTCACGTTTGTGTGTGCGTGCTTTACATCTGCCACGAAAGTCCTGTTTAACAGACTGTGACATCCTCAGTATGAATGGCCAACAGCTCCTACCGTTCTCAGTCATGTAAAAAGTACACCCCTGCCATATTTTTCTTCACAAAGCTGCAAAACTGAAAACCAAAAAACGCCAAAGAGAAGTTCTGCTTTACCTGCATTGCTGTGTCACTTTTAAGCAGTAGCAGCACGCACACACAAACAAGGGGCAGATTTTGCTGTTCTCTCAAGCAGTTTGTTACAGAATACCCTCCCGTGACGTTCGTTTTTGCGGGTGTAAAACATCCATCATGAGCATTCCTTTGTACATGATTCTAGTGGCAGTTGCAGACAAGCTGCAAAGCATGCTATTATTGCACAAAAGCCATGCAGCATTGGCATTGTATAGGATAGTAAAATACTATAAGTCTAAATGACGCTTAATTATTCCTTTAACTTGTCTGTGCTGATAAAAATGTCTGAATAATGTGATCTACATCATTTATCATAATCTTTGGCAGAACCTAAAATCTTATGTAGAAAGTCAATGTGTAGTACCAGCTGATATGCTGGTGAATGTGGTTATCCGCGGACATTAAATGGTGCCATCTTGTGCACCTAGTGAATAGCGCTATATATACATAAACACAGATGGAACAGGACAAAGGCAAGCAGTGAACAGAAGTCAGAGGTTGGGGTGGAGCCAACAACTGGAGTCCTGTTTTGCGATCATTCCCTTCCCATTCCTTTCTGTCAGACTTTAGCCATGATACCCATAATCAGACCAGACACTTGGCTCTGTTAAATATGCCAGCCCCAGTCATTGATGCTCTGTTGTATCAGTTTCAGTGCTGCTCTCCTTCTCTTTCATGCGCGCACACACCACACACACACACACACACACACTCTCTCACACTCTCATTGTGTTAAAAAATCTGTCTTATGAACATTTGGGATCACTTTAGTGGAGTACAGAGCCATCTAGTGTATAGAAATGTAACACTCACTTAGCTGAAACAGAGCGGATGTTTCATGTGCACGCAGTACTATGCAAAAGCAGATATAACATTAAATTTTCAATCAAAACAGCCATTGACTTAATTATATTATTATGACTGATAATAATAATAGTAGTAATAATAATAATAATAATAACAATAATAGATTTTATTTAATGGCACCTGTGAGGCAGACAGGGGAAAGGTTAAGAAGAGTTTAAAATGTTATTATAGAAGTTATAATAACTGCTCAGTGGATTTAGAATGCATAATGATTTGGGCTGCAGAGTTCTGAATAAGTTAAAGTCCATAGTTAAGTTTGTTGGGGATGCCTGCCAGGATCGCATTGCAGTAGTCAATGCGTGATGTGACCAAAGCATAGACTAAGTCCTCTGTGGAGTGTTGTGTTAAAACAGGGCATAGTCTGGAGATGTCTTGCAGGTAGGAAAAGAGAGGGTACTGTCCAAAATAACACCAAGGCTTCTAACCTGTGTGGAGACACGTATGATGACTCCAACAATGGGTAGTGAACGAGTAGTTTTGAAGATTCGTAGATTAGATTTAGAACCCATCGAAGTAGCTCAGTCTGCTGTTTTTAAGCTTTAAGTAGTTGCTTGTAATCCATATATGTATATCACAGAGACAAGGCTATTGAAAGGGGGGGGGGAAGTTGGCATAGTGGAGACTTACAGCTGCATATCATCAGCTTAACAGTGAAAACAGATACCATAATGCAGGAAAATATTGCCGAGAGGGAGGGGGAAAATGGCAAATGGGAGTGGCCCCAAGACTGAACCCTGAAAAACTCACAAGTTATTCATTTTCCAGGAAACATTACTGATGATATTAGATATTACATAATCCATTTGCATAAAGAAGAAGAAAGCCAAAGGAAATTATGTGAACAAACTAGTTTCAAAATCTGTTCAAAAATCAGAATGTATAGAGAAAAGGGAGAGATGTTCCACCTCACCTCTTAAAGGCACAAACACCCGTCCCACAGCAAGGGGGAAGCCAATGACATGGCAGAAAATTTGGTGTGGCCCTTATACCCATTAATACATAAGCGTGAACATGGTCGCGGGCTGGAGGTTAGGGAATCAGCCTTGCGACTGGGAGGTTGCCGGTTCGATCCCCTGAGCTGACAGTACGTGACTGAGGTGTCCTTGAGCAAGGCACCTAACCCCCAACTGCTCTCTGCGCGCTGCGGATAGGGCTGCCCACCACTCTGGGCAAGTGTGCTCACTACTCCCTAGTGTGTGTTCACTAGTGTGTATGTGGTGTTTCACTGCACAGATGGGTTAGATTGCAGAGGTGAAATTTCCCCATTGTGGGACTAATAAGGGTCACTTAATCTTAATGGTGAAGATGCTGTAGCTTGGCTGAGGACTGGTGTGACTGCTAGTTAGCTAGCTAGTTAATTAGCCAGTGTGTGATAGTACTGTAACATCAAGCTAGCCTTCTGTAGCCTTATTGTACAAGTAGACTGAATGTACATATCCCTTCCGCACTTCGCCCTTGCAGTTCCTCACCCTGATATCCAAACAAATCATGCACTTCCATTGCTTTGCGTCTTGTGTAAGAAATGTTCTGTTGTTCAACTGATTTAGAGTGGCAGGCCCACTCCGTGAGCTGTGATCTACCTGAAACATGGCAGAGCAATTCGTATTATGAGTGTAGTACAGCCAGAGAGGCTTGTGCTGGCATGTCCGACATTATGAACAATGTTTGTCATATTAATGTAGCAGACTCTTTTCCCCTTACTATTTCATTATTTCGTGTATTGTACATCATTTATTTATTTACTTATTTTGTGTCCTAGTTGCACATTAATCTTACCTGCACAATAGCACTGCTCTTTATGTTCACTATTGTAGGTTCTACATGCACATGGTATTGGACAGATACCTCGGTCATTTACTCATGCTCATACTCCAAAAAATTCACTGAGACCAACATTCCAATAACAGCTGAGACTGTGCGACGTAAGCCAAGTGTACACTGCCAAGCTAATGAACAGATGACTGAAACTGAAGTGAAGGAGACTCTGCTCACACAGAGAAATGTTTCTGACATAAAATAAAAATCCTTGAAAAGTCACTTTTCCCCGAATCCAGTTTGTCATCTCATCGTATCTGAAGTACTGAAGAGTCTAGATCGCAAAAAGTACTGAGACTATATCTGTATATGTATCTGCACGTGGTTAGCTTTACTAACATGTTGTTAACATGAATATTGGCAAGCTAAGGTGCAACATCCAGGACGTGGGTGTTGTGGAAGAAGTTTTGACATTCAAACACTAGAGAAGACGAATTAACAAGCCAAATGTAAGAGGCAAAACACACCGCTGCTTCTTCTCACATCAAGACCTGCATGACTAATACTGAGTCACAGTGTTCTGTCTGCACTGCAGTGGCTAAACGAACATCACATGCTGCAGCTACAAAAAAAATTACGAGCTGACTGCTGAGGTACTCTCACTGGGCCACATTTTCTAAGTTTCTCCTCAATTTCTAAGTTTTTTCTTAAATTTGTTCTTGAGGAAAGTCCTAAGAACTCTTAACTAAGATCAAATCCCAAATAAGAAAACATTAGTGAATGTCAGAGTCTTCATGAAAACTGCGTAGGTGAGTTTTAATAAGAAATTTCTTAAGAACAGTTGATGAGTTTTATACAGTCCATGTTGTACTCTGAATACTCAAAGTTGTGAACTGACTCTCGTTACATCCCTCTCCTAAATACTGTAAAAACTGCATCAGAAGTCACTGACATCGCAGATTCGGACAGGACTAAAATCACTAAGAAACTTTGGCCTATTAAATACCTGCCACCACCATGTAAAACTACTCCCTTCCCAAATGGAACATAAGTTAGATAACCTATTTTGCTGGCTAAATAAATGTGCCTTTGTTATTGGTAACTCATTTGATTTTGAATCATATGGTGCTAAAAGTAATGAAATGGAGAACAATGTCCACCTAATCATGATGTGCGTGCATGCACAACGTGTCTGTGTTATGTGTTATAACAAGATGCTAAACCACTCTTTACGAATGAAACCAGAGGATGCGTCTGCACATTAAAATACGAGATGACTGAGGAGTGAAAACAAAATACGTAAGCTCTGAAATTATGGAACATTAATGTATTGAGCAAAATGACAGATGCGTTCTCTGAGAACGGAGTGTTAAACCTGGTGCAGATATCCGTACCTGGGTCAGAATTAAATTTTACTCACAGTCAATCCAGTTAAACTGCATTTTGACCTACTTAATATTTAAATATTAAATTAATATTTAAATAAGATTTCAGAACAGCTCTCTATATGTTAAATTAGTGCTGGGCGGTTACAGATAAAATTCAGAATCATAGTATTTTCAAACATATCACAGTATGCTATCAGATCATATTAAAGTTTAACATTAATAAAGTTAATGAGCTCATGCTTCCTGAGTTTCCTTATTTTTATGGATTTTAAGCAAATGACTTAAATATAAATCATCATTGACTGCATATCATGAGTAAAGGGCACAAAAATTAAATGGTCCTCAACATTCAAATATATTGCTAAAAATATCACTTGCTATATCACTTCGCAGTTTTACTTTCCTAGTTATCATTATGCTTTGTTCTGTGGGCGGAAGCGTTTGCGATCTTGGCCAATGCCCGCACATTGTGAATGCAGGTGGCCACTAATGTGTCTAGTGCACTGAAAATCCAATTTGGACTACATTGTGCAGCAAAGGTATGTCATTTCCGTGTAGTCCAGATCGGGGTGGTTGAAATACATTTTCACGCATGCGCAGTCCAAATCAGGTTTCTGGGTCAACACAGGTAGTGACATCTTTATTTGAAAGGACCTTGTATTTCTCTCTTTCTCACTCTCTCCACATCCCGCTGGGAATTTTCCCTACAATGCCAGTAGTTCCCTCTTGTAGACAATCTTGTTAAAGAAGCCAGGTCCATGAGGTGCTTCACATCTAAAAATAAAACATCATGTATGAAAGCATGTGTAACAGACACGGTTTTGCTGTTGTAATTTTTGGTTATTTATTTATTTATTTATTTATTTATCACTGGAAAAGTGGGAGGTGTCCATGGTGCTCAGCAGTACACTTGTACAAATGTCGATTTGTACTTGTGAAAATATGCATGTATGCAATAAATAACAGATGCTGAAGCAGCACAGTGGGACGCTGAAGAGGAAATCTAAAGCCTCTTGTCAGAGTGCACTGATCACAGATTCCCTGCAGGCTGTGGCTATTTGGCTACTCTAATGCTTCATCATGTCACATGATCAGGATTACTTGTGGATAATGTTGCCTAAAGCTTCTTAAGTGCAGTGGAACCATTCCCAACAGACAGAGAGAGGGAAAGAGTATCTGACAGAACTGATGGGACAAGTGGGTCATTGCTTTTCAAATAAGTTTTAACGCAGTATGACTGCACATGCACATGTTTATTGTAGTTTTGCAAGCGATCTTTGCACCACCGTAATACCCATGATTAGAGCACATTGAAACATCATGTTCCCTTTACATTATGTGAACATTTAATGATAAATGAACGAATAGAAGTGGTCCAAAGTTACATGGAATAAAAAAAATTTATATATCATATTAACATGTATATATAACATAACTTTTTTCCTTCTATACAATTATTAAAATGAAATTATTGATTATATTACACACATTTCCTGTGTTTTTGCTTTGCTATTTATGATGTTTATATTGTTAGTTCCTCACCTTTCCCATGTATAATTTAAATCAGTACTTCATGTGCAATACTCCAGGTGCAATTTGGGTAAAATATCCTCACAATGTAAATATTTTTTGCTTTTTTACTTGTAATTGTCTATAATTTTTATCTTATTTTTCTACCTTCAGTAATATATATATATATTGTCTATATAGTAACAAACCAGATCCTTGTTAAGTAATTAATAAGGTTAATTACTTCCTTGTTAATTCTCTTTCATTACTTCTTTTCCTGAGTGCCTTGCTATCCCTATGCTGGTGTAGCACTGTGAATTTCCCTGTTTGTGGGACTAATAAAAGGATTATCTTATCCTAAATGACCATTTCACCATTTTCCTATAGGAGCAATGATATACTTTGCTTAGCATCATATTGCATTTTTAATAAAACCCAAAGCTACACTCTTATGAAAAAAGATTTTATATATTTTAAATAGACTCTTTGAACAATAGCAGAACCCTTTTTGTGGTGCTATCTAGATTTAATTTTTAAAAAAAGGTTTATTAAAGAACCATATACAGCAGATTTTCCATCATAGAGAAGAACCATGTAGTCATGCAAAGAACCATTATGCATTCAGATTCTTTGGGTTTTCACTGTTCTATATTTTACAATTGCCATTACTAAAGAACCTTTCAAGAACCATTTTTAAGGGTGTAGCTGCAAGAAAATCTCAGTAAGTAAATCTATAATGGGCTATTATTTATATGCCTCTCATGATGATGGCTGCTGTTGATGTGCTTCGGCTTTACCTCTTAATTGTGAATGCTCATTAGAAATGGGAAGGAAGATAATTGGTCTTAATTTAAATAAAGGCAGGCAGCTTTTTGATAGGTTTATTATGTCTTATCAGTTTGGCTGTTTAACCATGCTGCTGTGATTCTCCATTGTTTACTTTGTGTAACCTGTCACCGTGGATAGCCTTCACAGATGAGGTGCCGAGTGCCGTGCAGCACAGCTTTCATGTTTAATAACCTTTTCCCCTGCTGTCACTAACGATTTTGTTGGTAATTATAGAAGGTGCTGCTGACTTCCATTTTCACTGCTGCCCTTTTTTATGAGAAAAGCACACCTCTTCATTACTATGCAAAATGAGCTGAAGAGAGCAGTTGATCTCATTGCTAAGAAACCTCCCTCTGTGCTCTGTGTGTATAAGGTGCCTTTTAGGCCTTTAAATGTTACTTTTCAAAGGCATAAAAACATTGAGCAAGGTTATTACATACATAATCAGATACATCAAATTGTACGTGTGTGATGCTTAAATTGGATGGGTAGGCAGGTGGCTGAGTGTGTGAAACTCTCTCTATTAAAATACTCCCATGTGGCACAGCAGGTGTTACAGTGCTGGGGGGGATGCTAATATGCTAATGTGGGATGAATCCATGAGTGCATAATTGCTGGATGATGTGGTATTTTAAAAAAGATTCATACATACCATTGAAATTTTTGGTGTAGTCTTTCTATTAATATCCAGTTTTCTGGGGTACCAAGGAAGGCTTAAAAAAAGAATCCAAAAAAAAACACAACATATGGGGGAGCATTTTTTACAAATCAAATTTTGAAAGAAATAAAGTATGAATTAGGGCCTGACAGGGTGGCCAGTATGGCAAAAATACAATTTTCATGATGTACGATATATATCACAAAATGCAATGGTGAACCAAGCTAGACCCTCAATTCCAGTAAGAAATGTCAAAACCTGGTCAAAATATGAACACAAACACACCTCTATGATAATAATAATTTCCACTCATGACTCATTAGTGAGCTCTTGTTATAAAGTTGCTGCCGCTGTTTTCTATTTCTAATAATCCATTGATCAGACTGCCAACTTCCAGAAGGCCTAGAGTAACGTATTTCTCGTGATATTGGTCCCACTCATTGGAAATGAAAACGTGATTGGTTGATTCCTGTCACTTCGTAATTGCACCGATTGTTAATCGAACACGTTAGGTGTTTTTTCAATTAGCTTTATCTATGTAGATACCGTGGAGAAAAACAATTCCTGATTGTATTCCTGATCCAATTTTCAGCTCGCCATTTGAATAATTTAACCTATTTGTTTCCATCCAGAGCTTAACAATGAAACAAGAGTAGTACCGTAATACTTGGCAAGCATGATTCTATTGGATAAAAAACTACAAAAAATTACATACACATATTTTTAAGTTCCAGGAGGTCTCTGAGGGTTCCCCTATGTTGAAATGTAGCTGTCTGATGTTTGAGTACAATGATTTTTATTCAGTGTTCTACATACAGTACTGCACAAAATCCAGTCTAACAGGATTAAGTATGCTCTCTTTATAATGAAACATGCAGTTGGTCAGTGTTTTATCCACAATATGTTTAGAAAAGCAGTGGCATATTGTGAGGTAATTTATCACAATATGATGTCCTATTGCCCACCCTTAGGTCCAACAATACTTCAACCAGTACTGAAGTGTCCACCTGTACAGAAACCCCTTACATATTCTAGCCCATAAGAAAAAGGAGGGATGGGGTGTGAAGGTCTTTTTTTATCTTTTCTTTTTTTCTTTTATTGCTGACTTTTTGTGTTGGTGGAATTTGGGTAGTCTGTGCTACTAGTCTGTTATGTCAGAAAAAAAAAAACACACAAACGCACTGTTATTTCTAACACATTTGAAAGATGAGCTCAAAGGTTTTTACCGTGATGAGATTAGGATCCACAATTTCGTTCTGGCGGAGGATTTAGAGCCCCTGAAAATGAATGGACAACTGTATTCTTAATGGGTTTAACTACTAACTGGTCAGAAGCTGTATTTCTTTTGGTGCATTTCTATTGCATTATGACCCCCTCACTGACACAACACTGATATTCACCGGTGGGTACATACTCAGGACTCTGAACGATCCCTGGTTGTTAGCATGCTTCTGTAATTGCTTTCATGAATGAGTATTGTTCTAATTACATTATATACACATTACGTTCACAACAGTGACCAAGTCATGTAAACCCTCCTTTTTGCCAAACACATCTTCCTTTTTTCATTCTTTCTTCCCATTTGAATCTCTAGATATCAGGGCAGGTATTTCACTACTAATTCTGCATTCATGATAACCAGTGGTTCAGAATTCTCCAACTCTGAATCTTCTGCTTCCCAACTAAAAATGTTCACACTGTGTCAGATGTTGGGGGGAAAAAAGGATGCTCACAGTGAGCTTGAGATTGTTTGGCTACTGTGTTTATATAAAAGCATTTACATTTGAATTGAAGAGCCATTAATATAACATGATTAATATAACACCAAAAAATGGCATGAAAGTTATGGATTAGCAATTCGGAGAAGTCAGAGCTCTTGAGAAACTCAAGACTTTCTGAGTAGGAATTGGGAGTTGGAGGGATGTTCAAATGGATTTTTCCCACTTGGAGGTCAGACACTTTCCAGTTCCTACTTGGTCATGAATGCAGCATAATGACCCTTTTTTGTTCTATCTTTCCAGAATACACTGCTGTAACTATTATCCACTGTGAGGTTATTTCTCCACATCATAGTGGTCACACACTATTTTGATGGCCCACTATAGCTTATCGACAAAGGCTCAAATTATTAACAAACTATCTGGTGACACTGAGTTGATGTTTTCACCCTTATCCCAAACACGCTGACTGACTACATTTGGGGTAAGAAGACCATTGTCTAGACCTGATATTTTGCTGAACGATTTCTTTTTAAGTTAGGGTCATGGGTCGAATCAAAAGGTAAAAGGACCCCCCACACCCACCAACAAAGTCACATGTGACTTCAGCTTTCATTAAAAGGACCAGTGTCCACGGTCTTTGAACGTTAGAGCTGCAGCCATGTACGGTTGACAGCGGGCGGTCAAAACTGCTCGACTAAAAGCTGATAAAGGTTCCTATCCCTTTACGAGGGAGTGAGGGAGACTCATCTTGCGCTGTACGGCGCAAACATGTTACGTCATCTCCAGGAATTTACGCATAACAGTAGTCGATGGGAACATTTATTTTATTTTATTTTGCCACCCCCCACCCAAGGTCCACTTTTGACACATTTGAGCTTTTATGTAACAATATTAGCCATAATTCAAATATTTATAATTCAGTGACGATTTAGTGATGCATATTTATCCCTTACACAAGCTGTTTTTTCTTTATGAGTGATATCTATTTCATTTAAAGAAAGTGAAGAAAAGTTAGTTTTCCATGATTCAGGTAAAGGTAGAGGTAAAAATTGCTTAAATACTGAAATGGAGCCCAGATTTGGGAGTATGGTAATTAGGCTTTATCAGACTTTACTTTTCTTAATTTTTAAAGTTTCATTAGATTTTTTTGTGTGCCACAGTGCATGTAACCATAGTATCTGTATGTGTAAATTTCTATTTTTATTTTAAAAAGGGACATATAAGCAATGATCATTCTCATTGGTAGTTAATCAATTTTACATTGCTGTTGTATTCTGTTTTTATGTTTTTTTTTTTTTATGTATAATGTCCTGCAGGGACCTGATGGGTTTTGCCACAGGTTCCCAACTCTGGTCCTGGAGTATCCCCTGTCCTGCATATTTTAGGGGTTAACTAATTATCTTGTTAACAGCCCTAAGGTGGGTGTGTTGGAGCTGGAAAACACTAAAATGTGGGGTCCTCCAAACACTATAATAGGGCTTTCCTAGGGCCAGGGTTTGGAACCTGTGTTGTAAGCTAATGCAGTGTGTGTGTTTGTGTGAGCATACCTTTTAAAGCTCCAAACGTCTCTGATATCAAGGGGGTCTTGAGCTGGGGTTTTGCAGTGGGCCACCTTTTCCCCTCCAAGCTTTTGTTGGCCCTTTTTTAAACCTCAGACTCTTTTGGGCAAGAATTCCATCTCCACTGATTTTCCTCTGCTCAGTATTATATTACTAACATAATATTATCAACATAAGCTATATGTACACAGATGTACACAAAGGTTTGAACATCCCTGGGTTTAAAAACATCCTTTACGGGGAATACATTTAAAAATCTTTTTTGTCTTTATATTTATATATATATATATATATATATATATATATATATATATATATATATATATATATATATATATATCTGTTGCTGTTTGCATTAGCTTTCCTCTTAATCTAATCAGTGGTCAGTTTCTGGAGACAATATATTGCATATATTTGGTTGGCCGACTGTTTTCTCAGCCCAGCAGTGACACTGTATATATGTATATATATATATATATATATATATATTAGCATGCAAAAGGAATTTATCAATATTTATTGATTCAACATCTTGCTTCCAACGTTTAAACAACGTGTTGATTTTTGAAATCAATTAGTTGATTTTTGGTCATCAACCAAAAACGATGAAAATGATGCTTTATCTACATTGATTCAATGTTACTTTGTCAATCTTTGTAGCAGCGCTGCTGTTACACTGAGGTGCCTTAAACGTAGAAGTAATTGCGAAAGTTGGAGACTATGAAGCCAACATCAGCTTACCTCAATAAATATATCAATTTACCTCAATAAATGCATCTTCAATCAACAAATATCTAAAACTGAGCAGCTAACAAGCAGCACAGCAAAGCTCTTATCAGCCATTGGAGCTGTTGCACACATCTCACTGGCTTGTCTAGTGTCGCATCCCAAACCATAAACTTCTGTACTTTTCCTATTACACTAATGAGTGCACTTTTAATGCTATACGCGCTATTATTTGCATATTTAGTGTGCTGGTATGTGGTTTGGGACACGAAAATAATAATGCAGCAAGAAATCTCAGCCGTTTAGATTTTAGATGTTGATGACTTTTAAAGGGGTACATAGTAACACTGAGTCTAATTCAGGAAAATGGCCACTTATACACCTTTACTTGAAATCCTCAATGATGGCACTAGACAAGTACAATTTATTTTTTATTTAACATTTGCCAACCTTTATTGATTTTCCCTTTAAACCTGCACAAATGGAAGGGATTCCTTTTGATGAAAGGAATGTGCTAAATTGTGTGTGTGTGTGTGTGTTGTGCACTGTTATTTTCACAGAGGCGTCTATTCTGAGCTTTGATGGCAGTATGTACATGAAAGTGGTGCTGCCTAATATCATGCACACAGAGGCAGAAGATGTGTCACTGCGCTTCATGTCCCAGCATGCCTTTGGCTTGCTCATGGCTGCAACTTCCCGCGACTCAGCGGACACACTACGGCTTGAGCTGGACGGAGGCCGAGTGAAACTCACTGTCAATTTAGGTAATGTACGCAGCCGGAACTCTCTCTCTAACCTGCCATCTACTCTTTCCTCACTCTCTCTCTTGGTTTTTTCCTTTCTTTTTTTTTTACTGTTTTTATTTCGGTATCATTATTATTCTTTGGTGTTAATAACTAGTTGAACAGTGGCATTCTTGCCTAAAATTTGCATGAATAGTTTTTGCTCTGGGTTTTTTCTTATTTTTTTGCTACCTTGCTGTGTTGCTGATTGATAGATAGTATATAGATGAGATCTCATTGTTATAACACTTAACACTATAACCTCTGAACTCATGCCGTTTTGCACCAGTCATCGCCATGTGCATTTTCATGAATACTTTGACATTTATTTCAAATATTAATTTAAACATTGTTTGTTTCATTATGATAGTGAAAATAGTGCAGAACTTGAGCAAGCATTAATTAAGTCAGTTAAAAACACCCTGATTGATATCTGGTTAAGTATGTACACTAAAATAATGGTGCCTAAAGGGTTCTTTGGAGCAATGTCAGTCCTCAGGGCCCCCCAGACAGTCCAAATGTTTTTTTTCATCCCTCTGTGTTGCAAGTTGGGTTGAAGCAAAATGTAGACCGTCTGGGGGGCCCTGAGGACCAGGTTGGGAACCACTGTCATAGAAGAACCACTTCTGGTACCCTAAGGAACTTTTCAGTGGATAGATCTTTAAAGGCATACTCAATCTAATCTTTATGGCAGATATCTGTAGTGTATGGTCACTTACATAATAATGTACACTTTTTTCCTTATACTCAGTAAAAGAACAGACAACCAAAAACACTGTCCATTTGCTTATATTATTTGCTTGTATTGTGATGCAATAACCAAATTTCTGTTGTTTTCTAAGTACAAAAAAGATTGTTGAAATGAAATTATTGTCCGTGGTAAGAAACAGCATGCTACAGATGCAGAGGCTAGGTTGAAATCGTTGGAATATTCCTTTGAAGTACCACCTATTCAAAAGTATTTTAGGGAACCAAAGGTGGTTCTTCTAAGACCAAATCATTCAGCCCTACCCCCAACCCAAATCTAACCCACTCGGCCAATCTAATCAAGGATTTCTGAATGCAGTAATTAAAGGGATCAAGTGGGGTTGATTAAGGCTGAGGTTTTCAGGAAGGTAGATCTCAAGGAGCATGGTTGGTGACCACTGTTCTAAAGCATCACTCTAAATAACCCTTTTGACATTTTTTTGTAGAGTAGCTTAATGCCTTTTCAAATGGTAAGGTACATATGATTGATGATTCTTTTAAAACATTTTTTGCTTTTCTGCCGTGTTATCAAGAAAATGACTCCCCATTCCCATTTCTTACTGGCATCATCCACGCCTTGTTCAAAGATGGTACTCACCCCTTCAAAGGCCCTTAGCCTGCGGCCCATTAGGCAAACAGCCCAAGACCAGAGCACCCAGCTTACCTGCACCTGGTGACCAAAGCAGCACACACAAAACAAACACACACACACACTCTGTCTGTTAGATCTTCTTAATACAAAAGTATCCAAAAGTATCCTTGCATACAAAGGAATATCACAATATACAATTTATGTTGTAAAACCCTTTAGTTTTCTGTATGATTATCAGTTACTTTCATTAAAATGGTCACAAGTTACACAAATGCTCTGCATATTAAGGTGGATTTACTGTTCACTAATGCTGAAATCTTTCATTATACATTTAACTCATTTAACACTAAGCAATACATTACCATGCATGTGTTCAGTACTCACCATGTAACTATAAATTGTTGTTCCAGTCTGCAGATTTTAGCCTTTATGTCATTATTTTATGTTATTATTCAAAGTGTTTACCACTGTATGGTGCTGGTGCTTATTGGACTGAGGCTGTTTGCTCCCACTTTTCTGTTGAGGTTGACGGCACATGACCACACTGGCCATTTAGATCATAACCTAGAATACAGGACAGGTTATTTTTCAACTTATCAGATCTGTCATTAATCTGCTGCGTTTAAAACTGTCTGTCAATTTGGACGTAATTGGTTTCAAAATTTGAAGGATAAAACCACCAGAAAAGCTGAAAACATAGTGGGTACCATATTGCCATTGGATTATTCTTTGTTTTAAATATCCATTAGGAGTAAAATGTTTATTGAGAGATTAGTGGTTGTGTCTAGCTATGTATAACTATTGACTTACTTTAAGCGAATGCTTAAAATAAGTTTCAAATTACATACGTCAAACCTGATTCGAACAGTTTTACCCAAACTCTGCATTTGGTAACTTCCAAAATACATTATAATCATTATTTAGCCAACAGACTGGAATGCTAATGAACAAAAGAGGCAGTTGGCTGTTATGATCAAACATCTGCTAGACCTACTAGAAAATGGAGGTTAGGTGCTGATCCAAAATGGCCACTGCAACATGCACTCGTCCCCGGAAGGTGGAGGTACTGTTGTTGGATGTCTGCAGCTGTAACCTTGAAGGATGCGATTTCATCTGTCACTTATTCTTCCCCATCTAGATTGTGTCAGGATAAACTGTAATGCCAGTAAGTTCCTGCTCTACTTATTATTCTTCAGATTGTTTGTTATGTGCAGAGTACAATAGTGAGGAAGAAAAATATGGAAAAGAAAAGAACAGATTTGATGTTTTAGAAAACATTTGATCATAAGATTGCTTTTGTGCAGGGGATGCATTAAGAGTTCTGGGCTGATGCGACCGCTTGTTATTTTCAAATCTTGTCTGCAAATATAATAGATTAGTACATTTAAGTGTAAACATGGACAGAGTAAATCACAAACCAGTTTGCACACGAGGAACTTAACACATTAGCATCAGTCTAATTGTAATTAATTGTTCAATTGTAATTGAAGAAATGGTTGTAATGTGATAAGCTTAACAAATATTAGGCAACAAAATTGTGGTATTATGCATCCCTATGAAAAAAGTATGTTCAATTTGTGTATTTTTTGCTAGAATGTCTGATACAGTATGTGTCAATTCTGTTCCTTAAAGATTTTTTTGTTAACCTTGTTAGCATGTTTGCTTGACCTACACTTTAAAAAAGGGTGTTTTTTCAAGGATTATTTAATAGAACTATTTTCTATTCTAAAGAACCCTTGAAGAACCATCCTTTTTAAGAACGTACTCTACTAACTGCTCTTACTCATGAAGAGGTTTTAATGCACAGTAAGGAAGACAGCAGCCTTTCTTTTCTTCCCCTGAAACTTATAAAGGTCTGAAAAATGTTGGCTGCAAAAGAAATCACAGGGAAAAAGCATTGTGTTCTAAGGAAAAGCCTAGTGGTTCACTTGTCCAGCCCTAGAAGCCCATAACAATGCATTATTGCTTGCCCTGCTCTGACACAGATGGTTAGAAGGCAGGTGGTTGATTACATTAGGTAAGTCAGTAAGATTAAACATTAAACACCAGTGATAAATTCTTCGGTGAAACTGAAATTCAGGAGACTTGTCTGAACACTGAAACTGGAGAACTGAGGAAAAGTCTTTTGATGAATGTCATCCATATGAAAAAAAAAACTACAAAGTAAATGAAAAAACAATGGGTTGGTCATCCAAGACAGTGGATTACACATTTTTTAATTATATTTTGCAGTTTGCCACTATTGTTGATTTTTTTGTTATTTCAAAAACTGAGGCTACAGATAACATTGTTGTGCTTAGCAGGGGCTTTCCTTTCTGCTTCTTTTGTTATTTGTATTCTGTCTATTGAGAAAGATGTCTTCTGTTCAAGTATTATGAAATCTGTAGTGGAAAAGTTCTTGAATGGTGAACCTCCTGTGTGAAGTAGTTCCACACAGCCAGCATTTTCACTGTTGATTTCTTCCTGCTCAAACTGTTCGCATGCTTCTTTGCTGATCGGACCTTACAGTGCAGGAAACGGACAGTGTTTATGATCACCATTTCCTTATATGGGTCTGTTGTTGTTGACCTGTTTGGCTATTTTTTGTTTTTCAGTGGCTGAATTTTTCAGTGCATCCTCACGCTTCCAGTTGTCTAAGGCAAAGGCTGAAATATTGGTCTGAAACAAATATTCACCTGCATGTAGTGAGCTTTTTGCTTGTACTACTGCCTCAGCACAAATGCTTTGCTTAAGGAACAAACATATTAAGGCACGCAAAAAAATTTAAAAAAGGAAAGGGAAGAACATCCTCCTTTTTCTAGAGAATTGGAATGTAGACAAGCATATGCCATTTGAAATGAGAGAACTTGGCACAGTTTAGGGAACTGACCTATTATGTGTGAAACAGGCTACAATTAAATTTGGCATAAAAACACTGTGTGCGTGTTGTTAAATGAGGGTATTAAACCATTCAAAAAGGAAACTGATGCAAATTTAAACCATTAATGGGCTATTTGCTTCAAGTCGATAACATGATGCATTATAGCAGCATAACAACCAATTACGAAATTACTAATTTGCCCAGTTTTATTGTAGTTTCTATGCTTTTGAACGTACATGCTTGCCTCTGTAACATCAAAGGAAGATGTTACAATTTGAAGGCATACAAAATTCACTTTGCAGTATTATGTACTTTTGTGATTGGCTGGTCACTGATTATACAGATGATATTTCCTTGTTATTTGAAGTTGACAGTGAACTGTTCACCTTTCATGAGCAACAGCAGTTAATAGCTATTTAAATTGTAATTATGTCATAATATTGACTGCACACCCAAACGAGAGTACATATGACAAAATAGTTATCTTTACTGCAATACTACATGGATTTTGTGGCAAATTAAATAGGGGAATTGGTCAAAAACACAGAGTCGTTTTGTAGAGCTGCCGTGTATAAATTCTCACTAATGTACCGTCATTCTCAGGCAAAGGCCCCGAGACTCTGTATGCTGGCCAAAAGCTGAATGACAACGAGTGGCACTCGGTCAGAGTGGTGCGACGTGGTAAAAACTTCAAACTCACAGTGGATGATGATGTTGCTGAAGGTATGAGTAAACTTTCATTGGATTGAAGTGTGACAGCTAATGCATGCAGAGTGTGCTGTTAGATCAGAAGAATCTGTCAACCTTTTTCTTTCTCCTTTCTCTCTTTGTCTTACTGTATCTATCTCTTTCTCTCTTTCTGTATCTCTCTTGCTTCTTCTCTCTTTTTGTCCCTCATGTCTGTCTGTCCTGCTGCCCCTCTCCCCCCCTCCCCCTTTCCCTTTGTCTCTCTCCCTCTCTCGCCATATATGTAGGTCAGATGAATGGCGATCACACACAGCTGGAGTTTAGTAATTTGGAAACAGGTATTCTGACTGAGCGGCGCTTTGCCTCGTCAATGCCGTCCAGCTTCATTGGACACCTGCAGGGCCTCAAGTTCAACGGTCTGCTCTACATTGACATGTGCAAGAACGGAGACATCGAGTTCTGTGAGCTCAATGCTCGCTTTGGCCTGCGCTCTATCGTGGCGGACCCAGTCACCTTCAAAACCAAGGGCAGCTACTTGGGCCTGGCGACACTGCAGGCCTACAGCACCATGCACCTCTTCTTCCAGTTCAAAACCACCTCTGCTGATGGCTTTATTCTGTTCAACAGTGGAGATGGCAGTGATTTTATTGCTGTGGAGTTGGTTAAAGGGTGAGTGGAGCCTAGTCTCAGTTACCCTGTCAATAGTGATTATTTATTTATGATTCATAGTCCAGGGATAAAATTAATCTGAACCAGAGTATATTCATATTATACAATCCATACGTGTATAAAAAGCATCCAAATAACCACATGGTTCTGTGTTAAGGTTCTCTGGTTTTGGTGTCTTTGTGGACCCTTAAAACCCTTAAAGTCTGTACTCATTGTCCACCTTTTTTGTGTACCTTATAGGGACATTTAATTGTCTATTATCACTGTTTTACACTGACATTAGCATTAGTCACCAGAGGATATTATACTATCCTCTGCTTGCCTCTTTCATAGATACTATTTATGACAACTGCAAATGTAAACATTAAGGACACAGAGTTGACATACATGTTACTGTGTACTATACTATACCACTATATACTATTATAGTACTATTATACTATAATAGTACTATATATAGTAGTATTAATAGTACTATATATAGTAGTATTACTACTATAATAGTACTATATACTATTATAGTACTATTATACACTACTGTTACTATACCACTGTTTAGTGTAGCAGTTTAGCCAGTGACTCACTATCAGGCAGTGCTGCCAATTGTTTTTTTTTCATTCCGGCCGGTAGTCTGACCCGTCATTTGGACCGTCCAGGCTAGTTGCACTAAGGATAAACTAGAGCACAGTGCATCCACATCATTGACTACATATATATATATATATATATATATATATATATATATATATATATATGTGTGTATATATATATATATATATATAAACTTGACCCAGTCATCCCGATGTTTCCAATGGGGACCAGCTGAGGTTAATTGTGTCACTTCCTGATGGGCTTCTCATGCGGTGGATAGTGGGAACGCCCGAGAGTCTATGAATTGGTTATGGCCGACTTTCAGCCCAAATATGCGATGGCCGATTTGCCGGTATTTCTCTAACTCCGATGATTCAGATGAAGAGCTGATCAGTAAAATTTATGAGCCATATTTAAGGATTGGTGCAGACCTGCACGAGGCTCCTTGCAGTTTTTCGTTCAAGCGCTATGGAAACACGGACATTTTGACTTTGACTACAAGACTAAACGCCTATTCACGCCAAGTCCAGTTTTTACGGACTAAAAAATGCTCGTCGCGTTTTGAAAACGAACAGACGTATATAAATGCTGTCTTTCACACCGAGTCCGAAATGGATTGCGACGCTGCGTAAATTTCTAATCGGGTCGTGTTGTACAGATGCGTTAATGTCAGGCTCAGCTGTCGTGGTTGCAGCCCAAACAGACGTGTGTCAGGACAGCGGGAGAACTCTTGTAGCAGAGCAGAAAAGCTCAATACAACAAGCAAACGCTGACTAATGAGAGGAGCAACACGCAGAAGCAGAACCTCGAATTCCCCCACTGAGGAATTACCTGCAGAATCGCTCCCTGCAGCTTCATTTCTTGTAAGAGGCGGTGGGACTCCCCGTATTGTTTTTCTGTTGAATGGGATGTACTTGTGCACCGTTTAGCTGCAGTGCTTAAAAACCGCGTCGGACTTGGTCTGAACCGCCCACTAAAATCGTATTTGTTTTGTTTTTGTTTTTTGGCCGAAACTGCTCCGTTGTGAGTCACAGCCTGAGCCACATCCGCCTCTCTGCCCCCTGGTCTCAAATATACGTATCTGCAGCCCGGAGAACCAGTGGGCGTAACGAATGGGCGGAGACACTGTCAATCATTTCTTGCCTCTGGCAATCATATAACAGAAATGGACTGTCAATCAAAACTTGCATTAGCCAATCACAAGAGTGAATTACCTGTCTCGTTTTATGCATCAGCCAGTGGTTAGAAGGAAAGTGCAAAAAGGCGTTCCATACTGCTCAGGCACGCGGAAGTGGGAAGATAGTTTAAAGCTTAAGTTTGAAGTTGAATATCACCTAATTTCTTATTTCAGATCAAGACATTATTATAACTATAGTTTCACATATATATATATATATATATATATATATATATATATATATATATATATATATATATATATATCACACACACACACAACATGTAATTCGTTACTGTACTTAAGTTGTTTTTTCATGTATCTTTACTTACCCAGCTGGCATTTCAACGTTTATTCACGGTTGAATCAACGTCACAGATCATGGTTGAAACAACGTTGGATTATGTTTCGATTTTGAAAGATGAATCGACGTTGATATCGCGACGTTGTTTCAACGTCTTACCTTTCAACGTTGAGTAACCCAGAGAGCAAAAATCAGTCGGGCCAAATCCCAGCCGAATACCGCATACCGATCTTATACCTCGTTTGCCGAGACTTTGGTTTGTATCTCCGCCCAATTCTGGCCTAAATGCTCGGCTCACGTACGTTGTGCTATTAACACTCCCAGCTAGCAAAATATACTCAAATTACTTCGATACAATTTCTGTGTAAATCTGAATCTCTATAACTACATGTACCTCAACCAAAAGCATAGCATTTGCTAAGATGTAGACTAACATTCACTTTTATTCTGAAATAGCATAACAGAATCCAGACAACAATAAAAAGAAAACCAACTGACCCAATAGCCAATGAACACAGTAAAGCACAGGCAAACACAGCTGAACAATCAATAGTTTGTCACAGTTTTAATATGCATCATCATCATCTATTAAGCTAGTACACACTGTATCATGCCTTGTAAAGTAACACAATTTTAAAGCTCACCTGTTTTCACCTGTATGCATGCATGAATTTCAATGACAACACTAGAAATCATTTGGAAACAACTGCTTTAATTGTCTTACATAAATATACAGTACATGCCTACAACACTAACAAAATGGACTATTCAGTACATAAAGGTAAACAGTTAACATATACCAATAAACGTGTTAAAGAAAAATACACATGAAACTGAAGTGTGCAGTACACCACTGTGCTTTATTACACACACACACACACACACACACACACACACGCACACACACACACGCACAGCCACTTTATCATTTATAGCTACCTTGTATTCACTCATTTTCCATTTAATCAGGTTCACAAATATGGGAGTACTTTGTAGCTCTACAATTACAGACTGTAGTCCATCTGTTTCTCTGTTTCCCCCTTTTACTCTGTTCTTCAGTGGTCAGGACCCCCATGGACCCTCACAGAGCAGGTACTATTTGGGTGGTGTGTTAGTGTGTGTTGCGCTGGTCTGAGTGGATCAGACACAGCAGTGCTGCTGGAGTTTTTAAACACCTCAGTGTCACTGCTGGACTGAGCATAGTCCACCAACCAAAAATGTCCAGCCAAAAGCATCCTGTGACCACTGATGAAGGACTAGAGGATGACCAACACAAACTGTGCAGCAGCAGATGAGCTATTAGATGCTATTAGTCTCTGACTTTACATCTACAAGGACTAGCAGAAGTAGGAGTGTCTAATAGAGTGGACAGTGAGTGGACAGTGTTTAACTCCAGCAGCACTGCTGTGTCTGATTTACTCACACCAGAACAACACACACTAACACACCACCATCATGTCAGTGTTACTGCAGTGCTGAGAATGATCCACCACCCAAATAATACATGTCCTGGGGGGGTCCTACGGGGTCTTGACCATTGAAGAACAGGGTAAAAGGGTAAACAAATTATGCAGAGAAACAGATGGACTACAATCTCTAAAGTCATCCTGCAGCGTGACTGTTACTGTGGTTTCTTCATGGCTGCATCTAAAATAAAGAAAAAAAGTCAGCAAGATCAGTAAAACCCTCACCAGATAGCAGACAGCAGGCATTATGGGAAATAAATCTACAAAGAAACATGAAAAAAGCAGTTGTGGGTGCAACAGCATAGAAGGAGGAGTGTGTGTGGTTGTGCTGGTTTTCACAATGACACTTAACATTCAAAGTCCTATTGCATTTAAATTTATATATATATATATTGCATTAAGATTTCCAATTCACAACTTAAAAACAGTACTTTTGTACTTTAACTCAAGTAAGAATTTCTACTTTTACTCAGGTTCAGAAGTTCTGTACTTTGCTTACTCCTGGTGAGAAGGCTTCCGTAGCTTAAAACATGGCGGGTTGACAGGCAGTGTAGAAGTAAAAGAGGAAAAAGACACTGAAACAGGACTTAAATTTTTTTTTAAATGTCACAAAACAGTTCTTTCCCAATCGTTATTACAGTCAATCATGAGAAAGGGAAAGACGTACTTGTGTTGACGTATGGTTAAGATATAAAATAGAGAAAAATGAGTAAAATCTAACCAGTAACCCAGCAGAAAAAGAAAGGTAAATTAACATTGCTCCCATACCTGAAAGATGCTGCTGGTGTACGAAGGACGTGCAGGTAACTGCAACAAGAGAACAAGGAGATTTCAGAAACATCACCCTGAATAACCTCCAGTCAGTGACGCAGTGATTTCTTGTACTAGCATTAAATGGTTTTGTTCCACTTACCATACACAAATTAATATTGTCATAAAGTGGATGCTCAAACTTCAGTTTATACAACAGATACTGAATTTCCAAAAGCTGAACACTGACCTAACGTTAATCGCTTTAGATATTCAAATTCAAGCCAGTGAAACTATCGGACAGAAAGTAACCAAGTTATAGCTCAGCTCAGTTAGGATAACAAAGTTCTACCAATTCAAAATTCCTGAATAATTCAGTCCAATGTAAACATGTGGCTGCAGAGTCATTCAGAGTGGTTTGATATAAAATGGTTCATTGTAAATAAGTGTACTGTTTCTTTACAGTGGTGATAGGAATCAGGGGTCACCATGACTACAACACAAATATAGACATTTTATTTACTATCTGAAACCACCAGTGAACCTACATGTGTTTTTGTGTAATGGTGGGAAAAATAGTCTGGAGAAAAAAGAGCTTTCTTTGGAGACTATATTGCCCTGCATGCACCCCTCCGGCATTAATGAATTTAAAAAAAACAGCAAGTTACATTTTTAATCACAAAACTACCATAAAACAAAGGTTCAGGCATCACACAGTACATATACATCTAACCATTTCATATAACTTTCTAACAGGGAGTTTTCAGAGGCACTGAATTCTTCGGACATCTGGTTCCACTTTGAACATTTCCTCAATCGTAGGTTTCACTACAGCAGGGAATTTCACGCCAAACCCCTGTGAATGACTGTCAACACTGCAACCATTTAATTGTGAAGGAAATTTTTGAAAATCAGTGGAGTTCTCCTTTAAGTTTTAACTCCGGCTCCAGTCACTCGACGCGTCTTTCCCTCTAAAGATTTCTGCTTCAACTCGTCTGAGTAAAGCATCAAACCTGGTCCGTTAACCTACCTGCTAGCGAGCAAACTAACAGCTCCACACACCACAAACCCTGATTAGTTTTTGCTTATCGGACACTCCAGCACCGTTCATTTCATTTCACTCGCTCAAATTTGAGTCATTTTTCTTGAAATTCGTCACAGTTTAGCACAAGTTAGCCGGACCGAACCGGACTTCCAGCAGAGCTGTTAGACAGCCTGCTAAAGTTAGCTAAACCTGAGCTAACTTAGATAGCAACTCAGTTTATTAGCGAGACTTATATCATGATTTCGACAACGTCGCTCCAAATTTAAAATAGTAATTAGAACAATTACCTTTTAACTGCCTTCATAAAGTCTCACACGGTGAGAGAAAACAGTCAGAGGTGACTAGGTTAGCCCATCTAACCTAGCCCACCATAGCAGACCACCGGCTAACTAACCTAGGTTAGCTAACTTAGCAAGCGACGCTAATTTTCCATTTTTTTGTTTTAAGAGTTCAACATTATCAGATTACAGGATCAAGTCCTGTCATAAACTGTTTCTACGCCAAATAAACCAGGTCTTACTCACCAAACGCGTCTCGAAGCCTCCGAAGTTTCCAGAAGCCCCTCCAACCAACTATCACTCGCTGCAGAACCACAAGTCCAAAGGGGTGGAGCCGGACCTGATCCAACTCCGCCCACGTCTTCTTTTCATTTATCTAAAATCATCACATTTCTACGCGTCTTTAAATTAGTATGTGTCGCTTACGTTTTCCGCCTACGATTTATTTTATTGGTCTACCCTGTCGCGTTTTTATCTGTGGGAAACCCGCAGGTGTTGCTGGTGTTTTTGTTTTTTTTTCTCGATGTTGCTCCGTCCTGAAGGCCACAACACAGACTTTATAATCGCTCATGATTCACCACGTTCACACTCATTTGTCAAAACTCGAAAAGCTTTTTTCACATTCCGGTACAAGTCCGTTCTGTAGGCCTGCATTTCAAGAGTACTGATGATAGACGAGTTCTAGTTGAAAACGTTGAACTAAACACTAGAATGCACTTACGACAGCTCAAAATAACCCACATAACTATGTTTTATCAACTAAATCCTGGAATTTCATAAGAAAGAGAAAATGTGTGTTATGTACTTACTTTCACATTCGCACTTGTTTACGTTTTACTTGAATCTGACGGGCAAGTATAGCGGGGCGGGGTGGAGTCTGATTTAGTTCAGACCAATTAAAACACGACGTAGGAGGAGTTGGATCAGATCCAGCCGTACCCCCTGGACTTTTGGTTCTGCAGCGACGACATTCTCGCTCCAACCGCTGTTCCCGCTCAGTTGAACCTCGCGCGTGTCGCCGCAGCGCAGGCGCACTCGGGCAGCCTCGAAACGGGTGTACTCAGCCCGCCTCAGTAGAGGCGCTGATTGTCAGTTAATACAGTGTTCATGCTGTTTAAATGGGCGGCAAGGGTTTTTTCGCAGACTTAATTTGCCTGTTAGTATTATTGTTTCTGTTGTTTGCAATTTTTAACATATAAATTGTGCTCTTATGATCAAAATATTAAAAATGGCAATAAAATTATAATAATAATGATCATTTTTAAAGCAAGATGATTAAGACATTATGTTGATTTAAAGTTGAAATCTCAACGTTGATTTATGAGTATTTTGTTAACCATTTCACAATCATTTAACATTAACGGTTTCAACGTTTTTTCAACGTTGAAACAACAACTGACATTATTTCAACCACATTTCAACGTTGAAGGTCGGTCATGTGCCAGCTGGGTAAGTTTTTCTATTTTGGGCGACTTTTTACTTTAACTTCACTACATTTAAAAGTCACGTATTATTTTTCAATCCACTTCATTGTGTGAAATCTGTCGTTCTTACTTTTGTCTTATGTATGCATGTGTACATGCTTATACGTACATGCTTAGGTCTTTTTGGCAGGTAAAGCAGGACGGAGTTCATGCAAACACTCACTGACCATCACACATAAAAGCATTAGTGAACTGATAGGACATATTCTTCCTGACTTTGTGGGTAAATACATGAACACAATATAGAAATATGTGCACATATGCAGTTATGACTGGCGTGTCTTTTTCTGAGTTTATATAAACACTGATTCCACCTAAACTTTGCTTGTTCACAAAAAGTGATTTCATAGCCACTTGGTTCCTAATGGAAACGGTTTGCCTTCAGTGTTTTGTGCTTATGATAATTTTAGGTCTGGGGTCTGCAGCTTTCCCCTTCTCACAACATCCACATTACACGTTAAGGTTTGTCTGCTTCTGCTTAGTGATATCATCACTTAATCCATTTTTCGTCCATAATTCAGATAGAGAATTCCATTTAATGTACCTACCTGTTCAAAAAAGTCATAGAACCCATTAAAAGTGTCTGTCGGTTCCTGGTGGTTTTCAGTAGTCGCTAATGGTGTTCTGGGTTGATATCACAGTGTAAAGGATTCAAATCATTGAATTAGGTGTTCTGCGACTGATTCCATATACAGTGGTTGGTTTCCTAAAGGTCTCTAACGGCAACCATCAAGCCAATTCCCGTTAGGAAGCAAAACCATCAGGTTTTATTCCTGACGGTTCTAATCGTCTTCAGCATGGCTTTCATTAGTTTCAGCAGTAGCCTGTTTGTTTTTCTGCGAATGAGCCTGACATTGTGTTTTATAGTTGTGGTGTTATTTCGAAAGTTTCCATATTTAATTACCTTGTCATTAGTATGACAGCGTTAGTACAAATTCAGTGTAGCTCTTGTTGCCCAGCAGTACGTAATTCGCTGTTTTCCTCATAAAACCAACAAAAACTCCGTCGTGTCACAGCGGCGCTGACGTCATTAACAGGCTGGCGGTGCAGGTGTGCAGCCAGACCCTTAGATCGGCTAATGCAAAAAATGACGGACAGCTGGTTCTAATCTGCGGTTGGCCAATGCAAAATGTGACTGACGGCCAAGAGTAGTTATTTAATTAGTTGATGCAAAAAATGATTGACCGACTCCCGCCCCCAGTTACCTCTCCTTTAGGGCTCCGGTCTGCAGCATTCCCCTTCTCCCTGGTCTCTCACGCAGATCGGTGTTAAAAACATACACGTTGAACGCGTTATAAACTGCATTAGTTCAGAGACGCAGACCTGGCTGGCAAGCTAGGCTACAGCATATCTGTCTTTGTTCACAATTTCGCAAAATGGATAAAAAAGAGAGAAGTGAGTAGCTGAGGGGGGAAGAGAGTGTACTCTGAATAACTAATTCAGCAAGAGAGCAACAGGTCAGTCTTCAGCCTTCTATACTCACCTGATCACTCTGGCTAGGTTAGCTGGTACGCCGTTTCCCTCTGTCAGGAAGCAAATTAATAGACCACCGACTGAGATGATCTCCATTACTGATTTTCAGAGTACCAGCAAACCGATTTCATTAACGATGACACGTTCAGCGTTACTTTACAAAAATAGCCCAGGTCCTGCTTCCTAACGTACCAGTCTTACATGTCATTACGAACAGGACTCAACAGAACCGGCTTTAATCAGGTGTGATCTCTTTGTTCATAAAAATTTACATCGTTAGTTTCTGCTCAGGGTGATTTTAAGGTATTACCGAGCTTAAATTTGTGGTGTCCAAGTACTTAAAGTAAATGGAATGGAGAAGTGTTTGCACTGGATAGTTTAACTGACTGAGCTGATTACAGTACCGTCATACTTCATGGATGTGTATCATAGTTATGTGGGCAATTTGGTGTCACACGATACATTAATGCAGTTTAACGGTTTGGAATCACTTCTTATTGTCAATAAACTATAATATTGTAATGCGTAGTGCTGTGCAAAAGTCTCAGGAGAAAATTGTCCGTAAAGCCCCTTATGTGGGCAGGTGTTTATTTGTTCTAAAAACACTGACATTGGAATGAATACAAATTAACAGTCCATTGTACTTTTATTTGTGTTAGTTTAACTATTCCATATGGCTCTCCTTGAGGAATTCCAGTGTTTACAGTTACTATTCAGTACCTATTTCATTTAATCAGTCCTTCATTAAATGAATACAGTTGTGTTGCTGATGGAAGTGAACAAATCCATTCAGTGGCTGGATTGCAGCGAGAAGTCAGGTATTAAACCTATGTTTCTTTAACAGTATCTATCTAACCTACATAATAAATAACTTCACTTTCAAATATGATATAGCAATCCACATAGTCTGATGTAACATTAGATGCTTATGAGTGGAGTGGCATGTCTTGAGCACATCAACTCATTTGAGACATATCAACAGAATAAACATGCATATTGTAATTTTTTTTAGTAATTGAACATCTCATATCAGGGACCCTTTAATTTTAATGCATTGGAGCCCATTAGATTGTAGTTACATGACTGCCTACATGGTAGATGGGCCTAATAAAAATGTACAGTATGTGTGAAAACAATGTAGGTGCCCCTAATAAAATGATTAGTGAGTGTTTATCATACATGAAAACTGTTCAGTATTGATGTTGAAGCAGATACTGCCAAGGCTATGCTAACTCAATGTTCTTATTGGGGCTACAGCCCAGGGGTGAGCCACCAGGGGGCTCCACGAGCATGATTGTGAATTGAATAATAATAAAAGAGACTGAAAAATTACGTTGATTTGCTCTTTTACATTATCAGTTTTTACCCTGTGTCTAATATCATCTTACTTACTTACAACTTGCTTACAATCACAGCCCCAGCGCAGGACCTCAGAATGCCTCAACACAACCGCACATAGTGTAGACTCGTTAGTGAAAAGAAAAAGAACAATGGAGCCACTGTTATTCAGTCATGTAGTAAAACACTAGAGCACCAGGCCATGGTTAAGAATATGAACAGTGTGGCAGTCATCTTGTCTCTCAAACAAGTGGCCTCTCTCTCAGAGTGCATTTCAGGAGCTGCAGCAATGCTGGAACAGTGGTCAATGTGTACTTAAAAAGACTGTGTACTTCATTTAAGTGCACTTGTTTTGAATGTTGGAATGCTTGTTTATTGTGTGTGCTCTCAGGTACATACACTATGTTTTTGACCTGGGAAATGGACCCAGCCTGCTGAAAGGGAACAGTGATGGTTCTCTCAATGACAACCAGTGGCATAGTGTGGTCATCACACGAGACGCCACCAACACTCACACTCTCAAGGTGGACACCAAATCAGTCAGCCAAGTGGTCAATGGTGCTAAGAACCTTGATCTGAAAGGTAAAAGGTTAAACTGATATTTATACATCTTTTGTATATTTATACATCTCCCGTTGGGCTAAAGTTATTGCCATTCCTGAGAAACCAGTCCCGTTCAGTCATAACAGAAAACATAGTTTAAGAATGTTTTAATAAAGTACATGTATGCTTTTTTCACCAATTTTTCTCTCTATGCTCCAAAAAATATGAATGATTTAAGATTATACTTCTCCTTTGCAGTATGTTCTGACAGAAAATGAATAGTTTTTCATCTTTGGACTATTACTATAATGTGGCATTTGGTTGTCTCTCTTGTGGTTTAGGTGATCTGTTTGTGGCAGGTCTGGGGCCCAACATGTACCACAACCTGCCCAAACTAGTTGTGTCTCGTGAAGGCTTCCAAGGATGTCTGGCTTCAGTGGACTTGAACGGCCGGCTCCCAGACCTCATCAATGATGCACTGTTCCGCAGTGGCCAGATTGAACGTGGCTGTGAAGGTGAGTTCTGCTCTGCGCCTCCAACCACAGAGTCTTAGTCTATCACCCACTGCTTACTATACATTGGGACTGCCGCTATCAAACAGTCTTCTGATGATTTTGGTGATTAATTATTCAGAATTTTTAATAAAGACCAAACAAGAACAAAAGCACTTAACTGAACAGTAACAAAGCATGCATAGCCTTGCATAGCCATAGATTTCAAAATACTTTGTTGGAAAAAGATTAACCAAGATGTCTTTGAAAAAATGTTATCAGAAAATGTATAAAATATGTGGCAAAAGTTACATAAATGCGTGTCCATAGACTCCGTCAGACACGTTTCTTATTCAAAAGAGTTTGTCATTATGAGATTTTTGAACTATTTAGTGCCAGTTTATAAAGATAGTAAATCTTAGTAAACGAGTGATTAATGACAGCCTACCAAGCCAAACTCGTGTCTTGTCCAACCATGCCTAAGCTTAACTTAAGCCCTGTACTTTTCCATTTCTCATGTTTCTCAATGTTTATTTATGAAATTGTATTAAAAATATATATATATTTTCTAGATATTTAAAGCAGTACTATATGTAAAATCTAAATTATCCATAAATACTATTGCTGCCAAACGCTGCTGTACTGAGTGGCTGTGTGACCACTTGATGGCAGTGCAGCCTCAGTATTCAGTGTAACTGGCACAAAAACAGAAATACATCACAATGCTCTTGCCAAAAAATCTTTGTTTCGGTGTTCAAGTTATTTTAAAAAAAGTCTGAAAAAACTGAGTCAGTATAACATTCTGTTCTAAGCCAGCCTAAATCAGGGGTTCCCAATCGTAGTGCTGGTGACCCAATGCTCTGCACATTTTGTGTTTTCCCTGATCTACACAATGGACCCAGCCCATGTGGAACTCCTTAATTAGTTGAAGAGCTGAATCAGGTGTGCTACATGACACAAAGCACAAAATGTGCACAGTATGGGGAGACCAGGACTGGAATTCGGAACCCTTGGCCTGAATAGAATCCTGCGTTAAATATTAACCTTTTCTCCATGCTCAACACTTTTTCCCGGTCCCTGTTGACTCAGTATTTCAAAACACACACAGCCATAATCCCCCCCCCGAGCCCACACTAACATTGCTTTGTCCCTTTCTTTCTGTCCTCTCTCTCTAACACAGTTGGTTTCACCAAAGCCGACTTGCAAGGTAGATCGTCTTTCACTCCGTGTAAAAAATCACACAGACACATGCACACACCACTGGCTGAAACGCATTAAGGTTGAATGTCCATGATGAGCAATGTCAGAGTGAACATATGTTGAAACAGGGCACAAGATATGTGGATGAGAAAGAAAGGAACTAGAAAATAAATTTGTTTTTAAAAAATATTTTAAAAATGCCAGTCATTGAAAGGACACACACACACACACATACATACATACATACATACATACATATATATATACATATACATATATATCTGTGTGTGTGTGTGTGTTTTTATTCTGCGTTGCTCCAAATATGTGCTTTCAGCCAGCTACAGTGCCCTACAAAATTATTGATGCCCTTGGTAAAGATGAGCCAATAAAATCTATGAAAATATCTTTGTTGTTTATTAGCTTTTTCCTGCCCTGAGAGAGAAATCTTACCTTTCAGTGAGTTGAAGTTATCATCCATGACTTCGTATTTCACTGAGGTAGAAACGTTAGGCCAACACAAAGTGCTAAATGTAGGAATTCCAATAATTGTTGCATGTTTTTTGAAAAAAAATGTAAACTTTTTTATAATGAGTTTGATCTTTGAATAGTTTTACTTCATTGAGGTGGTTTGCTCTCATATTTTCAATGTAAGATCAAGCTGATAAACAACAAAGACTTTTTATAGCCTCTTTTTAACTAAGGGAACCAATAATTCTGGAGGGCACTGTAAGTCTATCTGTTTGACTGCAGATGCCTTCTACTCGTAGTGCCCTGCTCAAGACTGTTGTTCTGAAGGCAGTACTTCTTTGTACGTGTCTTGGTTCTTTTCATTTTCTATTTGTTCCTTCTTTGTTCTACATTTCTCAGAAGCATGTGGTACTGAGATCAGTGTGAAACAGCAACCATCATAAGATAATCTTAAAACTGCAGTGTTTTTGGTTAAATGATTGGTTAAACAAAAATGTTGCTAGTACTTTGAATGTGTTTGGCTGGACAGTGAACTGTGCTGTTGCTATTGGAGAAGTGTGAGATCATTCAGCTTGTGTGGAATGAAAGCACATCTGGTTTGAATACCCTTTGAAGTTTGAAACGATTGCATACGTTAACATAGATGTATGCAAAATTCTGCTGTAGCATGTCTCATTTCTCTTTTTCTTTGCAAAGTTTTGTGACTTCACTTTCTTTGTATTGTTTATTTTTTCTGATTTTTTTGCATTTATTTTTTTAATTATCAATTGGAGATGTGTTTATCTGTCAGAGTTGTCTAACGCATTAAAGCCATTATTTTTTTTTTAATTACCTTTCTTTCTTTTGGCCTGACTGATAATGAAATGCAGTCATTACATACTGACTCTGGCCTGTTAGAGTGACCTTGCTTGCATGCTATTGCTCCTCTTGACAACTACCTAATATGTGTTGGTGAATGGAGACCAGAGTAGTGATATGTGCTAGTCCCTATCATTTCTGTAGACTCATGTTCCTCTCTTTTTCTATGCCAGGGCCCAGCACCACATGCCAGGAGGACTCCTGTGCCAACTTTGGAGTGTGCATCCAGCAGTGGGAGAACTTCACTTGTGACTGCTCCATGACCTCCTATTCTGGCACGACATGCAATGACCGTGAGTACACTGGTTACTTTGTGTCACTATCTTAAAAGGCCATCAGGATTTATGTCACTGCTTTGATATTTTGTGCAATACATTATCAGAATCCTTTACCTGTCTTGGGTAATTTTGCGTGTGGCATGATATGTGGACAGATCTGCCTCAAATGCTGGCACACTCAAATGCTGTGGTGTGATGGAATTGCTACTCAGCAATGTCATTTCATATTCAAAACTGAATGCAATAAATTACAGGATTACATTTAAATAATAAAAAAAAATGAAAGTAATAACTCTTGACTTCTCTATGGGTTGAACAAAAGAAGGCAAACTTGAAAGACAAGTTTTGAACACAATTAGACAAGCTTCTTTTCTTCCTCTGCACCTCCTTAATTTTGCCTCATATCTCTCTCTCCTTCCCTCTCTTTAATAATGTCCTATAACCTCAAGCAGTTGTACAGCACTTTATCATCGTAGCATTTCTAATCACAATGGCATATTCAGCTTCACTCCTTAAAGCAGCATTATGCAAGAATTGGTATTTTTTGCTCTTGGGCTCCTCCTACAGTTGCAGAGTGTATTTGACTTTTACACCACTGTCGTAAATACAAATTGCACTATGAGCTTCACTCATGTACACATGTATTTGTTGAAAAAAAACCTAAAAACTCTCACCGGGAGAATCTGAGTCCCCTTCTCAAACATGCACATCACGCAAACATGTGGATGTTACAGGATACATTCACGATTTCTGTGTTTCTGTATGTAAGCAACCAAAACTGCTAGTGTGATCTGTAGTGTCCATATGCCTGTGTGCATGTGAAGGGGGCGTCAGATTCTCCTGGGGAGATAGAAATTCGGCATAACACTTGCAAAGAACATCAGAAGAGAAAGAACCATGTTGACTTACATGGTAGAGTAATATTACAGGATTTTATTTCAGGAGGCCAACTTTCAAGGCTTACTTGGCATGAGATTGACAAAGACTGACCAAACTTTCTGGCGTGAGATAAATTTATTTCTTTGCTAGACCAAAACGGTACCGAGGTTACGTGGCTTTGGCGTCTGCAAAAACGACGAAACACTGTGCGACAGGGATGACACAGATATCATTACAGCCTATGTTGCAATCTTTTGTAAATAACATTGGCATGGATGTACACTCTGCTGGAGGATTTTTGTTCATTTCCCCATTAGCTCAGAGACCGGTCACAACAGCTAGCATCAGGACAGTATCGGCAACGAGTTAAAGTCCGAGAGTTACTCTTGTTCGGTTTGTTGCTCTGTCTCTCTCTCTTTTTCTCTTCATTGCTTCCTCCATCATCATCATCTTCGGTCTTTTGGCAGCTATGGTGTCCATAAAAGGAATACCAAGCTGGCTTCTTCTCATACCCAGCTGAAGAGCCATAGTTGTTGGTGTGTGATGTGGTGCCGTAAAGTGTTACACAGTTCTCGTGAGAGGTTTCGTGCCCGTTCCAGAGAACTTGTAGAAAGGAGAATTACCATTCTGGTAATGTCTTCTGGGTTATTCAAAAATTTGAGGGCGCACCCGAGCAAGTCCAAAATGAATGGGTTAATATGAACACAGAACAGCATAAAACATTTTAACACCACTGTTATATTTTTAAACACATTTAAACTCAAGTTATAGAAGTTTAAATCGGCGCCTCATGTACGTTCATGACGTCAGTGAGCTTGAACAGCAGATGAGCTGCTCCGCTCGCCAGCCAATCAGCACTCACTAGCAGTAATGCCAGCGTCCTGCTGCCCAAAACCCGTTTGCTGTAACAAAAAGGAGACATACAGGTGAGTTTTCTTTGCTCTCTTAGTGAAATACATCCTGCTACTTTCTAAAATTAAAGGAAAGTTCTGGGCAAATGATTAGGAAATATTTTAACTTTTTAGCCGGTTTTAGCCGTTTAGCTACATTCACCCTTTTTCATTTTTCATTCAGCAGTCACCATTTGTGGCACAGTAATTTTAATGTTGTAGTAAAACATGCGCATCAAAACATGCAAAACTTAGTGTTTTACTAAGGAGGTTTTAGGCAGTAGAAGAAATTCCTTAATTTAGAGCATACTGTTCCTTTGTATTTTAATTGATTATCTGCTGTTATCACTGTTGACAAGCTCTGTTTTTGCATAGTGTTCTCTTGCAGTGTTCTCAGTTGTAAATAGTAGTACTGGAAGATAACTTAAAACAATGTCATTTGGTGGGTGTCTTCAAATTGTTGCTTCAAATGGTTCAAAAAATACGTAGAAACTATATCAGTAGTAGGTTTTTGTAAATCTGTTTTCTGTCTGGTTGACAATTCTGTGTAAGATGTGCCTGGGTGGAATTTTAAGCGAGACAGTCCAAACAGTCCACTCAAAACAGGCTGTGTCAGGTTTGTAAGACGTTCTTTTAACATAGAATCATCTACCAGCCTTCAAGAAGAATGGGTTCATTACTTTTATTAATACAAGCTTAAATATAATCTATCATTGTGATATATTTGAAAGTATTTGAAACGTGATACTGAGCTTTATCAACACTGCCCAGCCCCTCTGAACAATACTGTATGAAATTCCCAGTTGTGATGCTAGGTGGTGCTACTGAATTGCTCTAAAATTCAGTACAACCCTTAGCTACAGCACAGTCCCTAGAGCATGAAATCAGCTTTCACCATGTTTTTATTCTTTTTCTTTTTACAAGCACAATCACACACCCATGCACAAATGGCAGCACACACATTTTCCCTTCAGTGTCTGACAATAAACACCACATCTGAAAACAGAGTAATGTGCTGTTTCTTGAACCTGCCATGCAAAAAGCGCAACCCTGCGTGAGTGTGATTCTAATTAGTGTGTGTAGTTTCCCAAGTGTTGCTATGATTGGGGATTAAAAGAGCACATAACACAAGAACACTGCAGCAGTTAATAGCTTCAGATCCCACTCAGTCTATCATTCAGACTCAATTCATCAGAGAGCGAGAGATTGAGAGAGAGAGAGAGAGAGAGAGAGTCTCTTGCCAAGGAAGGGAGAGATGCATTTCATGTTCTGACCATGACTCGGAAGCCGGTTTGAGGACAGAATACGAGAATGGAAGTGATATTTTACTTGGAACAGAAATTAATGCCAAAATGTAGTCACTGAAAAGAGCTCATCACCGAAGGAGGTAGCTATAGTGCCTTTATAGGATGCTTTTTGATTATCATTATTGCCCATTTCATGTATGAACCGAGGTAAATTTGCTTACTATTAACTTTTTCTCAACATTAAACCTTTTTTGTTATGCTGCACCCATTAGGTTACATATGCTTTTATAACAATGTCTGGTAAATAATTATAGGACACCTGATAGCTATGTTTTGGAGCAACTTACTGAATCACAAACATAGTTCCATGAATCAAAACATGGTCCAGAACCTATGTGTATGTGTTTGAGTATGTCCTTATTAGTACAAACACAATGTCTGAGTCTAAAAGCCTTCCAGATCTACTATTTAATCATATTAGGTCGACAGCCCGTGTGAAAAGAGCTGAATTAACCACTCTAATTGGTATAGGGTGTTATGTTGGGGTTGTAACACAAGAATCAAAACATTAAAATATTGGTTCTGATCAGAGCAAACTGATTTATTTTTTGCCCTACTTCTGAGCTCTGGTTCCCAGGTGGAGCCAAGCATGGCTATGGAAGGAGTCACAATTGGATTCTTGAAAGGAGAGAGAGGGAGGAAAAGAGAGAGAAAGGGAGATGAACTGATATAAAACAAACAGATGAAGGACGGCAAAAAAGGATGGTGAAAGGGAGCAACAGAATGTGAGGAGGCTTCATTTACATGTGTGGTTGAGAGAGAATGAGAGAAAGAGAGGGAGAGAGAAAGAGACAGAAATCAGCTTCTAACCTAGATTCCAAGCTGCAGGTTTTTAAGTGTATTGTCTGAGGCAGATTGTGCCCAGTGCATTTTTTGTCTGTACTCATAAATCCTCCCATTGTGTTGGGAGGTATAGAGCGCAGCGTATTTATCATACTGTCCCACACAACACAACAGAACACTTAGATAAGCCTGACCTGACTCCACAGCCTTGAGGGCACCTCTTTCATTCCCTCAACAACCAGAAATGCATGACACAGGTCCAGCAGGGATATGTTAATTTAATTTTATATACAGTTTCACAATCCTTTTCACTGCTCAATTATTCCTCATATGGGCTATATTCACAAAACATGGGGACATGCAAGGTTCATCTTTCTGATCCACTATAAACTCTCCCTGAGTTTCATCACCTCAGTGCTTAATTTATTTCAAGGACGTTTGAGCTATGGGCGCAATTGAGAGCGCTGACCAGGGCAATTATTTAGCTCCCATAATTGAATTAGTTTTTCCCCCCATCCCATTATTTGTCTCATACAAAGGTCACACTTTACTGTTCTTGTGCAGTTCAAGAGGCATATTGTGCACAAATACATAAAAATGCAGAGAATCAGTTCATAAAATACCAGCCTGGTAGCATCGTGTCATCAGGGTAAGCCTAGCGGGTGAAAATGGCAGTGAGAAATGGATAAAATAAATGATAATTTAATTCATATACAGTCCCCTCTGAAAGTGTTAGAAAGCCAATTCTTTTGTTTTTGCTATACACTGATGACACGTGGGTTTGAATGCAAAAGATGAACTTGAGACAGTTATATTATACATGAGACAGTGATATTTACATCTAAATGTGTTAAACAACTTAGAACATGGCACATTTGGTGGTAAACCACCCAATTTTTGAGTGAGAAAAATATGAGAAGATAGTCTAAGTAAATTAAAGTAAATAACACTTAATTTTGGTTGCATGTCCCTCACTTGCACTGACTGCATCAAGCTGACATCAACAAAACTGCATTTTTCTTGTGTGATACTTTTTCAGGCTTTTACTGCAGCTTCTTTTAGTTTTGGTTTTGGGGGGTTTCTCCCTTCAGTCTCTCTTCAGGAGGTGACATGTATGCTCAGTTAGGTTAAAGTCCGGTGATCGACTTGGCCAGTCTAACCTTCCACTTTTCGTTTATGTTTGTTGTCTGGTGGTGTGTTTTGGGCCATTGTCGTGCTGCATGATGATATTCCTCCCGATTAGATTGGATGCATTTCTCAGTAAATTGTCAGACAGAATGTTTCTGTAGACTTGTGAATTCATTCTGCTGCTACCAACATAAGTTACATCATTGACAAAGATTAATAAGCCCAAGCAATGAGTCTATCTCTACTCTACCAGTGGGCTTGTATGTTATGGATCATGAGCAGATCCTTTTTTTCTCCACACTATGCCTTTTCATTACTTTGGTAGAGGTTAATCCTCGTCTCATCAATCGATCGATAAAACTCTGTTCCCAAACTTTTGTGCCCCATCTCTGTATTCCTTTGTGAATTCCAATCTGTCCAACTCTTCTGCTATACCCAATGCAATGAGTGCAGTTGCTCTGATTGATTTTCCCTCTTTTCTCAATTTCAAAATGGCTTGCTTTGTCTCTCATCTTCATGTTGATTTATCCTTTGTAACAACAAATGCAGTTTTCACAGGTGGAACCCAGGGCTCAAACCAAGAGTAGACATGCAGAGCTCTTAATTAGTTAAACCATAAATTTAATAGGGCACACCTAGGCAACAAGACCTGTCAGTCACATAGGTGGGTTCAAACAAAAGTTAACACTTTTAGATGTAAATATCAGGAAACAAAAGCTAAAATTCATCTGTCGTCTCATATTCATCTTTTGTTCTCAAATCCACCTGTCTATGGTGTACAGCAAAAACGAAATGGCTTTACTGTTCCAATACACGTGTGTGTATGTACTGTAAAGCCTGTAGGATATATGTGCAGACAGTTTCTGTATGAAAACTTTAGCCAAATAATGACACTGAAAAGAAGAGGTCTGTGGAGACTAAAGAGTGAGAGAAAGAATGATTTAATCAGTCACATTACACAAACTTGGAAAGCTCTGAGGATCCATCTGCACCACAGAGCGAGATGACCTTGAAGCACTGAGCGGCCTCTTTGCTTCAAGGCTGAGACAACAACATAGAAGCATCAGTCAGAGTAGGTTTACCATGCACCCTCCACCACACACCAACAAACATATTAGAAATCAGGGGCCATCTGCGAGAAGCTTTATTTTTCCCTGTTCTAAATTTATTGATAATTTCTGTTAAATCAGTGGATCATAGAACACACATAATGCAGCAGTGTAGCTGTTGTATATTTTGTGCTGCATTTGCCCTAACCTGCATGCACAGGAATAATCTGATGACAATGTAATTTCATGATTTATAAGATCTTTGTTTTGGATTACACATGGTCTTAATCGGTGATTAGCTTAGCTATAATATGTTTGTAAGAGTAAATACTCCAATCCAAGTACAGGTACAAGAAACAAAAAAGTTTCTGTTCTGAAAAGAGAGTTCTTATGTTCAGCCATTGTAGAGGAACTCATGATGTTTGTAATCAGATGTGATGAATGTATATTCATGTATAAATGTAGCTATAAATGTAGCTTTACTTATATACCTGTGACCCAAATAGTGTTAAATACTGCATGCACCTTCAAACTGGCTGAATGAGCATTTCTATTAAATTTTGGAAAAAAAATAATAATAGAAATACTGCAGAATATGTGCATGAGCTAGTGCGGTGGAGACTGCATTCTTTCTACAGGCCAATATTCTTCTTGCAATTATTGCTTTTAAGTCTCTAAAATTATTATCTAAATTATTATTACAAGCACGCAGTGCGTAGGACCCTATTGGTTTTGTTAGAATTTTTCTTTTTCTTCTTCTTCTTATTATTATTCTGTTTCCCCAATAAAACGAATCGCCCAGACCAAACCGTAAGTCCTAGAGACATGAAACTTGGTCAATAGGTAGGAGCCCAATCGGCCTTAAGGGCGCGCTATTACGCAACACAATGCGTTTGGCCCTTTAAGTCCTTCCCCAGATTTTTGACAGACAAGACAGACATTTTTTTCTGGTTCCTTGGGTCCAACAAAACAACTTTGTAATTTGGACTGTTAAGCTCCGCCTACTGAGATTTTGAGCTAATTTGCATAATATGCGAAATCTACTTTTGCAAACTAGTCCTACAGTTTTCATCCTATCCTCATGTTTTTGGTGTCAAAAAATTCAGCATAGCCTAAACCTCAATAATTATCCAGCACATTTTTAATTTTTTAAACAAAATGGCTGCCATACGCAAATTAATCCTTCTGGGAAAATCAAAATAATTCTTATTTAATTGAAAAATCTATAACTCGAGAATCCTTCACCCAAAAAATGTAAAACTTGACAGGCTTATTCTTAATGAGACTCTGAGGACGCCTAGCATTGTTTGTGCGCATAGGTCATTAGGGGGCGCTGTAAATGCTACATAGCTGTTTCTCAGCATCTGTACATCCGATCAAGTTGAAACTTTGCAAGTACCATCTATTACAAAGACTATAAGTGAATCTTTCAGGACACTTCGAAATATTTAAATTTATGGCCACCATCGGCCAATAAGATTTCAGCAGGCATTTGACAGGCTTACCATTGGCCAATCCTCATGATACTTGACAACTGTCTCTAACAAACTGTGAAGTTTCAAAATATTTGGCCACTGGGGGGCGCTATTAATGAAAATCAAGTATGTCTTGTACAGATTGTCGTTTTTGGTCAAACAACTTAGGTGCCCTCATGCAGTACAGTGTTCCAAACAATTTTGTCATTATAAGTGTATTAAAAAAGTGCGTAGTTTTTTTTTCAATCATTAATTGTTTGAAATTAGCACTTTTCGAGCTAGTCCATGGAATTTGAAGCTAACTTCTCAAAACTGGTCTAGAAGTACTCTGTAGCCTCTCTAGGTAAATAATTATCCAGCACATTTTCAATTTTTTGCTCATTGTGGTCTCCCTCCATCACTGAATCATTGCTGCCGTGGCATTGCTAGCTTAAATTGCTATACCTCATCAGTCATTGGTCCTATCATCTCAAAATTTTAAAGATGTCTATGAATTGAGACTCTGATTTGGCTTGCAAAATTGTATCCTGATTGGCCCATAGGGGGCGATTTAGCACTCAAAAACACCTAAAATCTTTAAAAATGTTATTACAACGATAATACAAAGTCTACAGATAAATAAAAGGTGTCCTTTGATACCATTCACTGATCTGAATAACTTTGTTATTACATGTTATGTCATAAATTGGACTCCTTCTCTGGTATTTTGAATTTTTCATTTAAAGACTACAACTTATTATCCCAAGGTCAAAAGGTCAATCTGAACAAAACTTGATGAACATCTTTAATGAAGGTCCCTGATCAATTTTCATAACATGTGGAGACCTTTCGACCAATTCTGACCCACTTTCACTGAGGTCCTTTATGCTAAAAGGGCCCTCAAGCGTTCATTGTGTATCATTATGTCATGCTTATCAAAAGTTTTAATATGGAGAAACAAAATACTTTGCAAACACAACTAAGACAGACATTTTACAATTACACATGTATTTTTGACATCTATGTTGATAATCTTTTGCATGTTCTACAAACCTTTGTAGATCAGTAAATTGAAATGTAAACATATATTAGGTTTAAAGCCCCCTGCTCATTGTTCATGACAAATGAAGGCCTGTTGATAAACTCCGACTTCTTTTCAGCCTCTCTGCCTAGAAGGCCCAAACTGGATTAGGCCTTATTAGGCCTATTTGGCTCAAAGTGCATGAGAGCTTCTTATGCCTATGCATGCTTGGACCCACTCATTGCCACTTGCGGCTATATTCTAAAATTGAAATTGTAAGATGACTTGTTTAGGCTTTCAACATTTTTTATTAAATAGCTTAACTGAGAGACAACAATTTTCACCAGGATTTTCACAAACACAAACAATGCTTTATCAGTATTTGGTAGAGTTAATAACAAGTAAGACCTATATGTACCATTTTATCAACAATTATTTAACAATGGGACAAATACAGCAAGAATATAAATAGAATAGAGAATGAGGAAAAAAAAATAAAGAGCCAATTTTGAGAGGACCTTAGAGATGTGAATATCTGTACCTGTGCAGATGTGAACGTCTATAGAAATGCTGGTCCGAGGAGACGTAGAATATTATTAAACTATTGGATTTAGATTTATTATTACAGGATGACATTAACATTTGTCAAGTAATAATACTAATAACATTTATACAGCTGTGCAAATAAGCATTATGTTACAGAGGAGTTCTACTGTAATACAGTAAGGAAGGTTTGTTGGTTTCAGTTTAAAATTAAAGTGCAAGGTGTCCACTGCACTTAATGAGCGCTACAGCTTTGGGGAAACAGCTGTTGGCATGTCTGGCTGTGTTGGTTTTAGTGCCCCTGAATCTTCTACCAGAGGGAAGAGTGTGTGGAAGAGGTGATGTCCAGGATGAGAGGGGTTGTTTTTAGACGTCCTAAAGCTTTGGCAGACTACATCCAAAGACCCTCTCTGCTGTTCTGATTATTGCGCTGGAGTTTGGCTCCTTTTTGTGAGGTGGAGGACCCAAACCAGGTGGTTATTGGTATTTATGGATGATGTGAAGATTGACTTGAAGATCGCTGTGTAAAACTGGATCATCAGGCTTTGTTTGTAGTAGGTTGAATTTGTTAAACTGTCCCTAGGAGGAACATTCTTTTCTGTGCTCTCTTGGTGATAGAGACAGTTTCTCTACCACTTCAGGCCCCTGTATATGGTTGTGCCCAGGAAGCCCCCCATTATCTCTACAGTCTCTTGCGTGTTCAGCAACAGGTGGTTGCTGCTACACCAGGACACCGGCTGCCGGCTTCTTTCTATAGGCAGTCTCATCACTGTTGGCTGTAAGATCCACCATGGTGGTGTCGTCTGCAAACTTCAGGATCATCACAGCTTGTTCCTTGGAGATGCAGACATTGGTGTAGTGGCTGGGGTGAGAGCACACAACCCTGTAGTACTCCGGTACTGTGGGTCTGAGGGTCTGACGTGTGTAAGAGATGGACTTTAGTCTGCAATTTTTGAACTAAAAAGTGCGCCTATATATAGTAAGTAAAGCTGACAAAATGAGCAATAAAAAAAAAGTAGATACAAGGAAGTCCAGCAGCGCCGTTGCTTTGACTCCACACTATTGTATCCCTCTCATTTAAATACAGCTTTTAAATGCTAGACAGTTCCATTGATGGCTCTCTTGATAAAAACCAAAGTTATTTAAAGCTACCATACAAAGTAGAATTCCCCTCCACTATTTAAGACCTATATAAATACAGTTTTAACTCTTTTTGTTTATTACTGTCTTTGTTTAAAAATGTCTGCCAGCATTTTTTTATTTATTGGACCTGTTAGCTAATACAGGAACTGATCATTGAACTCAATAGCAATCTCAAATGGTCAGAAATCTGTGAATGTACATTAATTTGTCCTGAATGTTGCGCCGTGTTGTATGACCATGCAGCTTGCATTAAAGCATTTTGTAATGTCAGGCGCCTAAGAGTCCCATGCTGATTTTTACAGTGACAGTGGTTAACAAAATGTACATTTTTCCCGTGATTTGACTACTGATAGATCAAACATAACTTTGCATCTAGATGAATTTTCTGTTGCATATGTACACCATTTATTTGCTGGCAGAATTTGCTTAGAATCCACCTTGGTAGGCATTTAAATACCAGTTCACCAAAGCAGTATCTGTTTTTTAATGTGAAGTAGCTGTATTGGTCAGTAACGCTGGGTTATGTAATGTAAATATACATAGATGAGTCTGGTTTGTGCTGTCACTGAGATCACACTGCATAAGCGCACCATAACTTTGTGAAACAAACAGTATTTTAAGCATGTGAAACCTCATGAGATTTAAATTCACAGCTGTGAGAGTAGCACTCTTTGACTACTGGCCTTATAAAGTTTTCCTCTGTATCTCTCTATTTTTCTTGCATAGGTGAAAAAAGTGAATAGAACAGAATGTGTTTATGTTGTGCTGCACATTTGATCAAGACATTTCACCTGGAATGGAGGAGCCACTGTTTGTTTGAAGTGGTCTTATTTGGAAAATTCCTCAAGTACTGCAATGAGGGGCACTCTGTGAATTATTGAAGTTCGTCTGTCCAAGACTCTGTTAGATCAAGTGAGTCATTATTCAGTTACACATAGACTTTTTTGATTAGTTCTCCAAAAACTAGTACATTTGCCAGAGGCATAATTTGACACAATTTGTTTTTTGTTTTCTTTTGGGTTTCCTGTAGTCTCGCTACTTTTTTGCAGTGCTTCAGAATACCATTCAAAAAACTGCAAATGCAGTGTGAATGCAGTACACAGTATCTGCATAGTACCCCAGAAGTGAAAATCATGTAACATTAAGATAATGTAAAGCAATACGGGTATTGAGTAAAGAGGTGATTAAATCAGAGATGCTCAATCCAGGAGTCTTTAGAGTCTTTCCTGCACTTTTTAGTGATTAATGTACCAACACAGTTTATTCAACTCATCACCTAACTAACAAGTCTTTCCTAATTTGACCTGGGTATGATATAATAGAGAAAATCCTAAACAATACAGGGTGTTGATAAGCTACACTCTTTAAAGGTGCCAAAAGGCTTTAAAATAATGCCATAGAGGAACCACTGTTAGTTCCCTAAAGAACCTTTTAATACAAGGAAATACTGTGGTGAAGAACCAATTTTTTATTTGAAGACCCTCTACACTATGTAAAGTTCTATTTCTATTAAGGTTTTTTTTTCACCTTTAAGAACCTTTATTTTTAATACTGCAGGACCAAGAACTACTAGATTTAATCAGTTACTTGTCATATGCTTATATTGCAAAAACACTTGAATTGTTTAGGTGTATGTAGTGCTCAAAGTTTTAATCTCTAAGTGTCTGCTTTCATTGGAATGCTTGGCTCCTTTATGCAGACGGTGTCTTCATTTCCCTTGTGAAGCTTATTTTTTCTCCCTAATTTTCTAGGCCACACCTCTAATAGTCCACAGTGTTTTTACAGCTTTTGCAGATGTGTAACAGTCTGAAACTGAAATAGGACACTGAATCATTTAGATTAAGACTGTCTGAAGAAACTGTTATTGCAATCAGTGGGCGAGGAAGGACTGAATTAACAGACAGATTTAATGTCTCTAGAGCTTGTGCCTTGAAATGGTTTCACAGGCATGTCTGAGGGAGCAAATGGACTGGAGGGAGAAGTTGAGGTTTGCACTGGCATTAACACTGGGGAGAAACATGATAGGCAGAGTCGATAATAATGCCAAAATGATCTACTTGTATTTCATATAACATAAACTATGTAGTGTTATGCCTCAAGCTGTGGAAATTTAAATGGGGTCCATAGAAAATATGACAGATTATCTATAGGCCATAGAAATAAATATATAGTGGAAGTAGGGCTGTAGCTTCAGCTAGTTTTATATATATATATATATAAATGCCATATTTATTATTGTGAAGTAATACTCAGCTTCAATATAGAGGTCAAGCCATCTGGCACATCACTTTCTTTTAGCTTTGCAAATGCCTAAAGACATAATTTTGAATACTGCTAGGCTAGTATAAAATCAGACAAGTCAAAAGAGACTATTTCAGATGAGTGGCGTTAGGAGGTTGCCAACATACAAGCCAGCAGACTCGCAACAAACAAACTCACTGAGCCAACCAGAAGTCCTCATTTACTTCAGGTTTCTAGCATCCCAGGGCACCTCTGGCATGTTATCTTTTTATCATCAATCAAAGTACAAAAACAGATTTAAAAGGAATGGCAACAACAAGTAGGTCTTTTCTGTTGTATTTTTGTACTGATAAGAGACAGAATAGCACCTTGACTAATCAGCTAATGTAGCTAACATCTTTCTTGGTTATGGACAGTGTCCCTACATTGCTCTTGGCTTTCGGCTCCCACTTCCCAATTTTTTTTTGGCTTCAGGATTTCATTTGTGCTTGTCAAAATCCCTGGTGCAAACCCTGACTTTTAGGGGTGGGAGAAAAACTCAACAAAGTATTGCAATACTTTGGGTAAAAAAATAGTATTGAAACAAGAAGCCAGTATATGAGTGTTTTATCATTTAAACATCAATACTTTTATTGTGTATTAAAGTCCTTTATTAGACTAATTGGATCCCAAAATGCTTTCTCAGTCCACATGATAGCACTGAGAAGTCTTTTTCTTTTTCCTTTTCTTTTTGGTGATACCAGGACGAGGACCGCCCACTGCTGTACCACAAAAAGTCCTTGGGTTTTTCTCCTTTGCAGTTCCACATCCTAAGGCTTGTTATTCAGTAACTACAAAGAAAATAGTGGATGCCTGGTGTGTTTCAGGGATTAAATCGTAATAGAATTGTATTGTGGTTCAAATATTGTGACAATATCGTATTATGGGGCCTCTAATGATTCTCATTCTGCTGACTTTACTTGTGCCCTTGGTCTTACTAACACTGCTTAACAGCAGTGTACAATGTGTAGCTGGAGGACTAAAACAATTTTAGTGGGGGAATGGGGCACATGGATTTATTAAAAAAAATGACTTTATGCAGGATACAGGCAATACTTTGAATTAATTCATACATCTTGGTAGAATTTTTGTGACCCCTTCTTAGGTATGGTCCCCTACAACTGTCAACACTTTTTACCCCACTAACACTGAGTGGGAGCAAATGTTGGTCTTTATATGAATACATTTGAACTTCACATCATTTTATTAATTTCATGGCAATACTGTCATAGTGCATTCATTTCATGGCAATAATGCATAGCGCTTCAGTGCACCATCAGAGAACTGCCACTCAGTCAGTGTTTGTCTGCTATTAAACAGTGCATAACAAACATTGCAGTCAACCATGCTGGAACCTCCGCGCTTAGTGTCAACATGAATGAAGGAGTTGCACATCCCTTGGGTAATGCACATGGCAGATTGAAGGGACGCTAGCATGAGGAACACAGAATGCTGTGCGACATCACAGGTCATTTCACAAGACAGCAAGGTCTTTCTTTCAGTAAATATGTATGTCTGACATTGTTCATGCTGACCAACTTTTTTGACATCAGACTAAAAGATGTACAAATGGTTTCTTTTTTTCAGTATTTAGCACATAATATGTAATCTTTTCGCAATATCATTGTCCCCTTAAAACATTCTTAGTTAAATGAAACAACAGGAATGAAGAAGCACTACAGAGGTCATAAAAATTAAACAAAAAGAAAGGTGCTCCTGGGGCATGGGTGCAGAAAACTCAAAAAAGAAATGGTTCCATGCTGAGAGAGGCAAAAAACCCAAAAAAGTGTCCTTAGAAAAAGTATAAAAAGCCTTTATTGAAACATGGCAATAAGTATAAAATTGTGCCGACGCGTTGCTTAGATTATAGATTATCCGAACATAAGAATACTATTGTTATCCAGAACCCTAACTATCCTATGGCCATGCATTATAAGGCAGCTAAACATCCAAGCCCCAGCTCGTTGCGAGCAGTGGCCATTGAGTCCATTAGAGGAGGTAATAGATTAAGGCAATTACTTCAGTGGGAGACATTTTGGATTTACACTCAGAGTATCCTGGTTTGAATGAGGATGTTGATTTCTCTCCTTTTCTTTGAAATATTTTTATTTATTTATTTATTCCCCCCCTTCCCTCCCTCTGTTTTCTTCCTGACCAACAGGTGTTAGAAGCTTGTGTGTATACATATATGTTGGTGTTCTCAGGTGTTTTCTATTGACATGCCATTGTTCTCAGTCCTGATGAAGGCCTGAGAAGGCCACAACGCATCGGCACAATTTTATACTTATTGCCATGTTTCAATAAAGGCTTTTCATACTTTTTCTAAGGATGCTGTGCCCAGGATTTCTTTTCTTTGGGATTTATTTTGCGCATGCCTTGTGGATGCGGATGGATACTTTTTTGGGTTTTTTGCCTCTCCCAGTATGGAACCATTTCTTTTTTGATTCTTAGTTAAATGTTCTTGCTTTTTTTTTTGTAAAAATATAACAGGGAATCTTAGTCTGTAATCTTTAATAAAGTGAAAGAATATCTAGCAAAGGATAAGATACCTTTCTTGCAGAGTGCCTAGAATACCTAATTGTTTCTGAACACTGTTTCACATGTTAGAATAATAGAATAATTGCTGAGATCATGTGAAAAGACTGAATTATTTAGTATTGAATTGTGGAGACTGTTGTTTTGTTCAGTCTGAAATCATGGCTTGATGACACACTGGAGCCATTCTTAGCATGACCCATCCCCTAACACTATAATGTTACAAAAAGTAGAGCACATTAGTATCGTGGTTTCTCCCACTCGATTGCAAAATATGTTTTATGTTATTTATTGATAGCCTAACCTGGCTAGGTTATGCTAGTCAGTAATAACTGTTGCTAACTTGTTAAAAATGATCATTCTGTTGCAGAATGGCATGAGGTTGATTCTCAGGTAGGTCTGTGTTCTCTGGCTCCAAATTAGATGCTTGTTCTGGTGGCTCAAGCATGACTGGCTGTACAAACCCAATAAAGCTGCTAGACAGAGTGAATTCTGTGTGTTTGCGTCAGCTAAAGCGCTGCTAGCCACTTCATTTCAATCCAGGAGAGGCTTTGCTGCCTAACCTAGTGAGCTAATGTATATGCTAATGTTAGTAAGAAGCTGAAGTCGGATTCCTGTTGTCCAGCTCGTAGTTAATTTTTTTTTCCATTCCGCCTTAAATGGTGCAGCCATTATTCTCTGGCAAATATGAAGCTGAAGTCAGCTTCTCAAATTTTGCCTTTCCACCTTAAATGGTACATGTGCTCAAGTGGCACATACGTGAATGATACATGACGTCATTTGAATTTTCAATGGATGTAAAAAATTCAAAAACTTAGCAAACTGGCCTCCATATGTAGGGAATAAGAAAGTGCACACAGTAGTGTGGAACATTTTCCCCACTTGATTCTCCTACTCTAGAACATGAGGAGATAACTTATTCAGCATACCCAAGCCTATACTGTACTTGTTTCAGCCTATGGAATGTTGAGAAAGAGAAAGTGCAACTGCTGTTGGGAGAGCATGGATGTAACAAAATGTAAAATAAAGCAGAAACCTTGTAATTCACTTTACTGAAAGGTAGCCTTTCATTGTCTGATTAGCAGCTAACATAGTGCTAAGTTCTGCTAGCCTATGGGAACACGTAGTGTGAATTTATGAATTTAAAACATATGAATTTGAAGCCTGTTTCTTATTTTTATTAGTGAACCAGCCTGTTAGCCTGTTAGCTACCTGTTGGCCTGCTGATGTATGCAAGGGTACCTATAATTCCAGAGTAAACTGTAAGTGTTATCACTCTATTACAGATGTTCACTTGTCTCATCTTAAATCCTCATTCTTCATGATGGGTGACAGTTCAGAACAACTTCTTATGGCATCTTTGACAGCCAATTACTCTTACGCTGTTCATTCACTCTGCAGAGACACTGGGCACCAGTATTGCTCATGCTCATGATTTTTTCACATCCAGAAAATCAAAATATCCAGAAGCCTGGATATTATGAGAGAGTTTAGTACTAGATGAGTGGCTGTGGTAGCAAGGGCAGCTCCAGTGAACATGCCAGCTTGCCACTGCACCATCGGTCTGATTCTTGGAGCTGCTGGTGGCTAGCTGGCAACTGTTAATTATTTTGGACATCAGTCCTACCTTATTGCATGGCAGGGATTGAAGATGCCTTACACTGCTTCACACATCTTGTGATCCACGCAGAAATGAAGTCCGACAAATGGTCCCCACTTCTACATGATGCTGCACGTTGCCTTCAGTCTGAAGGAACAAGTACTATGGAGCTGGTTCTATTTTGTTCTATTGTGCATAAACAGAAAAATGTGACCTCCACACTGGAGATGTGCAGTAGACAGTAGGCCTGGGTGATGTAATCGGATATCATCGATGATGTAGCTAGTAACCCGATGGTGATTTGTCAAAGGCGTTAATCGTCATTTTTGGTAAAAGAACTGATTTACCATTAAACAGCTTGAAAAATATGTTAGGAAATTGGGGTTTCATGTTTAAGAAGTGTGCGAGCTTGTGCGCCAGGAGTCAGTTTTTGAGAGAGAGAGAGAGAAAGAGACAGGGAGAAGGGGAGAGAGGTTTGTTTAGAAACTGCCTGGGTTATTTCTCTCTGCTGTGCAGTGTAATGCCAGCTTTACCACATAGATTCCCCTTAATTTACTTCACGTGAATGGTTTTAAAAAAATGCTGACATGCTTTGGAAACTCAGCTTACCTGAAAGTGATTTGCTGCAGTAATAAAAACACAAGCTAAAATGTCTATATATTAGACTGACGAAGTTAACTCTACCCTGGAGAGAAAGTTGTGATTCTTGTCTATGGCCAGTGTGCTCCAAAAAGGTTAATAAATGATATTACATAAAATGTACACAATGTTTTATTCACTTTTGCTCTTAAAACATTGAGTAATGGGGTCTTTAAAAGCTCTGGTAAAGTCCCCACTGTGCCTGATGCATGTGATTTACTTAGTAACATGCAGTATTTTTGTGCAGATCAAGTATCCTGGTGGTTAGGTTAATTATGAAAACACCGCTGTAATTATGGAAAATGCAGAAAAATAATAATAATAAGGAAAAGCAGAGTCATGACTTTGGAAATAACTTGCAGTCTGAAGTTTTTCCAGCAGGTAGCGCTTTTAACATGCAAGTCACTGCAAATCTGCAGCAGAAAAAGCTCATGAATGCATGTGTTTGCAATGATGTTTACTATAAAGACAGGTGAAGTAGTTCTCTAAAGATGTTGGGTTACTCAAAAACCATATTATTTAATATGTCAGTTTTATTAAATATTTTCATTAAACCAGTTAATATTAAAAAAAGCATATAAACTAAAATAGAGTAAAACGTAGGTCTGCCGTGCACAGCATATATTTGTTTTGTGCAAATTATTTTTAGACATTGTAGACAAGTCACTTAAATATCAAATTTCAGCTTACTGTGTTGATGTTGTTTTTTTTTTTCCAAGAAGAAGCACTGGAACTAATTTAGGTTGGTAATATGGACTCAGAAATATCCAATTTCCAGGTTGTGCATGTGATATAAAACAGGGTGATTTTGGTAGCCAATCAACATGAAGAGCAGTTAAATAAGTACAGGAGTACTGCACGAAAGTAAACAAACACTATTGACAGCAGTCAAACATTATGGACACAAACAGCGTGTTGCTACTGCAATTGCAGCGTTCCTTTCTCTTTACTGAGGAGAACCAGAAGAAAAGGATTAGTAGCGGGCGAAAGAGCTTACTGGGCAGACTTTCCATTCATTTTTGTAGTAGAAGACTTAACAGTGAAGAGCACTGGGCACAATGACTGTGTCCAACAAGAGGGTCACCTAATGAGTGTTTTAGAATTAGTTGAGCTTAAGAAGGAATAAACAGTAGTGTGTGTGTACTAATTACACTGCCTCACTTTGCCATAAGAAGATGGCATGTAATGTTGGGGGTGTAGTTGTGTGGCTTCACATCTGTGCCCAAGAGGCTGTTTTTTACTTCCACTGGCTGCTCAGATGAAATTAATCTAATGGACTCTGCAATTCAAGCGTAGTCCTCTGATTTCAGGTGCACAAAGCTTAAGCCATCCACTTTAAAATAGTATTTTACATATTTATCACTCCCTGGTGAGGCAGGTCTAATTGATGGAACACCTCATTTTTGCTTGACTTTGCACATGGTGATGACTATTTAATGACCATGAGGTCTGGATTATCATTCTATCATATCATTCTATTCTGCAAGTAGCAAAACTATGTTTAGCAATGCTAAAGTTGGGGTTAATTCTCCCTTGCATGTTCTCCCTCAGGACATTTATCATGTAGACAGAAAATAGGAGAAAAAAGGCTAAAATAGCTTTTTAAAGTATTCAGTATTTCACACCAGCATTTTATACCACAGTTTATGGAGCTACTGAGCTCCTCTCCAGTCGCAGTTCTTTTGCTTGTGGACACACCATCATAGACGTATTGATGTAATTCTTGATATATAATAATAGCAATGCAGTCCATGATCTGTGTTGACAACTGGATCATCGTTTGTAAGCCTGACTGTAGCGTGTTGGACAGAATGGAGGAATAAAGCTCAGATTAATAGAACTGCCTGCAGATGGATTGTTTTATGGGAGACCATGAATCTCAAATGATTCAGTCAGATGACCAGAACTTGTTCAGTTCAGAAATGAAGAATCATGGGAAGTGATCAGAAATCATGATCACCAAGTATAGAAATGGGTGCTTTTGTCAGACATGAGATGCAGTCATTAGTCTAAAGCAAACAACGAGCTTTAATCAGTGATTCAAGTAAGCTGTAGAGAAAAAGAGGAAGAACAGCAATGTGGCATCGTTATCATCCTCTTTGGATGCAGCATGGTATTTTAACATTTAAGTTTGCATTAGTCATTGTGAAGTTAATGAACCAGTGCTTCCTGGGTACTGCTACTTTATGCTGTTTCTTTACAAACCCTGACATTTTGTTTGGATTAGACTATTCTGTTCTGCTTCTCTTTAAATAACAACTTTACAAAGCATTGCATATATTAATAGAGATGCATAATGATATCAGTATCATTTCAGTCTCTGCAAATATTTGCTTAAAAATAAAATATTGGCATCAGACAGATGTTTACATTTGATGATGTATTTATTGTACTCCAGAAGAACAGAATGTTTAGACACACATTTTATTAATTTTACTGCATTTGTAATCCTCTGCAAATAAGTTTTATTTTAGGATTATGTTATTGGCATCAGCGGATATGTACATGGAAAATATTGGCCCAGAATTCTCATATTGGTATATACCTCAATATTACCGGACAGCTTAAAATAAACCATGTTTATTTGTCTGTTTCAAGCTCTTCTTCCAAAATTCTAGCACATCCAGAAAATGATGTCCATCGTAGTTAACTTTTTGTTATTGTAACACAGCCAAATCAGTATTGTCGTGTCATCAATACTGATGCATCGCTACAGACAATAAATCATCTAGCATCACCTAAGATAGCTGTTAGCTATCTTGGACAACACCTCACACCCCCTGCATGCTACACTGGATAAAAAGAGAAGCACATTCAGTACAGACTGTTACAGCTGCGCTGTGTTAAAGAGCGCCGTGTGAGATGTTTGTTACCCACTACTATAAAGCTCTACAATTAGTCTCCTCACAGCAGAGACTGATCTCCTGCTGTCTGAACTGTGCTGAACCACATCACTATATGACCTCTCCTGTTAAAATACACTGTGCAATATATCATAACTGCTACTGTAATGACACTCTCACTGCACACTTTACACTGTAATATTGCTGCAACTTCTAGTTATGTCTATAGTCATTGTGCTTTTAGACTTTTTGTCTAAGACTTTTAGTGCTTTTTGTGCTTTTATACCACTTAGTGCCTGCTATCATGTAAATACAACAAATCTGTCTTATATGCTATATAAATATGCAAATACATATACTTTTATTTCTACTCTACTCTACTACGTATTTCTATTTTTTATTTTCATAATAGTATAAGTTTATGTGCAATTATATGTCTTGCTCCTGAAACATCCTTTGGGATCAATAAAGTTCTGTCTATCTATCTATCTATCTATCTATAGACTAATGTGTTTATTTTCTCTACATTCACATCGGCATTTGCTGGAGGCTTCTTGTCGCAGTAGGAGCTCTTACTGCTAAACAGCCTACTGTCAGCATTTGTAGATAGTTTAATCTGCTTTCTGGCGGTGCTGACAGATAGATATCACTGAGGCAAGGCTGAGCATTGAGGGGGCTGGGCTGAGGTTGGATAAGGGTAGGGTGAGTTATGGAGGCCCAAGGCTACTCAGAGCTGTGATAGCTCATGATAGTAGCTTGGGCTGCTGAGTGAAGGACTGAAATGAATAGTGACACAGCACATTTTCCTGTATTCTCTGCCTCAGATTCTCCTTCCATGCACCTTCTCTTTTCCTGTTTCCTCATCTTCCTTTCTCAGGCTCTTTCTTTAATTTTCTGTACTGCTGTCTCTCAAAGAAATCTATTTGCCTGGGTCTTCCTGTGCATTTGTTGTATTTCAAAATTATGACGTGTTACATTTTTATTCCACATTTGAACAGCTAAATAAACAGATTCCACTCATTTATATTTTAAAGGGGCTCACTGATTGGTGATGTGGGAGTTCCTCAGTAGGTGGTGCAAATAGAAAGAGGAGGAAAAACCTCAGAAAAACTAAGCATGATAATAGCTCAGTGACAGCTAAGAGCTACACACACCAGAACATGTTTGATTTCAGCTTTCACTCTAACACCAGTCACTCGACTTTGCACTTTCAGATATCCTCTAAACGAGTTCTCCCCAGAGACAACACCTGGTTCAACTGATTACAGTAAAGCAGGAAAACCCCCCTTGTTAACTAGCTTCTGGTACACTGATTCCCTTATCACACTCGTAGTGATACAGTAAGATCCAACCAACTGAAGAAAATCCTTACAACGCTGACCAAAAGCATGCATAGAAGGAGCCAGAACAAACCTTTTAGGCTCAAAAGCTATCACTGCACAAACCACACTACAGCTCACCCCCCCCAGACAAAAGAAAACCACTAACAGCGGCCACATGTGGAGAAAAAGGAGCAGCTAAAATGAAACGGGCGAGCAGGACGAGCCCCCAGTTTATAGCCAGATCTAGGTCAGGCTGTAACATGAAGAAAGACACATTCGTGCCCTTCCGGTTCCCCAACTTACATGTACAACAGTACTGAAATTATACCAGATGTGTTTTATTTTCTTGAAGCGTTTAAGCAACCGAAGTCTTAAGAAAAAGAGAATAAACGGAATAGTCGGGGAGGAAAACGGAAAGTAACAAACAGAACAAAACTAAACTTAGATTTAGGGGCAACTAACTTACTTAACCTAAAACAAATCCAATTACTAACCTAACTCCTAAACTAAAGCAAACCAGGGGGTATTTCACAAAGCAGGAGCTGAACTTCTTTCAGTGACTGGTCAGGGAACCAGGAATGTGACGGAAATTGCCTCAGAAGCAAAGCTCCGTCACTTTGTCCTGGATGTGTCCTATTTCAAGGTTGCTCCCCCTGTTGGTGACTTAGTGCATCTCTTCTTTCACAGTTTTGTAAAGCAATATGAGAAAACAGAAACACTACACAGAAAAAAAGCACATTATGGCCCGTAGGGTCGTAACAGTACCCTATTAAAAAGAGACAGTAGGTGAACAGATGTGTACGAAGTGGGCATGTAATGTATATCGTATTTTTAAGCTTTCTCTTCTTGATAGTTACATGAAAATGACAAAGTAATTTACAGAGAAGTCCTTCAGTTTTAAACACTTCATATTATGTAGCATACCATCACCATACAACATACTACATATACTATTTCTTTTCTATTTTGATTGAAAGGCATCAAAGTATTCTCCCCTGTCTGATCGCTGTGCAGTAGAGCATATGTCTATGTTTTATTCATGAGACCAACATATTCTGCATGCTGCACACGCTCCTGTACATGTATATTGACATTTGTGAAAGTGTTTGCCCACACCAGCTTGTAGTGGTGTCGTTTTTACCCCATACTAAAAATAAACTGTCACAACATGCATGACCTAAGTGTTATAAACACAGTTCTCACTCATGGCAGATTTTCCTTATGTGCAGACCAGATTCGTATGGTGGCAGTCTAAAGAAATATAGAGAAGTATAACTACGAAATGTTCATGCTGTTTATGTGCACTTCTGACGAATATTGTTTTTACTTGGTACTACTATTTAGGGCTGCAAAAAACAGACGTTTTGATATTTGGTTATTATTTTAAGTTTTGCTATCCAGCGCCAACTGGTGTTGTCACACAGGGTCCCCCTTTTGAGTCCTGCTTCCTCTCAGGGTTTCTTCCTCATCTTGCTCTTCTTTTTTCCTTGCCACTGTCGCCATTGGCTTGCTAATGGGGGCTTGGAGCCAGAATTTTCTGTAAAGCTGCTTTGTGACCATGCCTGTTGTAAAAAGCGCTGTATAAATTAACTTTGACTTGAATAATAATCCATTAATCTGCTTAAATATGGCCTATAAACGTGAAGAGCTGTAAGAATAAAATGTTTGGTAATGTTCTGACAAACTGAGGTACTGTTCACTAAGAGCTAAACTAGCACAAAAAACAAAAAACAAAACTTGTGGCACAAGAGATTTGAGCTACAGTAAGTCATAAACAGTAGCAAAAAAATAAGTCATAAAACAATAAATATGATGTTATAGCTATTCAGGCTGCAACATCATTTAACCGGTTTAACTATTTAACGTCCTAGTTCATTAGATGAGCTATAGATTTCCAAGAAAAGCAGACAGCATCAGTGATTAATGTTAGTAATGGAACATGATGAGCTTTAGTGATCTTTGTAAAGGTAACATGTTCTCATTCTTACAAATCACTTTATAAGTGCAAACTGTGCATCCTCAAAGACTAGTTTGGCAAAACACTGACATGGAGGGAAAGCTGACATGTACTCCCCATTCTGCTGCTTCAGAATCCATACCAGCATGTTTTCTCATCAAAAGTAACATTGTGCTTATGTGGAAAGTTAAGTCAGACTTGCATATGTTGTATGTAACTACTTTATCCTTTAAAAATGCTCCTGGACTTTACTGTCTTACTTTCAGCGATGATCTGTTTTTTATTTCACTATAACTCACATAGGTATGACACTGTAAGTGAATTGCTGCCCTTTTTCGGTGAAGGCGGTAACTCACTCTAGGATGTGTCACTTTGAAAATATTGTCAGTGTTATGAATGTCAAATCATTTTTTCAGCCCTAGTTATTATTACTGTAGTTTTTATTATTACTGGTCATTCCTTACTAATTTCAATTTCTATTGCAAAACTTCTATGCCCAGAGCTAGATCAGACAGAATCTAGCACATTCCTGATTGATACTTAAAAGATCACTCTACTTCTCAAAAAACAGTGGAAGAATTCTTCTCCAAAAATGTGAAAAAAAAATAAAAATGCGTACCACAAAATATTGGCCATCGGTCTATTTAGCTTTAATGCAATTGGAATGCAAATCAGCCATAACATTCATGGTCAGTGCACCTCTAGACCAGTTTAACCTGCATACATTATGCTCGCTGAGGCTGCTACCCTTCATTCATGGTGGGTGTGTGTGTGAGTGAGGGAGAGAAAGAGAGAGAGAGAGAGACAGAGCGAGAGAGAGAGAGAAAGGGGTACTCATTGTTCCCTACACATTATCAGGCCTATCTGTCCATTCATCCACATTCTAAAGTCTTGATTCAAATCTGATTAAAAGCCATCTCTGTAGGAGAAGTGTTTTTTATTTCTTTCTTGATTTTTTCCTAAAACTAACATGCATCATCCTCTAAAAGATAATGATAAATAACACATGCATTGGAAATACAGTCATGTAAGTGAAAATTAATATTCCCTGTTCTTGTCAGAGCGATTTAATGAACTCCCATGTTTCTCAGCTTGCCCGCTGACATAGATGATTGCGTGGGCAGCAATGCAGTTTCCCTTATAATTACTTTTTGGCACGCCACTCTTGTCCATTGTCAACTCCAATAAGACTTGGTGCTCTCTTGGTGTGTGTTTGCCTTGATTTGTGTGTCTGTGTTTAAGTGAAGTGAAGCGAGGGAGGGGGAGGGAGGAGCAATCGAGGGCAAGACATGACAGAGCCTCCTGCTGCACTGATTCTAATTTTATGTGTCTGTAGCTCAGAGTGTTCACTAGGGCTGCATGACATATCGTTTGTCAGTTGTTATCACAATACTGACCTGTGCAATATTCAAATGAACCCTCCAAGCAATCATAACATTTTTTGTTGTGTGCTGTGCAATGTTGGGGTTGTTGCTCAAATTAATTGCCTCTCTCAGACTGTAATGGGATTAATTATCACTTCCTCAAAAAAGTAATGTCACTGCTCATTACTTATTTTCCATGCTGCTCATATACTTATTTTACTCGGCTGTCGTGGTGCACACACGCATGTGCAGATTACATACAAGGACAGTCACGGATAAAGAATTATTGTTCTGTTACAGAGGAAATTAATATTTTGAATGCATTGCAAGTGATTAATGTTATCTTAGAAACATGGGTAAGACAAGTACATGTTTTTTTATTAAATTGTTAACTGTATTGTGATTACAGTAGTTTATACTGTAATATCTTACAGTGATTCAGTGATGTAGAGTAGAGCATTACTATGAAGTAATTACATTACTGTAAACGTGTTACTTTGTACTGCATTACACCTGGTAACACTGGTGCCGTGAACATCCCAATCAATCAAAGATCAAAGCATTCAAGTGTTCCAGCAAATCACTATAATAACCCAAACTAGTGAGACCAATCTTGAACCCTGTCTTACCTAACATGTTTGCGATGTGTTACAGGCTTTTGCGGTATCTCTATAAACTGTGCTCCCTAAAATCTGCCGCAAGGGTCACTGGGAAACCTGAGAATAGTAAAATTATATTGGGCAAAGAGAAATATATCAGTATGTGGAATTTGAGCTTTTTGTTTCCTGTCGCTGTATAAAAGAAGCACCATGCTGAGTTTGTTGGTGGATTCAGTGTGATTGAGATCTCAACAATATATGGTGGCTGAAGCATGAATAACTTCTTTATTATTAATATCATTCATAAATTTGCTTGCTCAAAGTGGTAGTTTATGACAGAAAATAAAAATCTAAGAATTTTGGCTTTGTTCGATCATGTGTTTTACATATCAGAATAAATGTGACAACAATGAGAATTTACAATATGAAAGGAGAATAGTATGTTAATGTTTTTGCTTTGGTATTAAATGGCTAACAATGTCACATCAAGATTTTACCACAGTGTCTCTAATATATATTATGAGGCATAATCACAATTGTATTATGACATTTTGTCCATGTTTCCCTTCGTGTATGAACAGCATGCATGAGGCCTGAGTACTAAGTGTGTTGAGGTAGCCACTCTTAATGGAATGATTTTCTTTCTCACAAATTAGTGCGGACAGAGCATTAGCTGGGAACCTTGTGGGGGCCACAGGAATATCTGCATTCTTGTGAACAAAAGTTTAACACATCAGGGCTACACTGATGATAGGAAGTTATACTGATGCTAAATCACTGATGCTGACATTACTTGTGTTATTACATCCCTGAATTCTTTCGCCTTGTTCCACACACTCAGAAGGGAAATTGAGAATATGTGGGTATAGAGACAGGAGGCCTTTAAGCTTTGCAAATTTTAATTGAGTGCTTGACTGATTAGCGTGTTGCAACGTAGTATAATTTGCTTGGCTTGGTTAAACAGATGTATCATTACAAAGGAATGTGATGAAGTCCCTGTAGCTGAACACAGTTAAGCTACAAGAAATGGGAAAGAGAAAATGTCATGCAGTAAATAAATTCAGCCACGAGATCCTCTCTGTACATCTGCATGCTTTACACATATAGCTTTTCTTTTTTCCAGCTAGGTAAGGCAGAGTGTTTTTCTGATTTTGTTGCAGAGCAAAATGTTGTCATGTCATGAAGTGGCTATCTGCATTTTTTTAAATTTTTTGTAAGGATGTGATGACAAATGTAAACATGGATTACATTTGAATCCACGTTTACATTTGAAACCATATGGAATTGCACTTCACTGGCTTTAGAAAGAAGAAAAAAGTTATTCTGAGGAATATGCTTTCTAAATATCAAACAAATGAAAAGTGGGAAAACATCACACAGCACTTCATTTTGTACAAAAGATGCCTTTTAAATGAAGTACTGCATTGTAATTGAAAAATGTGTACCTTGTTAGATTCTGCATACAGAGTTACCTTGAAAGGAATATAAGTTTTAAATGTAACCTTTCTGCCCCTGGAGAAGTAGCATGTCCATCACTCTAATGCTGTGTACTTAACCTATTGCAGTGTTGGCAGCCCACCCGGCAAGGCCCGTTAGCAGGCTTTCGTTGGATTTTCAGTGGTCCCGGGCTTCCCTTCATTCTCCTCTCCACACGTGCCTTTTGCCAAGGGGAATTCGTCCTTACCTTGGTTCCAATGACATGGAGCTGAAGTGCAATTTAGCAGACAAATGATGCCTTCATTAGCGTGTGAATGCTGCCCTAAAGCCTGGTGATAAATGCTGTCCTCTGAAGGCATGCTCATTGAGTTACAGGGCCTGAAATCCCTCCTTGATGCTGGCAAAATGAAGTGATCTTGCAGCGCTTCTTGTGAAGGGCTGGTGATCAATGGAAACAGCCTAGGTCATGCATCTTTAGGAACATGAAAGGACAAATGGTTTCCACCAGTCAGAATGATCCTCATACCTTGATGTTTGATTGTTTGCGATGCTTCAGAAGATACCATATTCTAAAATCTGGTAGTTTACCCTGCGTTCTGGTCCCTGTTGTCAGGTAAAATCAGTCTTAGTATATAGTACTGGAACTTTCTTTGTACTACAATGTTTTCTATCACTATAAAAAATGAGCAAAAGGCTCCGTTTTTTGTTGGATGCGCCATGTTGTGTGAGCTCATTCAGAGAGCTGTTTGGGTCAATAAGTGCTTATTATAGATTTGTATTATTAGAGTATTGATAAATGTGTCTGTGCGATTTTAAATTTCTATAAACCATTTCTGCTCAAAGTAGTAGTTGGTGACACAAACCGAAAGCCTGAAATTGCTTGTATGATCGCTGCTACACTGCTCAGTCACTCTAAAAGGCTACATTGATTGACACAGACGTGCTTTGCAAGTGCACTTACCAAGTGCACTACGTTCTGTTTGAAAAGGCACTTTGCATAACTGTGCTTTCATGAGGAAAAACGCATGATGTTTGTTGACATACCCAACACCATGGGTACCGTTGCAGTGTTGCAGCCAGTGTAAGGCTCAACAAATCTTTAGTAATAAGAGTTTCTCATTTTTAATCCTGTTTTTGGCATGCTTTGGAAATCATTCTGTGGTATAAGTGGCTTGTGGTGCAATGTTTAGACACTAGATAATCCAGAAGGAGCTTGCTGCCTTTGTTTTTTTAACCTCCTCATATAGATTTACAGTCAGGAGAAATATACTTATTGCTTCTTCTGTTATTTATTATTTACTTGACTTATTTGTTTTTCTGGGGATGGAAAGAAACATTACCACAGCAAATACTCCAAACAGCAAAGATAGTTATTAACATGTATCCTTTCTTATTCACTGTTCCTGTTGTAGATTGAATTAAACAAAGCTTTGATGTGTTGGCTGTGTTTAAGGGGAATTCATGAAATGAAGCAAAGTATAGCTAGTCTTCTGTTTTCACCCTCTTGCTGCTTGGGGGAAAGAAAAAAAAAAACTTGATAGATGCAGGGTCCAACAATTTCTCTTCACTATTTTATTTATCTATCTTTCATTGTTCCCTCGCCTACAGCGATTTGTTTCTATTTGATCTTGCTCAAAGACTGTGGCATTTGTGATGTTCAGGCTAATTCCCTTAAATGACAGATGTTAAGAGACATGTGTAGCACAGTAGTTTTTGTGTGTTTCAGAATTAAAGTTTCATAGATTTCTCATGACCAGTATGGACCCTTATTATTCTTTTGCTATGATTTGTGATTTGCGAAATGTGCTAATAGCAGGTAAAGCTATTATTAAGCTCTGCGTCATGTGTTTGAGTTTGTATACAATTTGAGTCATTCTCAGACATGTTTACATGACCTACATATACACTTGGCTTTAAAGCTGTTGTTCTTAAATCTGTCCTTGGAACTTACTGACCTTTTTGAGTACAGTATTTTTCACACTGATGTATCTTTGCCCATCCATGAGTACTTGTGTGAAAAACACACACAAATATTTTTTGATAACATGCAGGTTGTACAGATGGAACGTATACAAGGTACATTACCCTGTGTTAACCTATAGACCTTCACTTCACAATTGTCACACTCAGAACATGACAGTTTTCTTCAATGTCCAGCACAGCTTGCATGAACTTTGTATTTTAAAACCTACAGGACAGGCTGGTATGGTTTTGTGCCTCAGCTTCAGTGTCTCACGTCTCTCTTAATGATTAGGAGCCTGTTTTCTGCATGACTGACTGATGTGCGAGTCCTGTGGAGCACGCAGACAAGCGATTAATTTCTCCAACCTGTAGTAAAATTTGGTAGAATGATCCATATAGGCTAAAGACAGAAATGACAGTAGAAGCAGCTTCAAAATTACAAACAGGCTAACTTGCTTTTTTCTGAAATCATGGCTCGCCTTACATGTGACATTACAGCCCCAAACTAAGCAACTTTTGGGTATTTTGGATGTTGCAAAACCCTCTGTTAATACTGAATCCGTTCTGTAGTGTTGGAACTGCCTGATGGACTGCAGCTACCTTAAACACAAAAGCATAACCTGGTTTGCTGATTGCACAACTATACCTGACAAGATGACTTGGCCATCTGATATTGCACATGCTAAGTAGTGGGAGTAGATCACAACTTACATAATCGACTACAACTTTCATTAGCACTAGGACTTTACAAAACATTTGCATGGATGAACAACATTGGTGCGTGTTGTCACATTGTACAGCTCTGGATTAAATCACTGTTGAAATATCTTTTGTGGAAAAACCTTCAAATCAAATGAATTTAGAAAATCAGGTGACTGTCAATTTATAGGTATTTTCTTATGCGTGTTTTACTAATACTTTTTTAATGTTCTTGATACTCTTTATTACTCTCCAAAATTTGGTGCAAAAAAGAGACATGACATGAAAATATGTGAGAAAGATTCAAGTATATTAATTCAGTATAGGGTCTTCTTAATATTACTACTTCCCCCTTGATAAACTGATTTAGGCTGTCAGAACATCTTAATTGTTCTCTTAATGCTGAAAACAAATTTTTGATAAGGACAGTTAGACTACTGTAGTTTTCACACAAGGCTGATGTTGGCTTCCTATCTGCCAGCTGTAGAATTTTGCATTTGTAAGTGTTTCGTGAGGTTGCTGGTGTACTCCCCTAACACACAACTCCCATTTTACATGGATTGCATTTAGCTGCACTGTTATTAAGTCAAGTGTGCCCACAATTATGAACATATCATTGTTACAGCCATGACCGGAGCACAGAATGATGCTTGACGTTAGAAATGGTTAAGATAGTCAGAGGCTCTGTTGCTCTCTTTTTTACTCTCTCCCAATCACTCTTATTTGCTCTACTTTGGCCAGTCCATGCTTACTTGCATATCACGTCAGAATATTATCTTTTGATTCATAAATATCCAGTATCACAAACAAAATGTTTAATTTGTTTTGGATTCAGTTTATATTTATGTCTGACACAAGATTTTGTACAGGAAGCTGCTTGACCTAACGAGTGGTTATCAATTAGGGGAAGGAAAATTAAATATCATCCCAGACGGAACAAAATCTTTTATCTAATTTTTTATATTTTTGCAGATTTTGAAAATGCTCTATCATGTGTTAAAGTTTCTTGATGATTAGAGCAATTTCTTCCCCTGTAAAGGTACCATTTCGGTAAACAAAGCAATGTATTGTTCTGAGAGCGTGGGAACTCCATGTATATTCAAAAATATTTTTTGTAACCTGAACGTTATTTGTTTAAATCAATGCCTCATGGTGGCTAGAAAGACAAACTGATGTTCTGCTGTGCTCACATTGTCATTGTTGACATATTGCTGAAGTTATGAAATTAGAAGACTGGACCACTGATGCTCACCTCATTCTGCTAGCTTACAGGTTGTTTTACAGTTCAAACTTGCTTCTACAAGTGTATATGGAAGAGCTGTTCCGTGGACTGAAAAGGGGCAGCTTTGGTACAAATGTTGTATTTCAGGCTATAGATCGGAGAGTTTTAAAGCTGAAACCCTAAGTCTGATGTTGTTTAGCCTGTTAGCTTACTGCCAAGTTGACTGTTAAATACATTTGCTCTTATATAGGATTATGTGTAGTATACTTGTGCACCTTTTATTTCACATGCATGCAATTCGGGTCTCCATGTTTACATCAGTGTCTTTCATTGGAGCAGTGAGGAACTGTAAAACATGATCAGAACATGGCAGAGTAGTGGGAGCTTATGAAATCAGAGCTGCTTTGTGTATCTAAAAATCTCTGGTGGAACCACAACTTTTTTAACTAAACTGCAGTGATGGTATTTTAGAGGTTTCCCAAGCATAAGCTAAACATGGTATTCATCTTGCGCTGTTTTACATACCTAAAACGTTCTCTGTACACTGCTCAGGGTGTATTAGGAGTTGGGTAGGCTCTTAAATTGCATTTCTGCAAAGCTCAACTGATAAAATTTCAAATTGAAAGCATCAGCCTGCCGAGTTGAAGAGTTCAGGCCCAGACATGGGACTCGACTGCATTGTGAACACAGCTATATTTAACCATTTCTAGCTGGAATCTACTCTTTAGTATAAACATTTAATTGACTATAGAAAACTGTGCTTACAGAGCTTATTCTTCTGAGATCATCTGGGTCCTTTGGGGTATCACACAAAGCTGGATTTCTCATAAAACTTTTAGAAGTCGAGAGTTGGTTATTTTATTTTGCGATTCCATCCAAATATAGTTATGTAATTACACATTTCATATTATTTCCATTTGATTTACATTCTGTGTCTGCACTGCTGACGTTTTCGATTAGTTTGCTGTCAATAACCGTCAAAAACATAGCAAAGACAAAGGAATATTTTGTTCGTAAAATAAGACCATATGCCAGAACAGTAACTTTCCATAATGTTAAAATCATAAAATGTCTCTTCTTTTACTTACAAACATAAATGTGGTATTGATTGAACGTTTCTGTAGCATTTGTGCTTTCCACAAACTTGTTTCTTAGTTTTAATGAGCTATGAATGAGAAATAATAAGTGTACACCCTGCTGCTGTTATTGTTGGCAGTCACCATCAGATAATCATGTTGGACAATCCATGCTGTGGGCTAAATATATGCACTCTGTGAGCTGCCAATTTTTAATGTAGTTAATTATGAATTAAAAACAGAGTATTAGCAATGTATTATTATCAGAGTTAACAAATTAGTGTCATTTAATTTGCATAAAACATATTTATAATTAAGAACATTGTCTTTTTTGATGCTTTCCTAATCTGCTGATATTGTTTGCTGTTATGTTTTGTGATCACATTGTCAGTATCTGACACTTTCTATAACAAATTCTGTTAGTTTTGATTAACAAAAATAATGTATCATCAGCTATGCATTCCCAGACATTAAAGTCTGGCCTCACGTTTACTGAGAAGTGTACATTTTCAACCTAAATGCACTGAAATTGCCAATTACAATGCCTGATATCAGATCAGTGCCAGGTCTTGATAAAAAGACATAGTTTTGTTAGACATTGATTTTGTTAAATCAAATGCCAAATCTATTAACATCAGTGTAACAACATCCTTGAGAAATATCACTGAGAAGAGTGGATCTGGCAGAAATAGAGCAACAGTCTGTTTTAGGTGAAAGGCTTTTTCCAGATGATAGTGATTGTAAAAGAGAGGTCATGTTAATTGTGGGATAAGGCATGGGACATCTCTCGGAAGAGAATGCTGTAGGTGTGATTTTGAGAGTGGCCGAGAGGACACAGCTCTTTTTCCAAGGAAAAAATCTCCTATAGTGCCCAAATTGAACATTATATACAGTACTTAGGCCTGTTAGATTCAATATTTGTGGTGCTGTGGTGTCTGCATAGGCAGGTATACCATGTTTTGTAAGGGATCCCCAAGCCAATACTCTTGTGTCATCTGTAAAAGAAAATGGATGACATCTGCTCAGGTCTTAGCAAAAACCTAGAGATAATGTTGGGTAGCTTTTTTTTGCGTACATGAACAAATGCAGAACGTAAATGCTATTCTCTCTCTCTGTCTCTCTCTCTCTCATCAGCCGCTAGCAGCATCTGATTGAAATTTAGGCCTAAATATCATTCTCTACTTCTCTGCTGTTGCATCTAAAATCACCCCTTTTAGAAGAAAACCTCCTCCCCTTTCATGTGTATGTGTCTAGGATGGTGTTTGTATTTCTTGTTTTGAAACATTCTCATGCTTTTGAGACTCCCCATCCACATTCATTCCCCATAAGCACATTTGATTGAGTGCTCTGACAAACGTGTTTGGAGAGAGAACAGCTGTTTGTTACACACTGCTATCACATGCATTAAATGATGTGTGTGAATGCTTTCTGATGGTTCTCTGCTGCTTTCAGTGTCTTGGCCTGCTTATTTTTGTCCATAGGCACCACTCATAAAAGATTTAGAAAGCACACTATGGGAGAGAAACATCTTTACTCTTCTGAAAGGCTTGGATAAAAAGACTTTCGAGAGTGGCCAAGAAGACACAGCTCTTTTTCCCAGGAAAAAACTCCACTATAGTGCCCAAATTGAACATATACACAGTACATAGGCCTGTTAGAATCAATATTTGTGGTGCAGTGGTGTCTGAATGGGTGGGTATACTATGTTTTATAAGTCAGTATGCTTATCATGAAATCTTAAAGCTTGTCAAAAAACGTCTGTAAAAGAAAACGGACTAATGTAAACTCAGTTAAATATACCACAGCCAATATAATTTTGCATAAGCGCTTACATAGTGCAATTGTTCATGCATCAATTGTGAAAGTTGAATATTCATCAAAAGAATTAAGGGATGAGAGGACACATTGTTTGCTGAAGCTTAGGACTACTTAAGACCACTGGCTGTTGGTGTTATTATAGTTGTCCAACTGCCATACAAGCTAGCTAACATTGTGATATAAACGTTTTTGGTGATTGTAGAGCATGTTGTAGAGCACACTGTTTAGACACAAGATGTCTTCCCTCAGGATGTCTGCTCTATTTTAATTTCAAAACTATTGATGGCAGAATGTGACAGCAGAGTGGTACACATCACAACTCCATGTCTTAAGCTAATCAACATCATTTTGAATTGTCTAGAACATCTAGGGTCTGATTTCACACCTGATTGCTTTAGAGCAATGACATAGATGAAGCACTGTTGGTTCCATAAAGAACTTTTCATTGGATGGTTCTTTGAAAATAAATTTTTAATTGTCCAGGTAAAAGTTCTTCATTTTTAAGAGTGTACACTGTGCACCAGACACAGGTTGTTTCTCCTTTGGCCAATCATATCTGCAAATAAGAAAACTATATCTCTAAGGTCTTGCTGTTTACTGTCAAATTCCTGAGGTCTAAGTTGAGATTCCAAGCAATAGATGGTCTTGAAGGACAGAAGTGATGTAAATCTGTGGAGCTTTGGATACAGTGCTTGGTAGGGGTGCGAATCTCTAGGCACCTCACGATTCGATTCGATTACGATTCGGAGGGCTGCGATGCGATTATAAAACGATTATCGATGCATCTTTTTTTTCTATACATGATTTCTATTTTCTTACTGTCTGAGGACTTGGTAGTTTTAAAGCAAAGTATTTGTAATGATCCATAATGCATTTACGTCCAATATCTTTTATTAATAAATCAAATGGAAGTGATGTGGCAAGTGAACTAGAAGGCTCTCATTCACTGCCTTTGGAGCACATAAGACGCTGCTGCCACTCATCTGCGATAAAATGCGCAGTTACGGTGAAATAAGATTCAGTGGCAATGGATGTCCATGCAGCGTGTTACAGCTGTCCTACCCGTTTTTAGTGACTTTATAACTTTGGTATTGGTCTCGTTGTAGAGATGGGGTGGAGGGGGATCGCTGTGTCAGTAAAATATCTTCGAGACGGGAGGTGTGCAATGTTGCGCGAAAGCCCTGTTTTTCGCAACGACTTAGAATTGGCGTGCAGACTGCAGGTCACATAGCAACGATGCATTATTTGCATTTATAAGCAGCGCACTTGGTTTCCTGGCAAGTTAAATCTGCAACGAGAGACTGTCAAACAGTAAAAAGTCGCAAAGATCAAGTCACTTCTCTTTCGAATTTTCTCGTTCCACCTTAAATGGTGCCGCATTTACATTCGGCACCTCAGTCAGAATTTAAGGTGGAAAATTCGAAGGAGAAGCTGGAGAATGAGAAGCGACTTCAGCCTCGTAAGACAGCCGAATGTTGAGAGACATTTTACAAGAAACTGCTCTAGTTTTGAGGAAAAGTTTTCTGGCGGAAATGGAAAAGCGGCTGTAGGCCAAGCTTAAAGCAGAGCAAAGTAAATCTGTGCTCTCGTTTATATTGTTTAGCCTATACTAGGACATTAGCACATACTGAGACATATTGGACAGTAAATGTTGTGGCTCCCAAGGTGGTTTGATTTATGTTGAAAGGACAAAATGGCTCTTCTTAACATTTGGGTTGTGAGTCCTGACCTGACCTGGCCTTTAATGCAGAGAGAGCTGGTTGTGTGACGTTGTGTGCCGTCACAGACTGTCCGGGTGCTGCACTTACCCACTTCCAAGTTCCTCCTTTATTAAATATTTAGAAAATCGATTTTTGACATTTGTGAATCGATTCAGAATCATTCACGTCTGCATTGCGATGCATCTAAGAATCGATTTTTTCCCGCACCCCTAGTGCTTGGTTTTAAATGTCACTTTATACCTTTTTTATAAGACAATCTTGCATGATTCCTAAGAAACGAGCGTGCGTCCAAGAACCGTATGGCTGTCGACATTAGCAACTTGACAACACATAATTCTCCTCCACCACAATGGGCCTGCTCAGCTTCACATGACTAAATTTATTGACATGGCATGAACTTTTTCATTTCATGGACAGGAAATCTTTAATTCAAATTCTATTTCCTGTCACTGCTGTTTAACCTAGCAATCCGTCTGGACACAGTTTGTGCCCTCTGGCGTCAGATCGATAGTTGATTGGCTGTCCAGACTCCTTGTCAAAGATCGCAAGCCATGTTTTAGAGCAATTCAGCAACTGCATCATAGACCTGTGCAGATGAATAGGATAAATGCGTTTGATTATTGTATGTTTTATTTTTCACAACATTTGTTGTGACTGATAATGAATAAAAAATGCAACATACCCTAGACTTATTACGTGAAAGTGTAAATTAAATACAGAGCAGTTCAAACTTACTTGTGAAAAGCAAGATGAGTTAGGTTCGTACTCGCAGTATGATTTGATTTTGGTTCAGGGTGCCAAAATGTAAATATCCAGTGATTATTTATGCATCTTGATGTTTGATTTCTGTAGCCTACATTATGATCTTTTCTTGTATTTGTCTAAGTGAAGCTTAATTGAATTTGAATACAGCCCACACATGCTGCCCTTCTTACATCTATACAGAATAGCCGGTAGTGTTTATTTTTAAGCAGGCGTGTGATGCTGTTTTTCAGCTGAAAAAATTATTTATACATAAGAAGAGAATCACAATGCATCTAAGAATCAATTTCTCCATTTCTAGTATATACTGATGGACAAAGTCCTCATTGATATAGTTTGTAATATCATGTAATGCCTCTCTTGCCCTTAATCCAGCTGTGAACATGAGCGTGTTTTGGAAGGATCACATATGAAGCTGTCTGTCTAAAATAAGTCTGGAGATTTGTTGGTTTTTCATTTCCTGTAAGTTCCTTGGTGTTCATTCTAAACATACATCTTCTAGTTAATTCAGGATATATTGAGACAACAGGACATTCATCTCCGTATTATGCTTCTCAGTATTTTGACTGCAGAGTCCAAGAACTGTATTTGTGCGAGACAGATTTTTGATTTTCAGCAGGTGGGCTGTTGGCTTCCTGGCCTTTCTTTGAGAGAGTGGGTCAGAGGTGAGTGAACTTGATCAGTACACTTATTGATTTCCTTGTTTTGATTCATAGCTGTAGTCTTGACAGCAGAACAGTGCAGCTGTTCAAGGCTTCCTCTGAGGTTTTTTGGCTGAGAGCCAAGAAATAGAACTGAAGAAAAGAAAAACTTTTTTCCTATCTTCTTTCTGTGTTTGTGTTACAAATGACTTTGACTCTGTTTTTAAATTTCATTTAGAGAATTTAGGCGTTCATTCAGAGATTTGAACGTCTGCTAACTAACTTTATTTAAATTAAAATGTATTACTTAAACTGTACATTGAGACTGTATGTGATTATGCAATAATGGTGTCAAAATCGTAATTAAAATGTAATTTGCCTTATGCGCATTCGAAATTGCATTATCAAAGAGAACAGAAGGAGGCAAATTTTCTTTAAGTTATTAAAATTAGTATATTTGCTAGAAGAATACAGTTAGAAGAACACAAGTTTGGTTCCTAATTTTTCTTCCATGGCAGAAGAATCTACTGTCAGTGGCCTTCAAAAGCTGGGAAAATTGTATTAGTAAAACGTTAAAACCCTACAAATGTGATGAGTAGACAAGTATGGGCCTTAACTTTACCTGATATTATACAAATGGAGCTCTCAGCAGCTCGTATAGATGAGGCTGACACTAGTACGTTGGAAAGATGAAGACAGATTTCATTAAAGTCACTTTTTTTTCTGTTGTCGAGTTGCTTAATTATTTTCATTGGTGCTAGGCCTACTATGTAATTCTTATTTCATTTCATGTATTTATTCTATTTTATTTGTCACTCTTGTGATACTGACATGTTCACACATGGGGGAGTGATTGGCTTGGGTAGATTTATTTAATAATTATATACAAGTTTGCTTACATACAGATATTACAAGCTTTACATTACTGGGGTTAAAACACAATAATGCCACAGGATTTTGTCCACTGTAGTTCTCAAAAAGATATTAAGATGACATTTCGTCATTAGTCAGGCAAAGCTGTGAAAAAGAACTGTGTAAAATGATGTAACTTTACAGTATCACAACTTATCAGCTGTTTCTTTAAGGCATGTTAAAATCTGTTTTTCGCTTGTAATTGTTTAAAATAAACAAAGTGTATTCCACAGAACTGCAGCTGTATGTAAAAATGTAATTTTACTACTTACCAACAGAGCCTCCGTTTCTTTTTTTGTACCAGTTGACCTCTGTAATTGTGCAGCTTTATGGTCTAATGTCATGTGTTTGTTTTGTATTATCATGTGTTTATTATTGTCTTGTTTCTTGTATTAATAATACATTTTTTATATTTTAGAAAATGATTGATTAGCTGAGGTGGGAATTGCACGGTAACTGTAAATCCTGGACTTTTGCAATTTGGAAATAGTCAAGCTAAAACACTTACACACATAAAATCTCAAGGTATTGTGTATGTGTTTATTTCTTTTTAATATAAATTTTAGGTAATTAAACAAATAGACGCTTAATGTCCAGAAAAATAGCTTTATATATAATTTTGAGATGCATAACATTTTTACACAGCACTGTATATCAGCAGGTTTTTGCAGCCATTTACAATGAAAGAATAACTCTTTGTTCACACAACAGTGCAAATTTGGGCCTAGAATACATGCAGAAATAATATTTACCAACAGAATAACACTATTTAAACTCTTGGGACCAGATGTACATAAGTGAGAAGATGAGGTATCTTTTCACACACTTTTAAACTCCGCGCTTCTTGAGCACACAGTTAGTGGGTGGGGCTGCATGCAGTTTTTGTGATAAACACCATAAATCGTAAAATTGAATGTTAAATTCAGGTGAATTGTGAGCGCATACTGCAGCGCTCCTATGCACATCTGGCCCTGGGTGTCTACACTGCAAGTTAACAAAGGTACAGAATCCAAGGTGCGTTTTCACTATTTTGACATCTACAGTAAGAGCATCTGTGCTGCTTTAGCTTCTTTATGTGAAGGAACAAAAACTTTGATTTCAATACAACAGAGTAATGTCAGTTCAGTGTCTGGGTCAATATTATTATGAACTATTATGTTCACCATGTTATGCTTAGTGCATATGTGCAAACATCTGCAAATCATTTCAGTAATTTTTGGCACCCTTGCTCCATTTATCCTGACAATGCTTAATCCATTTACTTCTAAATCTGGGACAGACTAATTAAACGCCGTTCTCCCTCCCTACTTAAGTGATAATTAATGAGGAAAACATCGCTCATTGCTCATTTACCCAGGATGTAAAAGTGGAGGCAAATGAAGGGAAGAAAACAGACTTTGTTACCTGGCCTTGACTGTCATCTCTGTCAGATACGGAAAAGATAAATGGCTTTGTCAATACAATCTGGTGATTAAAAACCTTATTTAAAGCAGCAAGGAAACAAGAATATATGTGATATAGAGTCTCTTAATAGTTTCAGCTGTATGTTACACTGAGGAATAAACGATTTGCATTTTAGTTTAGCATCTCATGATTTGCAACTTCTTGTCCTGTTGCAGTAATACTGGATACAGTAAGCTATCCATGACTTTCCTTGCCATATTTGCTTAGATGTCATATAGTTCTTTCTGCTGTATGATTTCAGGTGTCAGTTTTTGCTTTAGTTAGGGGGAGTTTTCACAGTGTGAATAAAAGGTTTGGGAGAATAAGAGATTATAAGATAAGATGTCTTTTTTAAGGTGCGATTATATATGTAGTTTGGTTCCATTATGCATTTTTACTTTAATTTTACTTTTTAGTTCTGATTCACTCATTGTTCACACTAACATATTTGACATTGAACCAAAAGATGTAACAAAAGTCTTTAGGACAAAAAAGTCCCAGTTGATTGAACAGATTTTAAGACCTACATATGGCAACACGAGCTGTGATAAAATCCACCGAACTTCCTGAATCTTTTTGTATTTTGATATTCTGGAGGAATAATCCCCAAGAGGCAGTGCACTATTATGGTTTTCCACAACCTGAAGCACAGTAAAAACACTGTGAACACAACACATGCATCTTACTGCTTTTACGAAACATCAAAACATCCCACATTAATACATAATATGATAAATGTATAGAGTGATGTATATCACTGCAAATATCAATATAACAATATTTCATGATGGCTTTGATCAGCGTCGTTTTAAAACCAACACCATCTCTTCTACAATTACCATTTCAGAGCTCATTCTAAAAGAGATGCTAAAATGCAGGGCAGGTGTCAGATCAGTGTCAGGAATTCATCTGTTGCAAATACGATGAAAGTAAATGAAGAGATCATTCTGTGTTTGATCCATTTGGACATCTTTCGTCCATTTTGCTTTCATATTTCAACTGAAGCCACACCAGAATTCACTTGGAAAAGGACCAAGAATGAGGTGTTCTGGGGGTCTCAGTCCACTCATCAGTTGCACACTAGAATTCGAATGGCAGTATTGTCATTTGTTCTAAAGACCCACATTAACAGAGCATTTCTACCAGAATGTGTTTTAATTGAACTAAACCACAGAGTGTACATTAGGCACTTGTGTTCTGTCTATTCAAGTGGCGTGTGCTTGATAGGCCACGTCAATAAAGAGTATAATGTATGTATGTTTAAACTACTCAAACACTCTACTATGCCACAGGATACTATGCCTCCACTACCAAGTATTGGATTATTATCCAATTAATAATTAGTATCTAATTATTTTTGGCCTGATATTTGACTTGTGGCTGGTAATTACAACCAATGGTTGAATTTCCTACTTTTGAATGGAGACACATGTGGTAAGAAGTCCTGGTTATTTCCATTCTTTTCGACTCTTTCAAATGGACAGCATAGCATATAACATCACCTGCCCATACATGGAAGATTTGAAGTTGAGGACTGTAATTATTAGGGCACTTGACCTAATGTTACTCTTACCTACCATTGTAAGTGGCACTGCTAAGTAGGGCTGCAACAAACGACTAATTTCATAGTCGAACAATCTATCGATTACTGAAACAAATAATCGATTATTCAAATTATGAATCACTACATTACCAAATAGCTTTTATGTAGTTTTTAAATTTAGCTTGAGGTTGTTTTATGCATTTGCTAACTAACAATGCAGACAATGTAGATGAATTTTCCTGCTAATACAAAAGATAAAAAAATAAAACTCCAATCTATTTTTCCTGTCAAAATTTATAACCAAGGATGTGCAAAGTAGCAGCAATAAAATATAACAAAACTACATCATTTTTTCTTTAATCAAGTAAATAAATAAAAACAAATCTAAATTTAAATGTTAAATTTAAACAGTGCAGTCTGTGATCTGTGCATTCTGCTGTCTGTCTACACTTTGCTGCAACTAAGTTTTACAATCACAGGTCTTTATTAAAACGGAGGAAAGTCAGTATCTCTCTGTGCTCCTGTGAGAGTCTCGCTCTCCTCAGAGAGCGGATAGTCCCCGCTGCAGAGGAGACGCGCTCCGATGGAGCGGATGGAAAGGTGGTGAATGTTTGTGGCAAACTTCTCTAAGAACAGTTAAATAACCGATTTTATGTAAACGCTTCATTTCAGCAGTAACCCCATGTCCAGCTGCCCCGTGTCCACGGAGAACTACATGCTTAAAATGTTAGCGAGTGGAGCGAAACGTTCGAGGAGAACAGAAAACTGTTTGTAAACGCTCTCCTGTGTTTAAAACGATGCAGTGTTTAAAAGTGTAAACGTAGCTAATTTGGAAAGTGAACAGGGTCGCTGTGAACAACAGTTACTTGCTTCTCTGTTCCAGCTCCATTAACGATTCCAAAGAACATGCATTTCAAAATAGAAATGTTACAGCTCAGCTCACAACATGAAGTAGGACGGAATTTAACACTAACATTAGCGAACTAGCTCGCTAACACAGCTATCGCCGCGTCCCAAACCACACACTTCTGTACTTCACACTCTACACTAATGAGTGCACTTCAAATAGTACATGCGCTATTTTACACACTATTTAGTGTGCTAGTATGCGATTTGGGACACGGCGTATCTTACCGAGATGAATCTTCTTCATCCAGTGAGCTGACAAGTTTCCTCTTAAGAAGCTCCAACATGGAGGATGTGCTCTCATGCCAGCCAAGGTCGGCTTTACAAATAGCACAACCGACAACATTTTTTCTAAGTTTAGCTCCGGCACTTTTGCCATCGCACTGTTGTTAAGTCTCCAGTAAGCGGTAATGTCAAAACGTTTCTAGTGAGCGCGAGAAAGACGCGTAGTGACGTCACCAATTAATCGACTACTAAATTAGTTGGCAACTAATGTGGTCGTCGATTTTAGTCGACTAAGTCGAATAATCGTTGCCCCCCTACTGCTAAGTAGGTAAAATATTTAAATAGAATATTTTTTTATAGTGATTGCCATGTCTGATTTAAATGTGTCGTGGCTGTGTAAAATGAATACCTTGTAACTTGTCTTACACCTATGCATTAAGCATGTATTGTAATGTGAACTTGTAAAACCTTGGGTGTTGGTATCGGTGTCCACCACAACAAGCTGTAAATGATCAGTTATCGTTCTATTTTGATACATCTCACATCCCGTTGTTATTGTAAAAAAAAAAAAATTCTTATTAACCTTCATTCGTCTCAGTCATTCTACTAGAGCATGAGAGCTTCATGTACAGACAGATGAGCCCAGCATCTATACTAAGAGGCCGCTGTTGCCACTTTAAGGTCTCAATGCTGTCGTCATCTCATAAAATTTAAAGAGGTCTTTGACAGATGTTCCAGTCTGAGCTTGATTGCAGCAGTGGGTGCCACCAGGGACTGAACTTAGCCTAGATCAGAAAAAGCAAAAACACAGTCATGTTAGTCACTTTCCTTCATTCTACAAACCCTTGTGAAATATTGACTTTCTCGCTTGCTCCCAAATCCTTTAGTGGTGGAGCACAGAGTGAGAATGAGCCCTTATTTAACCTGGAGTTTGGGCCAGATGTAATCATTAATGTGCTATGCACACATGTAGACCAATGTGTATATTAATTCTCTCCGTTACTGGCTCATTTGAAATGAGATTATTATTCCCAAGGATTTGGCAGTGGCAAAGGCAGCTAATGTAGGTCACCTGGCAGGGAAAGAGAGGGATGTTGGGCCAGTGCTGCAATCTGTTTCATATTTGCATTAGCCAGTTGCAGTTGTCACCCTGTCTCACCTAAACTAAAAGCAACTGTGAGAGCGGAGTGGACGTAGGCTGATAAAAGCTTGTAATTACTCTCCTCTGTATACAGAGGATGGATGGGGGATTCTCTGAAAAATGTCAGCCTTGCAGCGCTGGCCTCCCCTTTTTGCCCTTGGTGTTCACTTATTGAAGCTACACCAGTGAGAAAGGCATGCCCTTAGTCTGAGTGGCAACCCTAGAAAGAGTGAAAATATGGTGAAACATGGTGTCACAATAATTTAGGAAGCTTGTAACAATACATGATGTTCCACAATATTTTTCTGACATCTGACAACTTACAACAGACAAAGAAGCGCCACATTTTAAAAATACTATGAAACTATGAATTCAATCATTTATAGTCAACATTTCACTCATTGTGCTGCATTAAATCCATTTAAACATCGCAGATTATGCTCTCTTTTTAGTAAAACAAGCTGCTGAGAACTGTTTAAATATTTACAGTGTCCATGTTATGCAAATTGTGATGTACTTTATCACGATAACGATGAATATTGTTATATTGCCCAACTCTAAAAGTACATCTACTATTAAAATACCCTTCTTTTTAATCTGACCACAGAGGCAAAGTAGTGACTCAACATTGCTGGAACTATGTGCTTCTTTTGCACTGCTTTTTCAAAGAAACATGACATGTGCTCTTTCAAAGTATGCTCATTGTTCATTATCAATCTAAATGGCATAATGGCCTTTCTTAGAACATGGAGAAAACAAAGTGGAAGTTGTGATAATGCATTCCTAATGAGACTGAGGATTAAAGGACTAAATGCAGTGAGGAATTAGAAAATAAGTCACAAAGCCCCATTATTAAAGAGCTCACTTCTGAAGTCATTTGCATGGCAACCTGCGAAAAAGGTGTATCTTTTTAGTTTTGCCTCCGAAATACAGTGGTACTGTGCAAGATGGCGTAAGAATTAGACTAGCCTTGCCTGAGGTAAGCACCCTGTATGCTCAAAATTCCAGTATCTTCAAAGTCGGTTATTCTCTAAAGAGAGCATCCATGACTGGATTAGTTTTTATCAAAGACAGGAATCCATTGCAGTGGATCTAGGACACTCCATAGTCTTCCAAAAGTGTGTGCCGGAGTTGGGAATTAAAGGTCAGTTCTTAAGGTGTGGTGCTTATCCAAGACCACTTGCCCTTTATGGTTGTTAAGTATAGACTGTAGGTATCTGCTTATCATAGCCTGCCATTTCTCAAAGATTGTGTTTTGCTGGTGTCATTGCTGGCAGCTCTTGTCTTGTTGAAAATCTGTGGCAAAACAGCAGCTCTGTTACAGAACCTGCACCATGCTTTTCTTGCCATGCAGCATAGCCACTCAGAAGAGACTTGCTTTTGACATGGGGCAATTTGCTCATAGTCCAAAGGGAGGTAATTGTCCATTGTTCTCCGAGTGACGTGCCAGTCATGTTCGATATAGCTCTGTGCTCATGCACATGGAGGAGGCTCATGTGGGTGATTGCCATTTTCTAGCTGTTTCTGCTGCATATGATTACTACTCTGAGATTGGTCCATGTGTGAAAAGCAGACAGCCTGTTTTCTGCTTTAATATTGATCTAAAAACAGTTTCCCCAACTCTTCATCATTAGCCTTTATGAGAAATTGGAAAACTGAAGATTGTCATTTTAATTTTACCAATAATAGTGAAATTAGACTCTTGATATCTCATTCAGGACCAACAAACAATTTTTTTAATTAAACAGAAACTCATACTAAAAAAAACTGTTTTTAATGAATTCATGTTTTCAATGAATATCATGTTTGCTGTGTCACAAGTCATTCATGCTAATTTGCTTATTAATGAAACTGCTTCTCTTTATCTTAAGTTCAACTTGAACAAGATTATGTTATGGATGCTCGCACAAGTATTTTACTTTTTATCTTCTCTGTGCATGTTTTATAAGTCCGGATAAGAGCATCTGTGCAATGGTTAAATGTAATAGAAAAGTTGCCCACAAATTGTTGGGTTTGGAGAAACAGCGAGGGTTTAAATTGATTGCATGTCTGACTTCATGTAACTGAAAGCATTTTTTTCTACTGGGCAGTGTGTTAAGATTGAGGAGGTCCGGTCAGGACAGAAGATTTTCCTGTGTGATGTTTCTGTCAGGTATAAAGTCTTGGTACTGTCGAGTTAAAGTTTCATGTACTGATGGTCAGCCACAAAAATGATCACCAGTGCATGTATATGAAACTCAGCCATGCAAACATTATTACAGTGCCCATATTTATCATGCTTCTAAAAAATTAGCTGCGCTTGTAAAGTGAGTACTTATGGTTGCCTTCAGTCACAGGAAATCATCATATCACACTTGAGCAGCTAATCAGTCTCCTGCAATGCAGTAGGTTGTCATTGGCTTTATTCAGACATTTCTACAATAGTGTAACCTGTTTAATAATAATGTAACGGTCAGAGCTATAGGCATGAAAATCACACAGACATAAAGAGCCTGCATAGGCTTTCACTGTGACATAAATGTCCAAAGGCTTTTGACGTGAAAATCGCGTACTGAATTCTGCATGTTGTAGTCTTCACTTTCTAAAGATGATTCTTACTTGAGTAGTTCTAAGCAATAAGTATACTTTTAATGGGTAAATATATGTAAATAACCAGAGTAATCAGAGCAAACAATAAAAATGGAGAAACTGAACAGTAGCAAAACATGCAAAGCCTTTTAAAGATTCCTGAAGTGTTCACTTGAAAAAGACAGACTAGGATGCCTGGAGAAAGACTAAAAAATAACAATCTGTTGCACATGCATCTTGTTTCTTACTCATAGAGAGACCTGTTAAATATGTCAAAACTGTAAACTAATCATTAATGATATACTGAGAAGGTGCATTTTAATAAATATTTTTTTTAAGCTGAGTTTATTCAAGAAATCATGACAGCATTAGGGCAGAGTGCTAATTGTCATCTAGCAGGTCATACTACTAATATTGTATGGTTTTTTCAGGCACTGCATCTTTCTGCTGAAAAGCCTTCCACATACTGCTGAAAAACCATTGCATTTGAAACAAGGCATACGTTTACAGAATAGGCAAATAAAAGGGGACCTATTTAAGACCCTGTTACAGCTCTTGTGGAGTGTGTTATTTTCAAGAGGGGCAGTACAGACAGCCCTTTTCTGTGCTTTTGATGGCTTTGGAATCAAGACAGCTTCACACTCAAAGCAATTTATTCAGTGGAGCTCTGCAGAGTGGAGGATGCCAGGATCAATTCAGGTGTGCTGTTTTAGAGAGTAATGTCTCACACTGCTGACACCGTGCTCTGTAAGCTTAAGTGTGCTCACCCACTACGGGGGTGAAGAATGTCATGGACTAACATGCTTTGTGAGTACTGGAGATCAGACTCGTGGTGCTGGATGATGAGATTTTACTCTTTGGTTCCAAAGCTTCTGCAGCATTGTGTTTTTTCCCCCTGCACTGTTCTTACTGTTACAAATAACCCAGCTACCTCCCCTACTGGAAACTACTTTGATGGAAGTCAAGATCAAGCATCAGTAATGCTTTCTTTTCTGTATGAATCCTTTTCTTTTTCTTTGATATCATTAGTAAGAAAAAGGAATGGGCAAGTCAACTATTAGAAAAGTCAACTATTAGATTAATTAAAATGGACATGTCAAATATTGTGGACCTGATGTTGTTTTATTGTTTTATCCATGCTATTTTAGTCCTGCTGGTTAGACTAGACAGAGAATTTTAATTGCAGAAGATCATGGCACAAAAGCATCAACTGATGTTAAATGTAGAGTAGACTTGGTGTGAATGTGGATATATTTTACACAAATTAATGAAAAAGTAGAGCGTCTTACTATATAAAGACTATACAATATGCAAACAAGTATTGCTTTACTACTGACACGCAGGTCTGTGCAGAGTTCTTTAGCTTCCATGGGATATGGGAACCATTTGCTGCCGTTCATAGACCTCATTTACCCCCACAATGATGAGATATTCCAGCAGGATAATGCACCATGCCATCGAGCCCAAGTTGTCCAGGACTGGTTTGAGGAGCATTCTGGAGAGTTCCAATAAATAGTGTATACAAATAGTCCAACCTGAGCCCAATCGAGCATTTGTGGGAAGTGATGGAGAGGTCAAATCCACACTCAAGATTCTTCATCTACAAATACAACAGAGCTGTATATTGATTGCAGTACTGGTATCAAGTATCAGGCCGATACAGCACTGATTTACTCGTACTCATAAAAATTCACCAATACTAATATCCAATGCCAGCTGATTCCGTGTGACATAAGCAGCGTGTATGCTGCTATTAAGCAAACGACTCAAGCTGGCAGTAAACAGGGTCTGCTCACACAAAAGAGTGTTTCTGACACTGCAGAGGTCACTGCAAACATTCCGCTGTGTGATTTTAGCACATTTTGTTAAACATGCACACAAACACAATCACAGCCACTTCCCCAATATGTGTGGAGACAGGCTAGCAGCAACATAAAAGTCAACATTTGCTACCAGAGTCTGTATATGCCAACTTTACTTTGTTTGACTGAGTAGAATCACAAGGTATACACATTAATGCAGTGTTTTTTTTATTTTATTTTATTTTATTTTTTGGAAAATATTCTGTAGAGAGGGTGTATTGTCCTGTTATATACATCCATGCCTGCTTTTAGCTTCAGTGCACAGCAAACACCAATGCTGCTCAGTTTCTCAGCGTGTTTGCTCAGTACTCTTTGTGCAGCGTGTTATTTTGAATGAAACAGCTTTATTGGACATTGTTTATGGACAGAGCTGTCTGTAGGGGCTCAATTTCACATAGCATGAACTGAGCAATTTCGTACAGTGAGAAAATATAAATTGTATGCTTTGTCAGTACATGATGATTCAAATGTACAGTGTGACGAAAGACTTTTACAATACATAACAGTACAAGTGAGCTCCTGGATTAGCTTCATATCCATTAGCCCCAGACATCATTCCTGTTGTCACCGTGCTACAGGGACTGATTTTGAAACATACTGATGAGGACAACAAGCTATGAAACATATTTTATTCACAGCTGTGCTTTTCTGATGTGGAAGAAAACCCACTCTTCTCCACTGCAGCCCTACTCAATTCAAAGTAAATAAGTTGGTTATGGTTTGGGACTGGACACAGAATTTGTGAGCACTAAAAATATGTACTTGTACTTGGTCTAAAAAAAAAAAATGTATCAATGCATTGCTAGTAATTAGTCCTGGATTTATTGTGAAACTTTGAACGAAAATCATTGTGCTCATAGTTTTTGATGGAATATTTAAATGTGACACTAATTATCTGTTCCAGCTGATCAAACCTCAGAAAAACAAAACATCATGATGCATATCATATATTATGAAAAGGTTTTCAAGTAATACAATTTAATATTTTTGCCACATCGATCACCCCAGTCATAAAGATTCATAGATCATAACAGTGTTGATTTCATTAATCTCATCGTGTGATTATTAGTTTGTTAGTTAACTTAACTGTACAAAACTGTTAATCAGATCTTTCTGAAATTATCTCAGGTCCATTGCTGGGATTTTGGGACTGCCACATGTGTGCTATGTGTCTAAGAGTGTGCAAGTCAGAGTGGTGTCCACATTTTCTTCAACTCTGAACAGTAGTTATTTTAGAAATGGAAGCTCAAGATTTTTATCTACTACGACTGTGATACCTTTTTAACTCTTTAAACACACCCCCCCCCCTTTTCAGTTGCTTCTGCCAGATTTGATTTTATGAGTGATTCACTTTTACTGCTGTGAAAAGCTACGGAATGGAAAGCCACCAGTGTGCTTTGCTTGCCAATCACAAGCAGAGTGCATGATACTTTTGCTTTAAGTAGGTACTTTATATGAATATAATGTTAAATCAGACAGATTAAATGTTACTGTTTGTATTTGTGATGTTAATTGTTTTTTACCCAAACAGCCAATGTTCCTAACACTTCTACTGCTGCTACTTTTATATCTGTGGCTAGATTACATTCAAAATTTGGACTTTGAGCATAGACTTTTTTGTTTGCAAAAAAGATCAGAGCTATATTGTGCCGTAAGGAGCCTCATTCATTACTAAAATACTCAAAATGCGTCTGTTGCTACTTCAGATATTGTTCACGTTTTTAATTTAGCATTAATAAATGAGTCTTCATGGTGCGCTATATATCGGTGACTTTTTTTGCAAACACAATGTCAGATTTCTCAATGGAATCTTGTGTCACCATACTGCATTACTTTTCTATTTGCATTCTGACCATTGTATGTATAAAAATCTAAATATGAATTTCAGATCATCACAGTATCTTCACTTGTCTCCAACCATGTGTACATGTGTTCAGTAAAAGAGTGTGGTTAAAGCTAAAATACTGGGAGCCCATGAGTCATGGTGGTGAGGATTAGCCGACTGAGTGTAAACTGTGGAACGACAGATTATACAAAGCCTGCGTGAGCTCACAGGTCTCGAGGTGAGACTGCCACAAATTATTCTCCCATGTGTTGAAGCTGACTTTAAAGGACCCTTGCTGTTTACACTACTCCCGTCGGTATTGTTTGTTTTTTCCGTCAGGGAATGCTCACTCGTCTTTGGTTTCCACTTTCAGCCTTCCAGTTGCTTTCTTTAAAGGTAAAGCTTTCTCTCTCTGCTGGGTACATCAGAGCTGTTATTGAAATGTGATAATAAAGTAGAGTTAGATTCCGTAAAATGAGCCTGCTGGGGTTGAAGATCCATTAACTTGAACATCAGTGTGAAGCATGCTGAGCAACTAAAGAGCTGTTGCACTCCACTCTGCGATATGAACGCTGATGAAGAGCTCGTTATGGGAGTATAAAATTTACATTTTCAGTTTCAGATTAGACACAAAGCATTAGTCTGTTTCAGGTTTATTACTAATAAATCATAAGCATTTGTGCATTTCTTTATTGTAGATTACAAGATATAAGTGAAAAATTGTGTCTTGATAACTGAAACTAAATTATGAACTGTTGTGTCATTAGGTAGCAGCTGCCTATCATCAGTTGCATGACAGTGTTGGCAGATTCAGAATAATTAATGTGCATCACTCAAGCATACAACACTGCTCACGTGTCTGTTTGCACTACACAAAGCCTGAAACACTCTCTTAAAATGAAATATGCACCTTATTTGCATTATGCTTTTGGCAATCAGAGCACTTTTGAGTAAAAGTCAGAGATCCTTGTGGTCAGGTGTAAAATTGAACTGCCTGACTCATTTAAGGTGGTGCTCTTAGATCCCATTGCTGGCAAGTTAAGACACTTTTTGCCAGATTCAGTTCTGAGGGCCACATTACTGTACGGTACAGTACAGTAATGTTTCCTAGGCTGTATTTCCTCTTCTATGAATCTACTCGTTTCTGCTTAACATCATCATCATCGTCGTCGTTAACCGCTTAGTCCAGCTAGGGTCGCGGTAGCAGTTGGGAGAGCAGAGAATCCCAGACAACCCTGTCCCCCGCAACTTCCTCCAGCTCATTCCCGGGGACCCCAAGCCGCTCTCAGGCCAACCTGGAGATATATTCCCTCCAGCGCGTCCTAGGACGACCCCGGGGTCTTGTCCCGGTAGGCCGTGCCTGGTACACCCCCACCGGGAGGCGTCCAGGGGTCATCCGGATCAGATGCCCGAACCACCTCAGCTGGCTCCTCTCAATGTGGAGGAGTAGCGGCTCTACTCTGAGCTCCTCCCGGATGGCCGAGCTCCTCACCCTATCCAATAGAGTGTAGCCCGCCACCCTACGAAGAAAGCTTATTTCCGCCGCTTGTATTCGCGACCTCATTCTTTCGGTCATTACCCATAGCTCATGACCATAGGTGAGGGTTGGGATGTAGACCGCCGGTAAACAGAGAGCTTCGCCTTACGGCTCAGCTCCCTCTTCACCACTACAGTCCGGTACAGCGACCACATTACTGCTGCCGCCTGTCCCAGCCTGCGGTCGATCTCACGATCCCTCTTCCCATCACTCGTGAACAGGACCCAGAGATACTTAAACTCCTCCACCTGGGGCAAGTCCTTTCCCCCTACCTGGAGTGGGCATGCCATCCTTTTCTGGGCTAAGACCATGGACTCCCACAAGATATCTCGGGGAACACGGTCGTAAGCCTTCTCCAAATCCACAAAACGCATGTAGACTGGGTTGGCAAATTCCCATGCCCCCTCAACAATCCGTGAGAGGGTGAAAAGCTGGTCCGTTGTTCCATGGCTGGGACAGAATCCGCATTGTTCCTCCTCAATCCGAGGTTCAACTATCGGTTGAAGTCTCCTTTCTAGCACCTTGGCATAGACTTTCCCAGGGAGGCTGAGCAGTGTGATACCCCTGAGCAGTGTGATATTGCAGAGGCGTGCCAGCCACGACAGCCCCACAATATCCAGAGCCTTAAGCATCTCCGGACGAATCTCATCCACCCCCAGTGCCTTGCCACTGAAGAGCTTGCCAACTACCTCAGTGACCTCCACCAGGGAAATGGAGCTTGACACGCCAGAAGCCTCTGGCCCTGACTCCCGTGAGGGAGGCATATCTCCCGGATTAAGGAGTTCCTCAAAGTGCTCCTTCCACCGACCGACAATATCCTCATTTGAAGTGAGAGCTTCCCCACCCCACCCTCTGACCATCGGTCTTCCCTGCCATCTGATCCAACTCACCACCAGATGGTGATTGGTTGACAGCTCAGCACCTCTCTTCACCCAAGTGTCCAGAACATATGGTCCCAAGTTAGATGAAACAACAACAAAGTCGATCATTGACCTATGACCCAAGGAGCTCTGGTACCATGTACACTTATGAACATCCTTGTGTTTGAACTTGGTGTTTGTTATGGACAATCCATGCCTGGCACAGAAGTCCAATAACAATTCACCATTCGGGTTTAGATCGGGCAGGCCGTTCTTCCCAATCACGCCTCTCCAGGTCTCCCAGTCATTGCCAACATGAGCATTGAAGTCTCCCAGTAAGACTATGGAGTCTGTAGGTGGGACCCTTTCCAGAACCCCACCCACTTGCTCCAAAAAGGCCGAATACTCCGACCTGCTGTTTGGTGCATAAGCACACACAACAGTCAGAGTTTTCCTCTCTGCGATTTTAATTCGCATTGAGGCGACCCTCTCGTCCACCGGGACAAACTCCAACTGCACGGCTGCCAGCCGGGGATTCGTGAGTATCCCCACACCCGCCTGGCGCCTCTCACCCTGTGCAACCCCGGAGTAGGAGAGGGACCAACCCCTATCAAGGTGTTTGGTTCCAGAGCCGACACTGTGGGTGGAGGTGAGCCCAACTATATCTAGTTGGTACCTCTCAACCTCCCGCACAAGCTCCGGCCCCTCCCCCCTAGTGAGGTTACGTTCCACGTACCAAGAGCCAGTTTCTGCTGCAGGCCACCAGGGGCTCCCCCCCCGCAATCTCCCACTGCCTATACGGCACTGCACCCCACATGGTCCCCCCCCGTTGCCTCCTCAGGCTGAGCCCGGCCGGGTTACGTGGGCTGCCCGGCCACCAGGCGCTCACCAGGGGACGCTACCCCCAGGCCTGGCTCCAGGGGTAGGTCCCGGTGACCCTCTCCCGGGCAGGGTACACGATTGTCTGTGTCCATTTTTTCATAGAGGATTTTTCGATCGAGTTAGTCTGGGTCTTCACTCCAGACCTGTTCGCCCTGGGAGACCCTACCAGGAGCATACTGCTCCCGACGACTTAGCTCTGAAGATCCCTAGATCATACAAGCCCTTCCGCCTCGACAAGGCCCCGATCCAGGAAGGGCTTAACATGTATTATACTCAAATGCGCTACACTACTTGGTTACAGGAAAAAGTAATTGTGTTACTGTAACTCATTGCTTTGTATCATGTTACCAACACTGGTCAACAGAGGGCAATTCTAACATACAGAATTCCTTTCTAATTCTAAAGTACTGAGAGGATAGACATCTCCTTTTCACTGTAGCCTTTCAATTATTCTGTTCAATTATTTGTCCGATGGTAAATTGCAAATAATGAGAAACTAGTGCATGAGATGAAGTAAAATGATAAATAGGAGAATAAGCCAAGTTAAAACTTAAAAGCTGGCCTTATTAAAATCACCACAGTTGTAGTGCAAATTTATTTTCATACCACACTGTGAACATATTTAAATTTCTTAACACCACTGGAAGATGAGACAAAGAAGTGTGGATAACAAGGTAAAGCTTGGACCAATTTGCTGGGATACTGAAATATGAAGTTTCTCCTGAATGTTATGCAGTGGCTGGATGTTTCATTGAAGCTAAACAGGTTCATGTCTGACACGCTGTTTTTATTCATGCACACTTATGTCTCTTTTTTCTTTTTTGGAAAAGAAAACAAATGTATTTTCTTATTATTGCTGAAGCCAAATTAAAGAGGAGTTTCTAAAACTTTGCAACCATGCACAGTGCCTAGCGTGGGCTTGAGGGCTATAAAGCCTCCTAGCATTGGCCTGTAGAGCAGTGGAACTGCGTTCTCTGGCATTATGGAGTGCCATCAAATACCTTTGGGATGAGGTGGAGTGGTGTTTATAGAGGGCAAAGTTTAAAAATCAGAAAAAAATTCAACAAAGGCAGTCAATCGTGACAAGGTCATGCTGTCACTGATGCGAAGCACATTTCATAGTACTGTACTTTTAGTGTTTTTTTTTCCTCTCTGTGGTCATCTTCAGAATCTAGCTGAAATGTGCTTTCTCAGATGAAGTGAACTTTGTGACTGTAATCACTATTTCAGGATGTGCCTTCTTGAGATCCTGCTGGTGTAGGCCCATGAAATCCTTTTTTTCATCTAAGAATGCACCTAAAGAAGGCGGCCAATTTAAATAAAAATCACATTAAAATTGGCATATTTTTATTGAAAGCAATCTGGGCAGTCAGCCTCTATTTGAAGTTACACATTAAAAGCTAAAGTTTTGCAGAACATTTTGAGAGTAAAACTTGGAAATTGGCAAATCCACAACAAACATTGCCACCATTTATCTTTAATGTGAGTATAAACCAAATCAGCATGACAGTGTGACATCAGAGAACTGAAGGCTGAAGTAGCACTGCACTGGTAATTTAAATCTAAAAACTAGATTAAGATTAAATCCTAAAAATATGAAGAGCCGAAATATCAGCATAAACCAACACAGCTGGTGATGTACATTTGGTTGTTTCCTCTTCCTCTACTGTCTGATGGGAAAAGAAAGTACAGTGTTTGTGTATGTGCCTAAGAACTAGATGAAATAAACAACATACAGTAGAGTCTGTGAATTCCCTGCTGTGCTACAGTGGGGTTCTGTAGACACATTTGAAACCTAGAGAGTAGATCACGCAGAGCCACTACTCGAATGCTAGTGTTACCACCAATCTGGTGTACAAAATCTGAATGAATTCCCTGCTCAGAGCTATCTGCAGTAGATTCTTTTTCTTCTCTCTTCACTACCTCTTCTCTCAGTGCTGTCAGTGGTCCCATCTCTTCTTCTCAATGTTAGCTGCTCTCTCTTTCGCCATCTCTCCTTTCCTCTGCTCTTATTTGCTTGTTCTTTTTCCCTCTCATTCTCAATTCTCTCCCTCCCTCTCCTGCTCCGTCTCTCCACCCCTGACTAAAAGCAGCTCACTCCTCTGCAGTGGCAGCCAGCCTTCCTGATTTGCTCCGTGCTGGAGGTGGATTTGCATAGGGCTGGCCCACTTCTGAGTAACTCCCCTTCTCTGTCCCATCACCTCCATTTACTTTCACCTGAAGCAAGATTCAGCACCCCTTTTTATTTCTCCCTGTCTCTCTTCTCTCCAGTTATTCTATCCATCCTTTTCTATCTCTTGCACTCTTTGGTGGAGAGGAGGTTGAGCAGTGGAGAGAGCTTCGCGTGATTCTTCGGCAGGACTTTAGGCTCATTAGCATTTGGCACGGACTTGTCAGGGGAGAGATACGGAGCATGCCGCCAAGTGCTGCTCTTCCCCAGCTGAAGGGGAGAAAGGGGACTTGCTAGCGGCATGTGAGGCTGCGTGTTGGAGGCTAGCGCTCAGGCACAGAGGGATCAACAGTGGCACCAGGTTGGTGCTTAGCATGCGTTTGCATCCCCTCACTTGCTCCCTCACTCTTCCAGAGGTGAGGTAGGGCACTTGGGGATACTTGGCTTCACACTTCAGCATCTCAGGAACTGCTGCTGGGATAGCTGCCATCAGAATTAAGGAATAATCACCTACACCCACACGTATCCTCACTTACTCTTTAAGGAGCCTTTTGCTTTCCACCTGAAAAAAACAGCCGTCATCCGCGTAGGATTTCGAGTGGATTTTTAATCAAGTGGAAGTGGAAAATTTCTGGGTGCCATGGGATCATAGCAAGTTTTGGCTCCAGCTTTTCTCCTGACTGCCCATATTCTGCTGCCTGGGTGCAGTTCGCTCTCCTTGGTGGGGGCGTTCATCATGCGCCCTTGCATTGAGTCCCGTTCCTGCCTCAGGTTCAACCACATGCTGCCCCTGGCCGTTGGGTGTCTTCTCAGTACAGTGTGGGGCTCAGACCCTGATAACTTGCACCATCTCTCCTCCTCCACCTTCTCCCACTCTGAGAACCAACATCAACACCACCACCACCACCAAGGTGGAGGCCGGCACCACCCTCCACACGTTTCTATCTACCGCTCTCCTGCCTCCCTAAGGGGTGGCCACAGTGAGTACTTGTCCCATTTTACTTGCATGTTCCAACAGGATATCCACTTAAGAGAGTTTCAGCTTTCACCAGGTCTGAGCACATTGAGATATGTCAGGTTCCGTCACAAAGAGTCTTTGTATTGTATTCCCCAATGGAAGTTTCTAGTTTAGTTAGAATATTCTCAAATGTTTGCTGGACCTTCAGAGTGTGTTCATTCATGGGAAGGGGCATTTAAATACTGCGTCAAGAAGTGACTCTTAAGGGGCGAGTCATGCAATTTCTGACTTCAAAGAAGAACTCAGGCAATGTGATATGTTTCTCGCCCATCTGCTTTTCCTGCAGTACATCCAAGCAGATGATTCAGATGGTTTTTACTAAATCTCTGTGCCTTTGTCCCAGTTGGGAGACACCGTGAGATGAGTATGAGCGCACCATTTATGCACTTGCCTGTTTGAAGTGCAAATGGCAGCGTTGCCTGGGCTTGACTCTGTTTACCCGGTTCAGAAACCTACTGTTTTTTTTCCCCCCAATCTGCAGTGTCAGAGCAGATGGGGGCGACAGGAGGAGAAAGTGTGTGCAATACTAATCTGATCCCTGTCAAGTCCACAACACTTCCTCACTACAGCTTTAATGAGATTCTCTCCTGCTGTCTTTCTATCCGTGTGTGTGTGTGTGTGTGTATGTGATCCAGGAAGTAGGAAGACCACTGTATCACTATACAGTACTATAATACACAATACATTAGATCCTTTTATGTCATTGGAGAATGGTTTTGTATCTTCATAGCTCTGGCTTGTGTTTAGTTTCTTCAGAATTGGAATGAAGTTTTGCCTTCACAGATTCTGTTTAAAATTCAGTACAACACTCTGAAACCCTGCGCGAAGCATCATTGTAATTATGGATTCTGCAAAGGCCTTGGACAACACTGAAACACCAGTAAGCATGCCTACCATGTTTTATTGTATCATGCATCAAATTCAGACTGCTAATACATGAAGTGTTGAACCATCATGTGTTTAAAATAAGGAGGACTTATTTTGGGTTCCCAAGAGTGCAAGTAGAGAAATTGAATAAACAGTAGCTGAAAATGACAAATATTCACTAGACCACTTAGTCATTTTCTATATATTTCTTATCCTTCATAATATAATGACACTGGCACTGTTCCAGAGCCCCCAGTTGAGATGTGTTTGTGTATATGGAGATGAGTACACAGGAGTTAGTATGTGGTGAATGAGTTACCCTATTGCTCGCTCTCTGTCAGTTCCATGGCTGCAACCAAAAAAGATATGTTCAAGAGAGCAGAATGAGGTGCACACCAGAGATTTGGACCCAGGTTAAGCAAAGTAGATTGATAAAAACTCTATCAAAGACGTTTCAGTTGGTTTGTAAAGTGAATGTGTGGCATTTTAAATGAGGCACGCTATGTATGCCATGATAAAGACAACCAGGTGGTCTGTTTAGCTCAGGATGTGGGCTATTGGTGATAATACTAAATACGCTGAAGATCGTGTTTTAGAACCAGTAGAGGAACTTCAGAAGTGGAATTCTTGCTCTTTTTCTCTCACTTTGTCTGTTTCTGCTTTTTTCTCTTTCCTGTTTGAAGACCCTCTAGCTGTCTACTGCCACTGCTGAGGATGAAATACATTCAGTCTTCAGACACAAAGGCATGAAGAGAAGGTTTTAAGAGCCTTTCTGCTTAGCATTCTGTCTTTATTGACACTGCCATGGAGATACTATGCTAGATGGACAGTTTAAAGACACTGTCTCACCAGTAAGGAGTGTTACAGCTATCATAATTCCTGTGCAGGGTTGGTGTGGAAGTGATGTGGATGTGGAATCAGTACAGAGCTGTATTTTCTAGGGCTGTCATAATTCATAAATTAAAATCAATAACAGATCAAAATGTGCCCTCTCTTTGAATCTGCGGTGATTAGTTGGCAGTTTTTTAAGATGCGAGTGCTTATTTTAAATTCTCCTATTGGTCTGTTTTACAATAGGAAACAGAGCCTGATAGACTCATCTATTTATATTTTTTGTGACATTTTATTTTATTGTGAATATAGATATTTTAAAGTCTTTTATTATAGTTTCCTCATCCTTTTCCAATAAGGCCATTGTTTGTTTCTTTGATTACTCAATTAATTATCAGAACAATCAATAGATTAGTCTATTACTAATATAGTCTCTGTTGACAGCCCTAGTACATTTATAAACTTGCAAAAACAGCACCTTACATGAAACTAAATGACAATTTGACAACTGACAATTTGAGTGGCTTCATTTTCTTTTTAAAAGCAAAGAACCTGTCCACAGAGATACAACTAATGGTCAGAACTTTAAACTTGTAGTCAGACAAAGTTTAGCACAATCACTGCAATGTCGAATTCTACTCGTGTCACATTACCTCAAGATGTATTTTAAATAAGCCATTAAATTCAGTTCAACCTTATTGTCACTAAGACAAAAGATTTGCTGGTAAAATGTGCATGATGTGCAAAACAACACAGAAATACAAGACAGTGCAGTCTAGCAGACACTATACCAGTGTAGTGTAGTGTGGTGTAGTACAGTACAGAGAGAAAGAGTGCAGTATGGATAGTGCAGATAGCTGACAGTACTATCAAAATATAATGTGCCAAATATTTTATATACAGTACTGTGAAAAGTCTTGGACACCTAAATAAATAATTTAAAACTAAATAAATAATTTATCTGTGGGCTGTGATTTTGGTTGTAAAAACACCTTTTAACTTTTGAAAAAATGTTTAAAAATATAAGGTGCAGTAAAAGTAAGAATAATTTTTCAAAAAAAAAAAATAGTTGAAATTATCTTCTTAGAAGAACAGAGGTTTGGTTTCAGATTTCTGATTGACATCTCTGGCCATAGCACAGCTTTGTTCGATTCCATCACCAGCACACCTGATTTAATTTAATGTAGTACTAATTAGCCAGACTAGGTTTTGATTGATAATTGTAAATAATACTGGGCTTCCACAATGAGAGAGGTTTGGAAATGGACACATATAAAATCAATTTGCATTAATGCTGTTTGTCTTTTTTGACACTTACTGCTCAGATAAATAGGACATTTTACAGTGTAATTTTCTCAAGTGCCTAAAACTTTTACACAGTAGTGTGTATGAAATTGTGTAAGACGTTTTTACGTGTATTGTGTGTGCAAAAGGGAATTATGGCTCACAGCGATACTAGAGACAGTCAATGCATTAAAGTGTACCTCTTAATGTTGCACATTAACAGTGAAAAATATTACTAAAAATGTATTGAGAAAATCCTAATTGGTCTTTTATACATTTGTAGTTTTTGTTTTTTAATCATTTTGCTTTTCGTTGAAGTTTCTCAAAATAGATGGTGCTACTAATCAGTTAAGATATTGAAATAGTTCATTAGGTTAGCCTTTTAGCTAGCCATGAGGTAGCATAGATATACAAGCACCAGAGAAATAATTAACAGCTTTATGGTCCTATACAGTACAGAAGACACTCACGCACACTGTCCTTTACTTTCAGTTGTCAAACAAATCAATACCTTATTCTGTTTTCGCTGCTTAATTACAGAGGTTATTTTTGTTTTTGCCTCTTTCTTCTCTCCCTGCTGGAGCTTTTTATCACAGTACAGACAGAGCAGCTTTCAGTTTGCCTGCCTGGTGTTAATGAACTAACAACAATCAGATGTGGGATATTTTCTCTCCTTTTTCTTACACTTTTTCCTCTCCTGCTCTCTGACTCTTTTGTCGGTGCTTGCCCCTTATTTCTCTCTCTCTCTCTCTCTCTCGCTCTCTCGCTCTCTCTCTCTCTCTCTCCCTTTCTCTCTCCTGCGCTTGCTTACTCTGTACTCCACTACCCATCTACCCATCTTATAAAATGTAAAGCAGACTATAATTAATTTCCTTGGAATCAGGGACTAAATTATTGATACTATGCGTTATGATAACAGTCACAGTGATGGCTGAATACTGAATACGCTGTCCTAAATGTATTTAGTAACATTCCCTTACAGTACAGAGTAACACATTCAGAATACATTTGAAATACATCTGCTGTACTCTAAAGAGGGAGAAACTCTGCTGTTATTGTTTGCTGTTACTTGTTGGCAGGATTCTTCATGTGATTATTTTGTCATTGGTCATTTCAGTAAAGTTGCGAAATTAGAAACTTTTTTTATCATCTACGTCCCACAGTCCAAGCAGGACTGGGCCCTGTCATGACTTAAAGCGTACATAGCTTAAAAAACATATCTTTTATTAGAGAAGCTTAGTAATTCAGAGAGAAATAACTGGCTCATCTCACTGATTTAACAGTCTCATGCTTTAACAGAAACTTCACTGTTTGCAAAGAAGCTGTTTGTTGAGTTCCTCTTAAAGGTCTGTCTCATGATGTTGTTTGCTATACGCAGTGCTATACGCAATGGTGTTTATTTTAAAGATTGTATATTTGTGCTTTTATTTAATGTATTAGGTGCATGTTCTAAAAGTATTCTCTGACAAATTTTAGAAAGTAACTGTGTTCAGATTACTGAATACTGCCTTTTCAAAATGTAACATAGGCTGTGTAGAGATACTTCATTTCTGTATTCTGAATACATATTCTGAGTATATCTAGTCCATCACATCCCTACCCTGATGACAGACTTCTATAATCATGTTGGAGTTTAAGAAAAAATGGTTAAATAGATTATAATTATCCATGAAATTATTTCTGTGCATTACAGCAAACACCTGCCAATTACTGCTCCCTCCAGCTTTAAACTTTTTTTATCCTCTTGTGATCTGGTGTACTGATTCTCATTCTATTTTTGCTCTCACATATTCATATCATTGATCAAATACCTTTGAATGTGCTCTCTTGGGGCATTATTTAGACCTCTGCACTAAACCGAGATGTCTTTTACCTCAGTATCAGTACTGAGGGGAGGGTAGTGATGTCTCCTGTCTTTTGTGGGTTTCTTTGAAAGTAAAAACTCTTCTTGGTAATTTGCAGGTTCAGAGATGACTAAAGATGGCAGGTGCATTCCTTTAGATTTTCTGATCAATCCCCACATGACACTTTTTCAATAACCAATTGGCTTTTGCATTATTGCTGTAAAATCAATCAGAACATTTGTTTAAGTATAGGAAACACCTGTCAGTGTGAATGTGTGACCTTTTTTCTAAAGACATTCACAGCTGGCAGTTCAGTGGTATCTAGAGACAAAGCGGTCAGTTTTCCTATGAACAGGGAAAACAATATGGTTATCAATATGCATTTAATTAACAGAGGAGTGCTTGCTGACTCTAACCATGTCTTATTAACCTCTTTGATCATTAGCTATATGTTAGAAACCACTGCAGTTCATCCATCCCATAGACCTTTTTAAGCATGGTTGGTGTTCCTCGAAGCTGTAGTTTGAGTTCTTTATTGGTTGGTTTTTGGAGCAAGAGTATTAATTACACATTAGATTTGTTGTGTTTTTGGGTGCGTCATCTTCTTTCATATCATGGCCTTACAGCTGTATGACTGGCCATGATGCTTTCCCAATTACTGTGGGCCAGGCAAAAGTGCATAAACAAAATGTTTGAGTTAGAAGTTTTAACACTTCCAGTCCAAACAAACAAGCTGGTGGTTAAAAGGCGCTTTTGTTTTCAAAAACATGTCAATTACTGGGCCCTATTTGTAGTGTCACTTTGATGGACACTGCCTTTTTCTTACAGTAGTTTCTTCAAGGACTGTGGCCCCATTTTAGTACTTATTTTAAACATGTCCTTGCCACCTTCAACACACCACACAGATCACACAAGTGGCCACTGCCTGCACAAACTAAGGAGGCGACAAAAAGCAGTGGATTTATCAGATTTTTCACTCGCCCTTGGCTAAATTAGCCTCAGTGAGGTAATTAGCTAGACTTGGCTAAACTTTGTAATGTAGTCCATTTCTTTAAGAAGCCTGAACACACATTTTGTGAATAACTGCTTTGTCTGGCTGTAAGCTTTGGTTTAAAATCATGGTGTCTTGCCTTCTTTTTGTTGTTGTTACCTGTGTAGCCTTTAGCTTGCTAACTACCAAGCTGGCAGAGTAATTACATAGTAACATCAGCATTCACATATAACAGATGGAGCAGTGTGCTCCATAAATCCTTTGAGCATAGCTTTTGAAATATGAAGTATTTCAAGACTTTGTTGTCATTGCTGGTGAACCCCTTTTCTCACTATTAGAGAGGTTTGAAAAGGGAATTGTGTCAGATCGAAGTGTTTTCTGGGAAAGTTCTGCTGCTGGAGTAAACAGTTGTGTTCACTCAATTCCTTGCCCCTCTCATCTTACATCCTTCACTTGAGCTAATGAAATAATGTAACAGCCTAGAAGGCACCCCTTGAGAGGAAATGGTGAAGACAAGTTGATGAGGACATGTTAAAATGTTTGTATTTTGCAAGAGGTTGTATAAATGTATCTTTCTACACATAATTATGGAAAACAATGTTACAAAGTGTGATATTATGGATTGTGTTGTAATGAAGTCCTTCAGTATTGTCTTCTGTGTTGTCTGCAAGTCCTGGGTGACATGGGTAAGAAGTACAAGGGACAGAAGAATGAAAGTGTTTATGAATTCCGAGGGTTCCCACAGAATGCTCATTGTGACTCAAAGTTCCATGTTGTGCCATGGCCACAGCATCCAGGGCAATTATAACTGTCATCAAATCAGCCTAAATTTAGAGATCCTTTTCAGTAAAATGTCTGGACTGGCTTTTGTGCCCAGCATTATTAGCCGCTCTACAGGGCTGAGGACAGTGCAAGGTTAAAGGGCATTAAACTGAACCTCTTTGAGTCTTTATACCCCTTTGACCTTTAGTCTGTTCCCTGTTGTGGGCAAAGCAGCAGTGGCTAAATGCTCTCTAAAAACACTCTTAATTATGCCCCTGAGCCCCACTGTGTCTTCCCATCTTTTCTGAACTTTAGCTTTGTCCAGTCAAATGCCCTAACTCAAGCCATGCTTCTTCTGGCTTGATTGGGTTGGTATTATTGTTCTTTCTGCATTCGTCTCAGATTCTCTACAGTTTATCTGATAACCTAAGTATTAGCCCAAGCTCCACTTTTGGATCTTATAGGATCCTTTAGGATCTTAGCACAGATATTTAGTCCCTTTTAACTCATATGTTGTTGAAATGATATAAATTGTTGAAATATGAATATACTGTGCATGATAATAAATTGTAGTAATTGAATCTCTGAAGGATTCTAAGTAAACAGGCTTCATTTACAGTATAGAAGGCTAAATCTGCCTCTTAAAAACCGGCCAGTAACATCCCAGTTCCTTAATCTGCTGCTACAGACAACATTGTTCAGCAAACTAGCTGCTACTAGTCTCCTGCTGCTGTATATTATCTTCCCTACAGATGCTGGCAATCAATCGGCTATTACCATTTGTCTTCAAAAACATTTGCAGAGGACACTGATAATACCAGTAGCTGCGCATTGCTAACAGCATCAGGGCTCTGACATGCTCTCAGTGTGGTGCTCCCTGTCTCCTTAGTACTGCCTTGGTGCTTTCAGATTTGTTCACTGGAGGAGAAACTATTCCAGCGATGTTTCTGGGTCAGCATGTGAGTCACACACCCAAATCACTGTCTTCCCTGCTCAGCTCTGTGAGCTGGATGATGTTATCAGCGGCTGGCCCTGCGCTAACCACCCTCCTCCCTTCATCGGCTTATTCTCTATTTTCCTTTCATTCTTTATTAGTGGTGCACTTCACTGGGCAACTTTGGCAGAGGCCAAAGACCTCCCAGCAACACACCTCAAGCCAGCCAATAAAAATCTTCAGCGATGAACATGCCCAAGCCTTTGCTGACCTTAAAATCACCTCTTAAAGTAGTGTTAATGTTGGAGCCATCAGTGGAGTTAATGGTGGAGCCATAGCAACATAGCAAGCAGCTGGGCTTCATCTTCATAAGGAAACTGTGGGGAGTTTGAAGTGTTAGACTAAGAAAATGTGTTAATGACGTAAAAAAAATGGTGACATTATTTACCATGTTTATGCTTTTTTAACATTAATATTGTGCATGGCTAAGAATGAGAGCCTTTGGTTCCCTATATTAAGCTGAAACAATGTTGGCGTATTTCTTTAAAGTATCGTCAATTGAAAGGTTCTTTAAGGGAAACAAAGGTTGTTCTGTTGTGGCGTCACTCCAGAGAGACTTTGTTTTTAAAGATTAAACACAGCTCCACTTACAGTATCAAAACATAAGGTGGTAGTTGCTACTGCATGTTCCAAAATAGGAATGCTGAGGTTTAGTGCAAGACCAAGACAAGCGGGGTTTTCTTTCCTCTTTATGAGATGAGCTTGTGACAAATCTTCTTTCTGACTGTGGAGGAATTAGTGTAAGCGTGTTTTGGGTGCCTTGCGTGACCTCCCTGAAATCTCTGCATCGTCAAACTGAGGGGGAGGTGAGATGATGCTGCATTTGCACCCACTTGAAATGCGTCACTCGATTTCTTTCTGTCTCCCCCTACACCCCCCCCCTTCTCTCTCTCTCTCTCTCTCTCTCACTCACACACACACACACACAAACACACACACATACAAGCACACATACTGGCAGGATCCCTGCTGGATTAGGAGTTAGAATTATTTGAGTTTATTACAGCCTTGGGTAGAAAAGATGCTGCTCAACCTGTTCTTGAGCCAAAAAGCTTTGTTGTGATGCAGGACGTATCAGTAAAATCGCACGCGTGACAGCACACTGCACACATCGTATCTTTTAATGCGATAAATGTGAGAGTTATAGTGTGTATACACTTGTGTGATTGTGTTATGGATGAAATGCTAAAGCCTGAATGCTGTTTTACAGGAGTGCTCTTCATTACATTGACTTTTCTCTCATATGAAGGATAGAGTTAGGCCACTGGCCATTCAAAGAAGTATGAAGTATTCTAAGCCCTAGTCGATGAGGCTGATCAATGGCAAGCAGTGAGTAGTCTGGAGATCATAGATAATTCAAAGGCTTATTGATCTGTGATTGCAGAAGAGATTGTGTTCAGAGAACGTGTGTGTGTGTGTGTGTGTGTGTGTGTATGTGTGTGTCATTTGTATTTTGTCTCTGTATTTTGTAATGTATTTTTAAAAGATACTATTCACAAGATTGCTAAATAGTTCTTGGCTTGGACATACAGTTCTAGGAAAATCCTTTAACATGTGTAGAACCTTTACATTACATAGATGTTTAGAAAGGTTCTTCACACTCATTAACAAAGATGTTTTTTTAAAGACCCATTCAATGAATTCTTTAGGGAACCAAAAGTGGTGGGATAACAGATAACAGAATAATACTAGCAACGGGTCAATATCAGTATACTGTGCCTTTGGGACCTACTTACTATCAAAAAATTACTTAAGATTTTTAATTCATTTGAATATTCATCATAGTTATAGGACTATATATTATCTAGAAGACATCTGTGTCAAGTTTAAACACTTTCTAGATTGCAGTGGCAAGCCAGCATATTATGATTCAACTACAAGTTGTGTCCACCCTGTCATGGACAACCACAGCATATATAAATTACGTTTCTAAAGCACTGCAGAATTTATAGAGGCATTTTCAGAGAAATATTGTCACCTTTTTTAACAGTAATTCTTATGGCCCCTCAAAATCTACAGTTATGGACTTTGTTATTAATTAGTTTCTTTCCCCACTGTATCTTCAAAAGAGGTCAGTTTTTTTTTTTTTTCCCCCAAAGAATAGTAACGGTAAACATCTTTAAAAAAAATGGAATAAAATTATGTGACCCACTGTTGTATAATATAATAAATCTCTTATAATGGTTTGTTAACCTGTGAAGAATTACTGGTTTATTCGAATAAAACATTAAGATGACTAAGTAAGGCAAGGACATAACAGGCTGAACCATACAGAAAAATGGCAGTAGTTCACACACAGAAATGACAGTGTGTCCATAATAAATTCCTACGCTTATATTTGAGAGTGAGAGTAGCTCTGGGTGTGTGAGTGAGTGACTGACTGACTGACTGACTATGTCTGTGTTTTGGTCATGATTACTCTTGTTGCAGTGAGATGAGTGACAGGAGGTGAAGATAATTGTCTTAAAGCTTGTAAAAACAATTTGCTTCAATAGTTTAAAACACTACCATGTTATTAAACAAACAAACAAACAAAACAATAAAGAGAGAGCATGTATATGTCCACCCTATTGTACATGCCTCCAGCCTGTCATGGCTAAAATTACCTAAAATTAGCATTTGATGAACACATGGTTGACTTAAAGTTGCAGACATGTTGAAATGTTCAAGATGACCTTGTTTTGTTTAAAGGATATATTTTGATATTCTAAAATTATTTGAATTAACCTTGATGTTTCATCACGACAGGCTGGATATCTTAAGCTTGATCTCAGCTAAGTGTGGAGATGATGTGAAAAATATTAAGGGAAATTAACTTACACAGTTACTGAACATGCAGCAGGTGTCTTCTCTCCACTGAAGATAAAACAGTATGAAGGTAGTAATGGTTGTAACTTTCTTAAAGTGGCAGTTATCCCAAGATGACAGGCTGGGCAATTCTTGGACATGTTTAAATAGCGTGATATTTTTTTTAATGACAATGGCAAATCAATCATCAGAATGCCTAAATTATTACCATTCTCTTCGCCCTTTAAATTAAATGGAGGACATTTATTTTGAACGAGTGGCTTTTCCATGCTCTGTGAACGTCCATCTTAATCTGTGACCAGCTTAACTTGCTAAATTCTGCTCAAAACACGAGTCAAGCTACCTAATTATAGTAGGGTATTGTTTTGATTAGGATAAATGCATAGCACCAAAAAGCTGTTCTGTGGTGATATTTTTAGGAATATTTATCAGTAGAAGCTGGTCTTTACAGGGTCACAGGCAGGGTCTGCCTTTTATAGCATAGCAGATAGCATATGATTGCAAGATGCATAAATCATATACTTAAATTGTAAATATAACTATGAGTAAGACTGACATAAAAATATCATCATTAGTCAAGGGGGGAAACTTAAAATGTTCTTTGTGCAAATGTTATGATCCATTTTATATTTTATGTTTTATTGTTTTCCAATTTTTAAACTTAGCAAACAAATAGAATTAGTCCACTAAAGTTTGCAGAAAGTGCTGTATTTTAGTTTGTTCTGTGTAGAGGATGTGTTTGACCAGGGGTGTTTAAACTTTTACGTAAAGCTGTATCTCAGAGCCTCTCCCTGATACATTACCATGTTACAGACTGAAAAACATCACAGTATATACTAAAAATGCTTTTTGATTTCCAATTCATGCTGACTTTAAAAATCACAATAGAAGTGCATCATAGCTGAAATGTTGTGATGTGATATATCATGAGGGCTCTAGTGATATTCACCACATGGCGCTCAAGTAAGCTCCAGTATTTTGAGGTTGTGGCGCTGTGATAAAGCAGTCCACTTGCAGATTCCTCCAGCACAGAGCTTCCAGATGGCTTGTCAATTTGACACTATCCTGGACTGAAGTATGGGGGCGATGGCAAGAAGGAAAGGGAGGGGATAGGAGGGGACTACCAAAGAGGGGAAGCTTGCTTGGATTGGAACACATGTGTGCATCAGTGCATGGCTAACCCCACTAGCCAAAGAGAGAGAGAGAGAGAGAGAGAGAGAAAGAATAAGAACGAGAAGATGGTGCATGAACAAGCATGATCTCATGTTTGATGTAATGGATTGCAGCGGTGCAGAAGGCTAGCATGAATGCCAGTTTACTGCCATGGCACTCACTGTGGGCACAACGCTTGTGAGTGGAAATATTTCTGCCGCTAACATCCCTTTAGTGAAGAGGTAAAGACAGTAAAGTTAAAGAAAACAACATGTACCATGGGTTGTATTTGACATATACTATAGGTTGTATTTTATATAGGAGCATTGATTTGTTTTAGTGACAGGACTTACCTGAAACAGCAAGTAGGCCACTGTTTGCTGTTTGATTTTTTTTTTTTGTCTGTGATATACAGGTAGATACATCCAAGTGAGCTCTCACACTGGTTAGGACGTCAGGAGCTGAGTTGAAGGCCTAACTGGAATGGAAAACAGCAGTAGTAACCCTATGCCAAGGTTCTTTACTGAAAGGCTACGTTTACACAGCAGGTAAAAGTGGCCCAAATCTGATTTTCTCACCAAATCCGATTTTTTTGTTTGGCTGTTCACATTATCTTTTAAATGTGACCTGTATGCGTCATTAGTCGAACGTGTTGGGCCGTTTCGTTCCAAACCTCTTCGAACATGGAGCGCTTGCGATGAGTCTCTTCTAATGTTTTGGTACAGAAACATCAGCCTAAATGTTTGAGTCTCAGCAGCGCAAAATTATCACGAGTCGAGTTGGATTGACGTAAAAGTTGCATGAAATCCGATCTGGCTGTTCAGACTGAGTCACATTGCTGCAGGTCGGATACGTATCGAATTTCAGTACCACATATGAAAGCGTCTCAGATCGGAATTGAAAATGTCAGATTCAATGCGTTTTTTGCTGTTCACACTGCCACACAAATGACACATCTGTGTCACATATGAGGAAAAAGATTTGGGCCACTTTTGCCAGCTGTGTAAACGTAGCCAAAGAGTCATTGTAAGACTGCTACATATAAGGTAAAATATACACCGATCAGGCATAACATTATGACAACCTCCTTGTTTCTATGCTCATTGTCCATTTTATCAGCTCCACTTACTATATAGGTGCACTTTGTAGTTCTACAGTTACAGACTGTAGTCCATCTGTTTCTCTGCATACTTTGTTAGCCCCCTTTTACCCTGTTCTTCAGTGGTCAGGACCCCCATGGACCCTCACTATCTGGGTGGTGGATCACTCTCAGCGCTGCAGTAACACTGACGTGGTGGTGGTGTGTTAGTGTGTGTTGCGCTGGTCTGAGTGGATAAGACACAGCAGTGCTGCTGGAGTTTTTAAATACCTCAGTGTCACTGCTGGACTGAGAATAGTCCACCAACCAAAAATATCCAGCCAACAGCATCCTGTGGGCAGTGTCCTGTGATCACTGATTAAGGACTAGAGGATGACCAACACAAACTGTGCAGCAGCAGATGAGCTATCGTCTCTGACTTTACATCTACAAGGTCGTCTGACAAGGTAGGGGTGTCTAATAGAGTGGACAGTGAGTGGACACAGTGTTTAAAAACTCCAGCAGCACTGCTGTGTCTGATCCACTCAGACCAGCACAACACACACTAACACACCACCACCACATTAGTGTTACTGCAGTGCTGAGAATGATCCACCACCCAAATAGTACCTGCTCTGTGAGGATCCATGGGGGTCCTGACCACTGAGGAACAGGGTAAAAGTGGGCTAACAAAGTATGCAGAGAAACAGATGGACTACAGTCTGTAACTGTAGAACTACAAAGTGCACCTATATAGTAAGTGGAGCTGATAAAATGGACAATGAGCGTAGAAACAAGGAGGTGGTCAGAATGTTATGCCTGATCAGTGTATGATAATGTCTGTTCCAAGTATCTTATAAAACATAGAATGTCTTTTACAAGCTCCATATGTCTGTGTTTAATCTACAACCAAAAATGTTCATGTGAATCACCATTAGCTTAGTGCTAACAAGTACTGCAATCCTATAGGGGCACTCACAGAAATTAGCATTATTGTAGGGTAAGATTTGATATGTATAGCCTGACCACCAATTCACCAATGATATATATATAGCAGTGGGTGTGGGTGTGTGTGTGCGCACGCTTACCAATCATGTACATAGAACAATAGATGGAGCATGCAGCCGGCGATAATGCTAATGCTGTGTGCGTGTTTGCTCTGTGGACTTTGTTAAAAAATCAGCAAAGCCACCTGACTTTCAAATTGATTTTCTCTGTACGACTGCGTCCTTGTGGAGAGCCCCATCTTCCACCTCTCTGTCTCTCTTTGACTCTCTCTTTCTCTCTCATGCTCTCATTCACCATTTATTTATTTATTTGTTTGCTTGTTTATTTATTTTACTTTGCAAGAGGACTCAGTAAGGACATGAAAGCTGTGTCTTGGCTGAGAGGCATCCTGCCCTGCTCCCCTCAGAGGAGAGATCTCTCACAACTATGGACTCCACACTCTCTCCCTACTAACACCCCTTCCCCGTGTACTGTAGTGCCAGGCTCTACAATAGACATACAGAAACCATACAGCTGTAGGAAAAGATGAATGTACAGAGCATGTGCGGCAATACATTATTGCAAGTAAATTCATAATTATGTCACATTAGTTAAAAAGAAGTACACATTCACATAGTTTTAGGTTCAATATGAATTAATCTGAGGCCAAGATTAAAAAAAACTTGACTCTACAGAGCTCTAAACAAATTGCTTTGGCTCAAATAAGTAAGTGTTCTCAAATAGAACCTTTTGCCTGCACCTGGAATTTTTAAGGGACATTTGAAAAAGACCAATTGAGCATAGGTACTTTTAGCGTACCTCTCACACATCACAAAGTTGTGAGTATTTTGAAGAATAGAGAATGATTGTGGTTTCTTTACATTGCTAACAATAAGAACCAGAAGTCGCAATGTCTACATCACACATATATACAGGGAGGTCTTAGCAATAATAGTAGGACCTAAAAGAAAATGGATTTTTGTGAATTTACAACAGTTCTGTGTTCTCAACAATACAGATAAAAAAGACACATGCAGATACAAGTGTCATCTTGTTTTGTGGACATGCAGAACATGCAGAACACTCCTACTGTGCTCTCAAATTCGGAGACGACGCCACGGAACATCACGGTCCGGTTCTTGCGCTACACCGACAAGGAGGCGGTGCTTCGAGCTGCCCAGGTGAAACGGCACATCCTGCATAACAATAGCACCATTCATATTTCTCCAAGATTTCTCCGCAGAGGTAATGAGGAGTCGCCGGGAGTTCGAAGCAGTGAAAAATACTCTTGGGTCAAAAAATCTGTTTTCGACAACTGCTGCAGCTCAGGATTTCTTGAAAACTCTTGAGGCCACACATTCACACGAGTTAGCGGAAAAAACTCTTGAATTGGGTTTACTGGGTCGTTCTATAGTTGTTAGATTACAAAAGGCACTCAATGTTCAGTCTCTCACATGGGCCACACATATAGTCAATACAGACATTCTTTTTCTGATAAGATATGGATAGTCTATATAAATGTACTACATGGAACGTAAAGGGTTTGGGCCACACAGTTAAGCGGAAAAAACTTTTAACCTTTTTGAAAAAAGAGAAAACTTCTATAGCAATTCTCCAGGAGACGCACCTTTCTGATAAAGAGCATTTAAAATTAAAGAGATTGGGTTGGGCAGGTTTTCTTCTCCTCTTATTCCTCATTGCCACACAGAAGAGGTACTGCAATCTTAATTAGTAAGCATCTACCGTTTATATGTGAATCTCAAATTAATGACCCTGAGGGAAGATTTGTTTTAATTTCAGGTATACTGTTGGGTCAACATATTACCATACTTAGTGTCTATGCCCCCAATGAGGATTCCCCCAAATTTACGTTGGACATAGTATTGTCTTTTAATCAACATTGTAAAGGGATGGGACTCTTGGCAGGTGACTTTAACTGCACATTGGACCATGTAATGGATAGATCTTCACCCAGCACATTTTCTAATACTAGATCTTCATCAGTTTTAAAAGATATGTGTAAGAATACTAATCTAGTTGATATCTGGCGAGAACTGAACCCATCAACTAGAAATTACACCTTTTATTCTAACCCACATGCTTCTTATTCCAGAATCGATTATATCTTTATCCCAAGTAGCTTTGTCCACACAGTCCAGTCCTGCCAGATTGGTTTAATTGTCTTATCAGATCATGCCCCAGTAGGTGTACATGTTAATTTTGACACTCCAGTATGTAAAAGCAGACTCAGAGATTTAAGCAGAGATTTAACTGTTCCCTTCTATCGGATTCTGCTTTCTGTGACCTAGTGCGTTACTGGATCAAAGAATATTGGGAATTTAACAAGGACTGTAATGTTTCACCATTTATGTGATGGGAAGCTTTGAAGGCCACAATCCGTGGGCATATTATATCTTACACCTCATCACGTCAAAAAATGAAAATACAAAATCGGATGTATTTAGAAAAAGAAGTAGCATACCACGAGCAGTTGCACAAATCAAATTCTAACGAATCTAACTGGGCCTCTTTATGTAGTGCCAGAGCTAAACTTAATCTAGAATATACAAATCATATTAACAAATTACTATTCTTTTCTAAGCAAAAGTATTATGAATATGGGAGCAAACCTAGTAGGTTATTGGCTTATCAGATTAAAAAAGAACATTCAGAGCGATTAATAAAATCTGTGAGGACATTGACGGGTTCGCATACATACGATCCAAACCTTTAAAACTTACTATGAATCCTTATATAAATCTCAAAATAAAGTTTAGAATCTGATATTACTGCATATCTAGATAATATATCACTTCCGGTGGTCTCAGACAATGACAGATGCAGTCTTAATGCCCCTTTCTCCCCTGAAGAAATTTTTGGTGCCGTCCAGTCAATGCCTTCACGGAAAACACAGGGACTGGATGGTTACCCTGCCAAATTTTATAGAACATTTTGGCCTGAACTTCAACCTATATTGATGCCAGTTATCATGGATCTGTGTACCCAAACTACCATGCCTGAAACCTGGAAAACCGCCTAAATAAGCTTAATACTTAAGAAAGACAAAGATCCAGAAGACTGCGCCTCTTACAGACCAATCAGCTTAATAAATGCTGATTGTGAAATCTTTGCTAAAGCTCTTGCACAACGATTAGAGGTGATTTTACCTAAACTCATTAACCCAGATCAAACTGGATTTATAAGGATGCGATATGGTTCTGATAATATACATAGACTGTTGAATATTATTGACTTTATTAGAAAAAGTAATGATCCCGCCTTTATTGTTTCTCTCGACGCAGAGAAAGCTTTTGATAGGATTGAATGGCCATTCTTGTTTGCTGTCCTTAAAAAAATTTATTTGGGTCCTACTTTTATTCATTTAGTTAAACTGCTATATGCCGATCCGTACGCTACTGTCAATACAAATGGGTTGCTCTCTGAAAAGTTTCAGATAAGTCAAGGAACAAGACAAGGCTGCCCTCTCTCTGCATTGCTTTTTTCCATGGTGATTGAGCCACTGGCAGAAACAATTAGATGCTACCAGGACATTTCAGGTATTAGAGCAGGAGGAGCAGACCACTGAATCTCACTGTATGTGGATGACGTTTTGTTGTATATGGCCCACCCAGAAAAATCTATTCCATCTATAATGAAGTGTATTTCAGAATACAGTAAATTTTCTGGTTATGGGATCAATTTTTCAAAATCATTAGCTTTACCTTTAAATATATCCCTGAACACACCTTGGGTAGTCGCATCCCCCTTTTAATTAGCATTAGAGGGTTTTAAATATTTAGGTGTTCATATCACCCCGGACCTTAATAACCTTATTGACAAAAATTACCTTCCACTTATTAATAATATAAAACATGATCTTACATTATGGAACTTTCTCCCTATTTCCCTATTTGGCAGGATAAACGTAATAAGAATGAATATCCTCCCTCGCTTACTCTATTTCAGTCAATCCCTTGCCCATTTACCCACAATTTTCTTCAAGGATCTAGAGAAAAGTTTCTCAAAATTTGTATGGAATAATAAAAGGCCAAGACTTAAATTTTCCAGATTAATAAGAGCGAAGGAGGAAGGTGGTGCTTGTGTGCCTAATATGCAGTTGTATTATTGGTCATCTCAAATTAAGCATATGATCAGCTGGTGTACAAATAGGTTGGATTCTTGCTGGGTCTCTATGGAAACAGAAGCATGTAGCCCTGTTCCTCTTTGTTGCTTACCCTTTATTAATGATGCTGCAAAGGTGAGGTGTGTCTCTGAGAATTTTATTTTACACAATACCCTTATGGCCTGGACAGATGTTAAGAAATATCTTAAGATTCCTCATTGTCTTTCACTGCTGTCCCCTCTGGCCCACAACCCAGATTTACCTTCTCAGCTGAGTAACTCTGGACTCTCAGCTTGGCTTAACAGAGGGATCAAAAACTCAAATCGTTTACATAATTGCAAGAAGAATACGAGTTACCTAGGTCAGATTTTTTCAGATATCTTCAGATTCGTCACCTGATCACCTCAGCCATCAAGGATGGGAGATTTAGAAAGGAATTAACCAACCTTAAGTGTGGCTAGCTAAGAAGGACCAGGCTAGAGGGTTGATTTCACTAATTCATGGCATTTTGCTACAGAGTGTTAAACCATCGTCAGACACTCTGAGAGGAATTTGGGAAAGGGATTTAGACCAACCTATCTCAGAAGAGGACTGGTGCAATATTTGTAAAAATCTGTTTCCCAAATGTACCTCATCTGGTGTTCACAAGCTTAACTTTAAATTCATGAATAAGATATACTTTACACCTGTTCGCCTACAGAAGATGTTTCCAGACAGATCTAATTTGTGCTTTAAATGTAAAACTGAAAAAGGAACGTTTTTTTGATACTGATGGCAAATTTTTTTTTCTAATGTTTTCATTTCTGGCAAAAAAATGTATCCTAATTCGATGGGCCAGCCCCTCTTCACCATCTATTGAGCAGTGGCTTTCCCAAGCTGCAACTCTGCTTCCCCTGGAAAAACTGACCTACGATCTACGTCACCAAACAAATTCTGGAAACTTTGGACCCCACTGTGGACTTATGCAGAAAATCTTTCTTAAAATCCTATGTATGTTGGCCTGCTGTGTGAGATTTAAATATATGATTGTTAATACTGAATAGAGTGCAATTAACAGGTGGAATTGCTCTTTAAGAAGCGCACAGCAACTACTGGAGGCTGGCAAGAGTTTGCTCAGTTTTGTTCCATGTCGAAAAAGCGCTGTGTTCCATGTTGTGAGAGGAAATCTTTTTTGTATGCTCTGCCAAAGGCAGAACAATAAAGAAGTCAGCAGTTGAAATTTGTGTAGGGGTGAAACTTGTAGCAGGATGCCGCAACTGCTTTCAACCGCTCTGGCTGTCAAAACAGAGTGAGCAAGCTGGTTTATCGGAAAGGGGGGCTTAAGGGGTCAAACAGTGAACGTTTAGGACAGAGGATGAATAGAGATGTACAGTATGAGGAAAAAAATGTTTTTGGAACATGGAAGCAAATCTGTTCTAGTAGACCCCAAAAATAAAATAATGAACATTGAAAACGAGTGTAATAGGTCATCTTTAATTGCAACTGCTAAAAAAAGTTTTAGCATATTGTCCAAAACTACAGTGCACTGTTTATATTAATGGTATAATGTCTTTGAAGTGAGTTGAATCACTTCCCTCTTCAATTGTTTACAGTTTGGTGGCATATTACTAAAACACATAAGAGTACAAAGAGGCACGAAGAGGAGAAGAGTCGGCCATTTCTGTGCCCAAAGCGGTCTCATATCGTTTTTTAAAAAAAAACCATAATAATGTCCCGCACTTTGAATACATTCAATTTTATTTATTTACTTGTTTTTTGTCAACCATCATATCTCCTGCTCAGTGTGCATTCGAGTGTTGAATTTTAGTGTTTGACTGTGGGCGCAGCACAATTAGTTACCACGCCACAATCTGATTGGACGCTGCTCAACTCATTTGCATAATATTCGTCCAGAAGGAGAGCACAGAGAAATGAAGGTATGCATCAGCAGTTTGACTTGCCTGTTATGTGTGTGTATATTGTTGTCTCTGGCCACATTACGGCACGTCATGACACATTCTGTTTGATTTAAATTATCATAAACATTTATTTTACATGACGTCACCATTCACATCACATGTTTACAGTTTAAATTCAGCACCCCCCAGTTCATAACACTTTCCTGCATCCCTATGCGTTAGAGAATTCATGGCACAGTGTATTGTGTGTGTTCTGTGACTACCAGGGCACATTGTTTGGATACAATATGGTGCGTCACACGTTTGTGGAAGGGTTAAACCATGTATACGATAAAAAGTGGAAAAACAGGGACAGTTTTAATATTTTGATTGCCTTTTTTTCCTAGACAAAGCTAGACTATGAAGTAGAATAGTGCAAGTGCATAATAACAGGATAGCACTAACACAAGCAAATTCTATTGGGAGTAACCCAGAGAAGTCACTCCACAAGAGAGAGACCAGATCCAAGAACACTGGATCACTGTAGCCAGAAACATGTAGCCAGGGGGTTTGACAGGCTTTGGGAGGGGGGGCAGGTGTAGGACACCAAAATGTCCTACAGAGACGTAATTCTACTCTGCCACAAAAAACAGAATTTGATAAACACCAAGGACTGACAGCAGATTTTGCACATGTTCAGCTGTGTCTTCTCACATATGTGTATCTGGCCTGGAAAGCAGAAGTATTGTTATTCTGATTTTAAATGTTATTACAGAATGTGTTTGAGTCATGTGCCTCTGTCTAGCTGCTATGACTGCTGCTATTGTTAAAGGTCCCAAAAATATGCATTTGAGACATTACTGCCTGAGACCTAATTCACACCTGGTTTTAAGAGGCAGAGAAAACTCTATGTATAACTGGCTGTTGTTAGTTGCCCACATTTTGTAAATTGAACAGAGCACATAATCAGGCACACTTTCAATGTCTCAGCTGTTTTTTTGCACTATCCTTGCTCAAATGCATATGTATGAGGGAGAGAAATGCATTTTGCATTTTTCGTTTTCCTTTCATGCCACTTGAGTATACAACACACAAAATGTGTCCTGTTTGCTCCTGAAGCTGGTGTAAAAGGCTTAGTACATCTGCTCCCCCTCTCTGTCTCGCTCCTTCTCTCCTCAGCTGTCTGCCGAACCTATACTGGCTTATTTTTCTTAACATTGAATTGCTTCTCTCTGTCACTGTCAACAGTCTTTTCTTTCTCTTTGTTACATGTTCATTCATATCTAGATTACACCATTGCTTAACTAGTACCAAACCTAACCCAGTACTAATAGTATTGACTGGAGAAGAAATTGTGTATTTGTTTTTACCTTTCAAAAAAAATCTTTGCTTCTTGTTGTTTCAAACTGTTAAGGCATTTTGAGTGGTTGAGCTAAGCTGAATCTTACCTTTTTGCTGCAAGAGACTTGATTAATACCTGAAGAGAGTCTGATTTGCATTGGAAATGTGGCATGGGGATTTCTGAACCTGTCCTTCAGTTTCTCCAGCCCTGCTCTCAAGTGAGTTCCCCCAGTAATGACTTTCTTAGCTTCAGGCTGACATGAATAACTTTACCTCATTCAGTTCAACATATGACAACTTTGGAAATGGGCAAGTGGTATGTGTGTCTGTGTGGTGTATGGCGAATGTTTGTCACCAAAGCACATCATCGGATATGCAAAGCATTCTCAGGGCTGATTGAGGTTGAGATTAACAAAAGGAGATGTCCATACCTACTCCTGGACCTTGAATGTACCGAGCCACACGTTAGAGATGTCAGCTGGGGCTCAGTGATCATGTCTCTAGTAGGGCTGGTCTCGAATATTCAGATATTCGTTCTTTATTTATAGGTATTCGGTTTTTAATTTTGGGATTCAGATACTTAAAATTCTTTAATTAAATTAAAAAAGCAAACTGCAAAATACTGTAATGTTCAGTGTTCTCAAGAGAAACTTATGAGACTCGAGGTTACATCCATAATGCAGCTTAATTTTTAAAGTGCTAAAAACAGCGCAGAACACGGCGAGAAGAAACCTCTCCAGTGCTAACAGCTAAAGACACAGCCCTTAGCTCAACTCTAGAAAACCCACCATCCACTTGTATTGAGACTTCAACATGAATGGCCTTGTATGAATGTACCTAAAACAGCCTAACATAAACATTTCTTTTCTTTAAAAAACTGTGATGCCATAATACATTTTGTCAGCTCATTCTTGTACTAAATTCATCTTAACTACACTGTTAAAATATGGAAATACACTGATCTGTATTGAACTGTAGTCCATCTGTTTCTCTGCATACTTTGTTAGCCCCCTTTTACCCTGTTCTTCAGTGGTCAGGACCCCCATGGACCCTCACAGAGCAGGTACTATTTGGGTGGTGGATCATTCTCAGCACTGCAGTAACACTGATGTGGTGGTGGTGTGTTAATGTGTGTTGTGCTGGTACGAGTGGATCAGACACAGCAGTGCTGCTGGAGTTTTTAAACACTGTGTCCACTCACTGTCCAGTCTATTAGACACTCCTACCAGCCAGACCTTGGCCACCAACACTGAGATACAGTACTATGTAAAAGTCAGAGACTACCTTTCATTTCATTACCAAAAATGTAAAATAATACAGAAAAAAATGTGACTCCTAAAAACCTTGGAAGACCACCAAAACTGTCACCATCAGATAAACAGTACTTAAAGTTTTTGTCTTTGAGAGAGGGAGAAGACAGTCAAGCTCCACTGTTGCTTCAGATCTGACAAAAATCCACAGGTATTACTGTCCATCATTCCACTGTGAGAAGACAACTCAGTGCTGTGAGTCTGAAAAGATGTGTAACTCTCAAGAATCATTACTGAAAAAAGAAAATAGGCAATCAAAGAAGAAAATTTACCTTAGAATACCAAAACATCTGGACATCTGGAATGTGGATTAAGGTTTTATGGATTGTTTGGATCATAAGAAGCAGACAATCAGAAAATCCAACTAACTTCTAAGACTGAACTTTGGATACTGAAATACTGAAAAATGCAATATTATGTTCAGTTGTTGAGGTCTCTGTGTAACTTTATGTAAAATGTGTTTTGTTCTTCATCTGATGCTGAAATGACTGCTCTGACCTTTGCACGGTCATGTACTTCCACTGTACAGTATACTGCCTGTAAAGACAGGTTGACGCTTTAATTCTACAGCCTAGAAAAGTATAGTTCTAGATCTATAGCTCAAAAATACAAACGATAAGGTTTTAATAAGGTCTGAAATTTTGATCTGAAACCAAATTTGGTCTGACGGATTTCTGCCCAAACCAGACCACCAACCAGAGGCCAAATAAACCACCACATTCCTTATGATTGTACCTGATAACAGTTATTACCTTAATGCCATGGATTATCTGGCAACATTATAGGCATTATCAAATCATAGATTGTATGCAAAAGTTTGAACACTCTTGGTCAAATTCCATGTTATGTTGCTTTTTTTTAAGTGATGATAAATTTACACATCCTCTACAGGAAACCAACTTAAACTTTTTACTAATTTCTATTTATTTTCTGAGTTTAAAATGTTGGAAAAAATAAAAATGAAAATATAAAATGTGCAGCTTTTACACAGGCCACATTTTATGTTTTATTCTGTTTATTTTGTTAAATTAAAAACAAAAACAGTAATTGTGCATGAAAATGTGAAAACTGTGTGTTCTCTGTAGAGAATGTGTACTTATTTCTACTTACAAAATCAACAAAACATGTCATTTGACCAGGGGTGCCCAAATTTTGCATATGACTGTAATTCCTTGTTCTCATGCAGGCGCTGTGTGTGCCTGTGTGCTTCAGTGGACCTCACTGCCACAACATGATTGACTCCAGTATGTTGTATTGAAAACATAAAAAGGCCAAATCCATGAAAGGCAGCAGACAGGTTATAAGAACAGCCTGATAACTATTTGAGAAATGATATCAGAATCTGACATGAATAGTTGGTTTCTTCAGGTTCGGACAAATATTTCAAATTCTAACGAACACCAGAACCTAAGATGCATAGACATGAGCCTCTGCTTATCCTCCCTCTTCTGCAAGTTATCAGAGAGCGTTGCTCAACAGCCCTTGTATGTACAGAGCATGCACAGTTGTGTCCTTTTGAGCATGGCAGAATAACACATTCCCAAATAAAACCTCATTTGTATACACAGATGCGTCCTGGGAGTGTGCTGCCACTCACAGCTTTATCCTGAATACAGGCACCTGATTAAAGTGCAGTTGTGTCGAGCTCAGGGTAATCTCTCACCAACACACTACACTCAAGAGAGCTGCCTCCTGCATCGCTCCTAATGATTTATTGATTTATCTGAGCAGCTGCAATCATCTTTTTATGTCCCTCTGTAGACAGAAATGTGAATGTGATGAAAGCAAGAACTATGAGCACATGTCAGATAGGATTAAGACAGACTTTGACTCACAACTCTGTTGCTTCTTCCAGTGGTGTTAAAATTGTATTGTTAAATTGTATTTGCTAGGGGGGGAAATGTCCCCAATAACAACATTTACTGTGATGGTAAACCATATTTGTACATGAGATGATGACGCATAAGTCTACAATGTTAGGGGAGCTGAATTGGAATAGCAGACAGTTTTGGTTTTATAGCACAAAAGGAAAAATAAGGGGCATCTTGCCTCACTATTAAGAGATATCCTCTTCCATCTGTTCAGAATGCTCCCTGACGGAATCCTTGACTTTTACTGAATACGGTTTTTACTGAATGAATGTCAAATCGTTCTTTTTCATTTTTCAAAAAATTTTGTCATTAATCTAAGGTACAGCACTAAATATCCTTAAAAATTATGGGCCTTGATCAGTATGTGGCTTAATGAAGCAATGACAAATCACAGTAAAATCAATTTGAAGGTATTTTGCTGTCACTAATAACAATTAAAGGGATACTAATAATGATGACAGAATAAACAAAGCAATAACATTCTATATTTAATTGGTAGGGGTAACTGATTGCAAGTACAACAAATTAAGTATGGGTTTAACTGCGTCTGCTAAATTCACATTTGCTCCTTTGTTATTTATTGCATTTCTGAGCTTTGGAGTGTTAGATCTTTTTGGTCGTTTCTGACCGATTTTTATCGTCTGTCGTGTACAGCTGGGTATCAAAATTCAGTTACTTTGTTACTGACCAAATTACAAGTTATGAGTTTTATAGACTAAAAATCATGTCATTCACTGTCAAATTTCAATACCTATGCAGTCAATCAGTCAGCCAGTAAGCATGCTTGTTCCAAAATGTAGACTGATGATTGGTTGTATTTCGCATGCATGTTAATGACATCAGAGCTTATTGTAATACATTGCAGTCATAAATATACCAGCCTCCAGTGCCTCACACTTATTTCTGGTTTTAACCACACCCACTTCTAGCTTCTATTGCAAAAGAAGGTATCAATAAAAGTAACATTCAGGTATCAGTATCAAAGTCTAGGTATCAGTATTAGTATCTATCGAAAAAGCTGATACCTCACCCTAGTCATTGATTTATGCCACAGATCTTTCTTCTGCATGATCAAAATGCCTCTATTTCGTCTCACTTGTATTGCAATTTCATTATCAAGTCAAATATACACAGATCACAAATGTTGAGTGAGGAATGAAATACAACAGTGAGGTCCAAAAGACTGAGACCACACTGAAAATTTGTGAATTTATTATTATTATTTTTTTTTAGTCTTATTCCCTCTGTTTAAACTTGTGCTCATATGGCTTTCAGGTGGATTTGATCCACTCACCAGAGGTTTTCAGTTTTACTGATATGTGCCAGCTCACGTGCATGCTGTTAGTAAAACAAAAGGGGGCAAACAAATAAATTCTTAAATTCATGTAAATATTTCAAAGATTCTACTTTTCATACAGATTATTATTATAATATAATTTGTAATGAATACTTTTGCATTAAATTAGAGAACAATGCAAAATAGAAGCATTTTCAATACTGATCTCAGAATTGTGGTCCCTGCTCTAGAGTCTGCCCTTTACATTCCATCTTATCACAAGATCCTGCGTGACTCTTAGTTATGAAGCTGGGGTTCAGATACACATCATCTGCCTCTCACCGTGTAATTGGTAGGTTCGTTTGCCCATCTACATTTTGTGTCAAAATGACCAATGGACAGTCAGAAAATAACTAAGGACTTTTCTATTATGTCGTGGACACGTGGCGTACAAAGAGTTTACAGCTGCTGAAGTTGCTGCAGCAGTTTTGGAAAGTAGCAACGAAGATAGCATAGCGTTTTGATATGAAACATATGAGTATCATGTTATATGCATGTGCCTTTAAAGTAGAATTTAAAAAGATACGCAGAAATTAAGAAAATGCCTCAGAGGGTTAACACACAATACTGTGTCGTCCAGAGGAGGGTCCTGGGTTCCATTTTGAGTCTTGGTTTCTCCCAGAATTTCTTCCTCATGCTCTTTGGGAAGCCCTCATAGAGGGCTGTAGTCTGGCAGAGCTTAATTGCTTGGTTTGACCTGTGTAAAATGAAATACTGGTCGTTTTAATAAAAAACTATGGTTAAGAGTTTAGTTTTGTGAATAAATATTAAAGATTATAAGATTAAACTGTTTGGTCATAAGAAATCATAGTGCTGTTGGATCCTGCAGAAAGTAAATCTGGTAAATCTGACTGCAAAGATACTGCATTACTATATTTGAGCCTAGCCACTAAAGCGATATAGTCACATTAGAGTTGTTTTTCTTATTGTTTTGCCTCATTTTAGAGGGACCTTATTTCCACAGATTTGAAATATTCAGTCTGCTCACATACATGGTCAAATATGTCACACTGATTTTTTTTTATGACTTTAGATTTGCTACCCATGATATACTGTGTATATATTCATTGTAATAAAAAAAAAAATGCGTGTCAGCCACGTTTTCCTGGTCAGTTAGGAAATGATATTAGTTAGTTGGGCAGTCTCTGATGTACAAATCAGCAGTATGTAAAATATTAATTGTATAACCTGGTAAATTGTATTTTCACTCTTTTGCCAATACCTAGATTTAGTCATGATGTCATATGGATAGAAAATGTAAACTGTATACACGCTTACTCATTGCCATTGATCTTAGAGCTATAGTAATATGTCCTTGTCTGGTGAACAGATGTTCATCTTTAATTGTTTTGGTTGGAGAAACCTCATTACACTGACTCAAGCCTGGCTTCCTTTTTGGTTCCAGGTTGTCTTCTGTAGATCTAACCTTGATAAAGCCAGTTTGTTTCCTTGATGGCATGATAATACTTTTTTTCTGATGCTAATACTGTTTCACAACCATAACCATCAGACAGTATTGATACAGTATTTCATCTTTAAAAACTAGCTTTAAAATAAGCCATTTTTATTGAAACATTGTTGGTAGGTTGTCTTACCATAAGAATTTGACTCTTTCAGGTCTTCACACTTGCCCATTTTCCCCCCCATACAACATGTCAACTATGACAATCTTCATCTTTGAGTGGCCATAATGTTTTGACTTATCCAAGTACATGTCACAGTGTGAGTGTGTGATATTTCAGGTTAGATTTGTTGCAGAATTGGATTGGATTGATTCTCTTTCGCTTCAACATTTGATCCAGCATATTCTACTGATAATAGCACCATTCGGATTCATGGTATCGGATTGGTGCCATTTTTAGTTTCCTTTGCTCTTTTCTGATAAAATAGTAATTGATTGTTTCATGATTGCTGAATATTCATGCACTCTTAAAACAAAACACATGTTGAAATATACGGCAAAAAGTATGTTGTTAATTAACACCATTTTTGAGAATGTTCTTTTCAGGTACTTTGATTTCTCAACCTGGCAGAAAGAATTTGAAGCGTTTCACCTTGTGAAAAATAACTAATTGATCAAGGTAGTACAGAGTATGAAGGAACAAATGTTTTCTATAAAATTCTTTGATGTGTTGCCTTGTTTCATACTGTAGTGACGTATTTAAAGATGAAAGCTCAGTATGCATATCCTTACAACTCCTCCCTGCTTTTTTTCTAACATTCTTCTTTCATAGCACGCAGCTTCTAGCAAAACAGAAGAAACTATACCCAGATGTCTGTTTCTAAATGAAAACATTTCCTAGAACAAGGATGTGTTAAACGCATCTTTCATTAAACTTTGAAGACTCTTTGTTTGTTAGACCACTGATAATAGATAACAGCCTAATAACATAAATTAACACTATCCACAGTCAGTGGTCTCAGGCATGAAGAAAGTGATCCATCTTGCTGTCAGTCTGTGCTAGTCTCCTCAGTAAAAAACTCCAGTCTGTCATGTGCACATCCCTCCTGCTGCGTATCTCCAGAAACATGTCTTTTTGTGGGAGAGCTGAGTAAAGTTGACGTGCTTTGGCACCACAATTTTGAAATGCAAAATATGCCCTCTGAGGCCCACTTTGTTGTCCCATCTACCAGAAAAAGCTTGTCTAAAAAGGAATGATTGGTATGTTTGTTTGCTTGCTTACCTAGTTTATAGGATACAATTGTTTGTATTTGTCGGAAAGTGATTCTAAATCTTATCAAGTTTTGTTAACAAAAAATATGTTTCTGAATGCATATTAGCTTTTGTTTGTAGATTTTACCTTCTCAGTTCATCACCAATTACAAATGTGGTTTGTAACTGTGTTCTGGAAGTGTGCATTAAGTTGTATTTAAACAGGAATTTTTCAACATTCAAAATCTTTAAGTTAACAAAGTCATTCAGGGTGATCTGATGTGAAATACTCTGTTCTAGAAGAACTGAACAAATCAGAATTGTTCACAAGCAGTAGTGATGGGAACTGGCAATTCCTCTGAAGCTCTAAAGCTACCTCACAGAAAACTATTATGATGACATGATATGATCTTGAATGTATTGCCTGATATGTTATTTTATAATAGTTTTGAGAATAGTGACGAGGGTTTTGGCTTTAAACAAATATTTTTTAAATACATTCATGGTAAAGATATACGTACAGGGCATTGCCATTATTTTTTAGATTTAGCACTGTTTCACCATTTATTAACATTATGTATCAAACTCTAAAGACACATGTAGGTTTATGTCTGTTTTTCTTTTTTTTTTTTTTATGGTGCGCGGAGACATTGCACACGGCACCTCCGTCCCCAATTCCCCCTTCTATTTCGCTTACTCCAAACGCCAGCTTTTCCAGTGCCTTTCATGAGCTGCTCTGAAAGCCTCTGTTCTTTGCCTGAAATTTCTCATCAGTTCAGTTAAGTACATCTTCAAAGGAAGTGAGCAAGGGAGAAAAAGAAGAGAGGCTGGGAGAATACCTGAAGGAGCAAGCATGAGATACAAAGCTCCTACAGACCATGTGTAATAACCAGGACTGCTTGCACAAACATATGTGTGTGGGCCATCATTAACCCTTAAGAGTTCTCTCTGTTTTTTACTATCTTTTACTATTTATTACTGTTTCAAAGCAGTTGTAGAATTACACAAGGAATTTACATTGACCTTTGATTCATGTTCTTTAGCGACAGGTTTCACTACACTTATGTCATTTTTCCACTTGTTTCATTGTCAGGAAAATACAAAACATCTCCTGTTAAACTTACACACATAAATGTGATGATTGAAAACTTTAAATCTGCTCTTTGGACAGTATTTGTTAGCGGAGATGGCTGCAACTTTTAAGAGTTAAATAGACCTATATCACTGAAGTCCCCTGCGATGGACTGGCAACCTGTCCAGGGTGTATCCTGCCTTCCACCCAATGACAGCTGGGATAGGCTCCAGCACCCCACCGTGACCCAGAAGGATAAGCGGTTTAGATGATGTATGTATGTATGTATGTATGTATGTATATCACTGAAGTCTGAGTTACTGTTGTAAAAAGCTTCATAGTGCTTAGGATTCCATTAATACAGCGTCTTATGAATTTTTTGTTAATTACAGTTGTCTTAAGGAACCGTTTGTATCGATCTCTTTCCACTCATCTGTTTCCCAAATGGGGAGGCAGTGAGGGCGTCAGCAATCTTAATTACTAATTTCTTATCTTTGATAAGGATTGGAAATAAATAACATGCAGACTTCTGCATCCCAGCTAAATGGCAGTCTTAAGGAGATGAATTTTTGCTTTGTGTTTGGACTTTTTTTTCCTTGGTGAGGACAACCATGACATGGGAAATGTCACATTATGTAGGGTTGTGTGTTTGTCATATAACTGTATGGGTGAATTATTTAATTTCGAACTTTTTGAAATCATTAATCATGGAGACAAGGCTGAATGTAGCCAAACTGGCACAAGTCATTAGGACCATATTGGGATCACATTGGCCCTCTATGGCTTGTCCAACATATTTATATTCTGGTGCAGTGTGCACTGATGAAAAAGGAGTTTCCAAATAGCCCTGAAGGCACATCATCTTACATGATCTGGACCTCCGCGTGTCATTCTGTATACATGCACCGTAGTGCCGTATGTATATTTGTAGGGCTTTTATCGAGTTTCTTGCCGTGATTTAATATCAAGACATAGGCAAGGCATTTGATAAAATTGTTCTGCTCAGCCCAAGCACTGCCATGTACAGTAGCAAGCATCTGTTGCATTTGTTAAAAAAAATTAATGGTTTCATTTAAAGCACAACTTGTTCATGCAGTGTGCGTCTAGAGGAAGTCTTTCCAGTCATAGCCTAAAGGATTAGGTTACTTAACCTCTGTGATACTGTAAGCCCTCTGTATTGGTCTGTGACCAGTTATTGCAGGTAATGATGATTCCTCATAAGAGCTTCGGGTTCAGACTAGTGCAGTTTATTAGCTAGCTGACAAACACAAGAACGAAATGTTGGGGTCATAAAAAGGTGTAGTCTACAGCTCTTAGCTCCTGTTCAACAAAATGTAAACCACAGTTAAACAGTTTGTTTACTGACAAGAGGAAGACTTCTCTGTATCTACCCAATGGTAATCTGATCACTTGCTAATATCAATACACTGAACAAATTATAAGAGCTGTTGTATACAAATGTAATCCACATATATTCACAAACTATTTCACAAAGTTACAACATTTTTTATAGTGATTTTCACACTTCATATTATTTTTAGGAGCAGAGCTCAACTTTTGTACCTACCGTCTCGGCATACACATAACACAAGTGGCACTGACCGGTACAGTTATGACATCATAGATAATTCAAAAGATAATTCCAATTATTTTAAATGAATATTAAATGCAATATTTTGACGATCTTCATACACGTTAAAACTACTTCTGCTACAATACATATTATACAAATTTGTTCGTTTATAGCATATTTATGATTAAAGGAACAACAAACTAATGACACTTAAGTCAGTCAGGGAACTGTAATGAGTGGGACGAGCAGCAGGATGCATTAGCAAAGTAGCTTTATTAAGGGGCTTTCAACACTCATCGTAACAGGCAGAGGTCATAATTAGGCCTGGGATGATAAGCAAATTTGAAAAATCTGTAAATCAGAACACACACACACACACACACACACACACACACACACATACACATTTTCTAAAATGCTTATCCTGGGTCGCGGGGGGAGCTGGAGCCTACCCCAGCAGTCATTTGGCGGAAGGCAGGAAACACCCTGGACAGGTATTTGGAACACAGCTATTGATACATTTTCCTTACTTAAAACTATAGTTATTTTGCATGTACAAGTTCTATATATTTAGGACAGTTTCTGTTTGTGACTGAAGGAGAGACAAATCCATAATGCCTATGTTTACAAAAAAGCATGCCAGTTTTTGAAAGTGTAGGTTGTCCAGGGTCTGTGTCTTTGAGTTGCAATGGCTAAAAAAAAAATATTTTTGTCTCCTCTTACTACTCGATGAATCGATTTCTTTTTCCTCTGCATCTTCTTCACATGTTCTTAGTGTTACATAAAAGCAGCACCTTAAATTTGATGCGAAAGTTTCAGTGAAAAACTCCATGTAAAAAGCTTGAGCTGATCATTGTTATTTACTTGCAACAGTGAATGTAAACTGGGTGTATTTTTATCTGTTGGGTTAACGCAAGCACATGTAAATTAAAAGGCAGAAAAATATTTTTATTTAGAGATATGTCTACAACACCTTTAAAGGCCAGCAGTGAATAATATTTGTTTATGTTGTCAGTTGGGAGCTAGTAAGTATCAACAACTAGGAAGCAAGCTAGCCAATTAACTAATCAACCTCTTTAGGCTTGTATTTTAATAGTTGCCTATAATGAACAAACTATGACAATTTATATGGCCCTTAATTTCTTTATTGTGACAGGCCAAATGTCACCAGCATAACGTTCACTTATGCTGCTGTTCACAGGGCAACTCAGTGTTTGTGTAAATGAAGAGGAACCATGCTGATTGTCAATAATTCTTAGTAATTCCAGGCCTAGTCAAATGCAAGCAGGCAGGTCTACACAAGGCAGAAACTGAGAGAACAGAAAACACCAAAACAACACAGTTTGAAAACTAAGCAGTACTCTAAAACAGAAAGAATCACAATTTACCATGATCCCCCAGTCACAAAGCGTAAAAAGGTTTAGAAGAAATCTCCTGAATATTTAAGTTCAGCTTCCCAATGGCCAGCCCCATCACTTCAATGAGCTATTCCAGCATGTTACACGGCTCGCTGTGCCAAGACAGTGCGCCACTTATATAAGAACGGAAAGGGCATTGCCTCTGCGCTCTGACATGACTCCCCAAGAGAGACAGAGAGCGAGAGAGAATGAGACGTGAAGCGAGGGAGAGAGATCAAAGGGAATTGAGTTATACATTCATACGACTCTGTCCCTCTAGCCCATATGGAACCATAGGTCAGAACGAGAGATTGGCAGCATTTGCTTCAATACTTGCTCTTATCGAAAGTATTGAGGTTGACAGGCAAGGTTACCATGCCAACCAGTATGATTCTTTTTCCCTGCTGGCCAGGCTCTGAGACAGAATAATGAAGACTTGTGCCATGTTATCGAAGAGATTAGAACAGGAGCAGCCCACAAAGAAGTGTCTTTCACTGTCGGATATCTCTATCTGAGATCTCGCCTTGAATAATTGTTGAGTGCATTGGTGCCCCAGCCTCTTGATAGAACAAGAAGGATTCTTATTTGAAGTTGTCAACAAAGGAAGGATTACTGCGACTCTGCTAAGAAGTGTGCTTTTCCTTTTTTCATTTTCCAATTTATCCTACAACTTCGGTATGCGCAGTCAAAATTGAAAGGGAAATGTGTCTTTGTGCAGTAGATTCATTCTCTCAGTTTGAAACAAGCGCATCAAAAAATAGCAGTTGATACTGATTGTGGCTGTTAGGCTGCGGTATTGTAAATGTGTCTGCATTATCACCTCCGGCATATTGGCTGCTCTCACTGCAGTCCAGACCTTCTAATTAACCTCAAGTGAATATTGCCATCTGAGGTGCATTCAAGCATCATTTCCATATTGTCACTAATTGCATCCTGTCATGCGTTGGTCATCCCAACAAGTACGTTATTCAATCAGTGCCAGCCTGTCTCTACAAGTTGTTGTGGATTAGTATGTCTAGAAATGCTGGATATTTCTGGATATATTTTTCCCTGTCTTAATCACACGCAGAGTGTACATTTGAAAGCACTTTGAGAAAATAGCATCTACTATAGCTCTTAATGAACTGGATATGGAACTCCAGCTGTTGTTTTGGAATTAGCACTTATCTTTGTCTCCTCTAACTGGTTTTCCTATACTGCGGTGTCTGAGCACAGTGAAATATTGGAATGGCAAACAGGCAACAGCCTATCCCCTGAGAAGGCTGAATTATAAATGAGTTCTCACTTGCAGCCAACTTTATCTCAGTTATTCTTTATAATAGTCCCCTCTTTCCATCCCCGGGCTGCTGCTGTGACTCAAGATGTCATGTTATCCCTCAAACTATGGATTTAATGGATCATCTTTTGAAGGAAAAAAGTTTCAAGGGAATGTTACATCATGAAATATTTGCTTTGGAGCATTTTACACAGGAATTTAAGCATGTCCAGTCCTGTGCAAAGGTCAGCGCACACTATTTATTCATTTAATTTAGTAATTCATTAATGATTCAATTTTTTTAACTTTAGCACCAAAATTGTCACCATCAGATAATCAGTACTTAAAGCTTTCATCTTTGATCATATGGGTATGAAAACATGTAGCTGTCAAGTAGCCAGTATTGAGAAAACTAAATAGATAAAGAACATTTGCAAATCAAACAAAGAAGCTGCTGGTTTCCTCAGAACAATGGACGGACCACCCCAAAGTTCAGACAGAGGTGGGTAGAGTAGCCTAAATCAATACTCAAGTAAAAGTATGGATGCTTGGGTAAAATGTAGTAAAAGTAGAAAAGTATCAGGTTAAAAAACTATTTAAGTGCTGATTAACTTATAGAACTGCAGTGGAACTTCTTAGTCCATCCAGCTTGTATCAGCACAGGAACTGAAGTTTGAATGACTCTATTTTTCTATTTCAGTCTAAAATAAAATGCTAAAACTTAAAATCTGACATTCCACCAATCACAAAGCAGTACAGATGTTGTCAGTAACAAAACAGAATGAAATTAAACACAAGGGAAGGGAATTAGCAACTAATTATGAATGGCAAATATATAACTGAGTAAAAAGTAGATTTCTTTACTCACTAATATACTTGAGTAGAAGTAAAAGTATTATGATTTGAAAATACTCGGCACAGTACAAATCCATCAGTATTTTACTTTAGTACATGTAGTGTAGTTAATATAACTAGTTACTACCCACCTCTGTGTTCAGACCTCAGCATCACGGAATGTGTTGAGGATTACTGGGATTGTGAGAAGCAGACAATCTGAGACCAAACTGGAGGTGTGTAAGAAATATCCCTGAAGATTCCTTGTTAAAGATTGGAAGCAAATCCCGAAAAGAATGGAAGCTCTAATAAAGGCGAAGAGTGGACACAATAAATACTGAAAAATATGATAAATTTGGTTCTTAAGGCTTCTCTGTAATATTCTGTTAAATACACACACTTCCTGTTTTTTGTCCTGATGTACTTAATGGTCACTTTTACTAGAAATTAAATAAATGAACTGTGGTCTCTGACTTTTGCTTAGTACCACGTGTATTTGGTAAGTAAAGTTGTGTAATAACTCATAAAATGTAAAAGATACTCGATTGTAATTATTTGATTCTTTTCAAGATGCCTTTACTATTGCTTAGAACAGTGATTACCATCCCTCCTTCTGCTTCTGGAAATTCAGGAATATGGATTGCCTAATCCATTCCTCTCTCTTTCTCTCTCTCTCTCGCTCTCTCTCTCTCTCTCTCTCTCTCTCTCTCTCTCACTCCTTCTTTCTGTATCTCTCACTCATGTTTAACATGTTAACGCATTATTCAACTTCTGGCTGTACTACTTCCTTCCTCTCTTGTGAGACAGATGGCAGATCAGGCTGCTCCTTGCAAAAAAAAATGTAAAAAAGGAAGACTAGGCTAGGGCTGTTACGATTCCCTGCTTGAGCCAAATGACTCAGTTCAAATTGCTGCTGTTGTGTTAAGCCCATTTTTAATATTGAACCTTTAAAAAAAAAAAAACTTACTTGATTATTTGTCTAGATAATCGGTATATTACTCAATACCTAATATAATTGATAGTGGCAGCCAGAGTTTAAGTGTGGTCTTCTCTGGATTGGCCTGCATAGTTATAAATCAGAAGGAGTGATGATCAAAGTGTGATGTAACATACACTTTCACTTGTTGACACTGGTGACACTAATTGGTATTTTCTTCCCCACAGGGGAGACCAACAATGCTGCAGTGCTGGTAGAAAAAAAAGTTTGTTTTCTGGCAGATCCATTTGTCATTTAACATTAGACATCATCATTCATTTTATCATTGCATGCTGCAAAAATGAAGTTGCTTTGGAATTAGCTCTTTATTTTTGTCTTCTGTTTTATTAGCAATTATCCCTGTTTGTGTGCTTTTATTTGACCTAGGGGAAGACTGTTAAATTACGTATGTTGTCAAATAACTGTATATAGCTGAAATGCTCATAAAAGCTTGATTCTGAAGAAGGGCTATTTTAAACCTAAAGTGAAAATGACCTTTTTGTTTTGCCTTGTTAGTTCATGTCCCTGGTCATATTAGGTACAGTTTATCATATCATTTTATTTTCCAGGAACAATCTATGAAATGTAAAGACTTTTGCAGGCCTCTAAAGCGTCTTCTGATTTGTGGTTACATCACCATGCAGGGGAAAGTTATATTAACCATTATCAATATCATATTTTACTTCCCCAGTATCATGTGTTACCTCCCCCTTGCACCAGCCCCACCTATCATCAAATGCTCAGCTAGCTCAGATACAGCTACTTAATACTATTTCCACTTGCATTTCCATTTAACATTGGCTTATTAGAAAAGAATGGTCAGAGGAAATCATTTTCCATAGGCGAACCCACAAAATAGTTTGAGGTGAATTCTAAACCTTAAGAATGCTGAGGTTGTGTTAGGGCTGCACTGTTAATCACAGGTGGAATGGTCTCAACGTAATCAGATGTTAAACCTTTGTGGGGTAACAGCCATTGATCTTTGAGCAAAATAATTTGAAAACACAGTAAGATAGTAAGAAAGTTGTAACAAGGCAAACCATTTTTACTGTAAAGCTCATTCTAGAAACAATACAGAGCCAGCCTGGATTTTGAATATTTCTTTGTAGTTTATAAGCAGGCATTCCTGCAGAAGTTACATTATAGCCTATGAAGTGGCTGAGATGCAAGCTCTGTTAATAAACAGTCTTAGTTATAGATAATAATAATGGCTCAAATGGCAATACTACTCTGCTGGCTTAGAAACGGTCTACATGCGCATATTTTCATATTTTCATTTTTTCTCCTTGCTTTTATTCCACTAGTGCCTCAGCACCGCAGCATAATATTGGACCACATCAAACGTATTTGTCCTGTTTTCTATACCGCAGGGAGACAGCTCTGCTGAAAGCCCATGAGATACCACTTTATGAGATAAAAGTACAAACACTGCTCCAGAAGTGTGTGTGTGTGTGTGTCTCATACCTGCCTCTCAGTCTGAGGGCTTCTGGGACTCCCACTGTTCTCAGTATGGGTGCTGGGTAATTGGGTGACTGCAGCAAAGATGGTCACAGAATCATCACACACTCCTATTGGGTGACTGGTTGTGTATGTGTGTCTGTGACAGACAGAGAGAGAAAGAGAGAGTTCTATACCTGGGCCAGGGGTTGCAAGTGAAAGAGAGGCTGAGATTTGCCAGAGTTGATTGAATAATTGATAATTGAAGATGAAGCCACATCTTAATGCCTTTAAGAGCGTTCACATGGGCAGGTTTGGTTTGACTGAACTTAACCCTGGTGCCATTGCTCTGGTGCTTTCACATGTACCTTGTTTGTTGCAGATAAACTGAACAGCTTCTTGGGTTTGTTTTTAGAGGTGTGAACAGTGCCCCCATATTCAGGTGCGCACTAAACATATTAACCTTGGTCTGCCAAAAATTGTAGCTCTTGGTCCACTTCCAAGTGAATCCTGGTTTATTTTGCTGCTGGTGGAAATACATTTTTACGATCGTCCGCACCAAATAAGAGAATTCAAAATCAGGGTTTGTTTTTCTCTTCTTCTAGCAGCACATCAGCACCATACTGTTTGCATTATTTGGAATTTTTAATATTTGATTAATGATACATGCTCATACGAGCTGCTGCTAATAATGGCATTAAAGAAATAAAATAATTGCAAAGCAGTGCGTTTGATTTTGGCACATAATTCATCTTTTTGGCCAGGCATCAGCGACCTTATTGGTTTAATTCAAGTTGACAAACCATTCATTCATAAAGATGTGTAGATCAAGTGAGGTTTATTTTTATTGGTTTGATTGTAATATATGTAGACATTACACCTCTGTATTTTAATCAATGGTAGGGGTAGAATAATACATTTATATCAGTAATAGATGTGAGGGATCAATCTGGATTTTATAAAGTGATAGGCTACTGAATGTTTAAAAAAAAAATAGCGCTGAGTATTTTGGTGAACTTTAGTCGTTGCAGTATGAAACAACTAAAAGAACTAAAAGAAAAGGTACAGTGTCAAAAAATGCCAAACTCTGGTTTGGAATATAGAAAACAAACCAGGTATGAAAACAGCTTTAAGGTTGTGGTTACATTTATAGTTTGGTTCTCTTGGTCTGGACCAACACAGAAAATAGTACATTGTTCCATTGTAGTTGTGGTTCACTTTGCATTTACACTGACATATTTGACATTGAAAAGCTGTAATGAAAGTCATATAGGGACAGAAGTCTGATTGGTAAAATTTTATTACATACAGTAGGTGACAATAGCTAGGATATTATCCACCAAGCTGTACACTGTACTCCGGCTTAAATGAGCACATGGGTTTTATACCCATATCATTTCTTTGTAATGTATTATTATTATTATTATTATTATTATTATTATTATTATTGTTGTTGTTCTGGGGTTCTCTGATTAGCTGAGCCACCTTTGAAGCAATTGTAAAATACTCAATATACACACATATATTGCTTTAGAATGTCGCAAGACAAATATAAAATAAGATGTGTGTAAAATCTACAAGCACGCTTAGGCCAGGGTACATGGTTCCAAAAGTTCAGGGGATATTATTTAAGTTACCGTTGCAAAATGTACATTATATGTCCAAAAGTCTCCAATGGGGCTGGGCAAGATGACAACATATATAGTTATTGTGATAAATTTTGTCACAATACAGCATGCTTTTCTGAGCATATTGTGAGTACCCTCAGTACCCATAGGACATAGATCAACTGCTTGTTTTATTATAAAGAGAGCACATTTTGTCTCGTGTAACTGGATTTAGAGCAAAACAGTATGCCAAATATTGAATAAAAATCATTGTATTCAAAGTTGATGAAAGTATTTTTTTAAATGTAGCACTACTGGCTTTTTTTCTCTGTTCCAACTTATCTGAAAAAATAAATATTGTGACAAAGTATATCATGAAAATTTCTTATGTTTTGCAATATTTATATTTTTGCCATATTGTCTCTTATTGCACCTCTTATTAGTAAATTCTGCTTTAAGGTGCACATATTACTGACACAAGTATTTGACGCAAGTGCTCAAATAAAAAGATAGAAATAATTGCAAAGCAGTGCGTTTGATTTTGGCACATAATTCATCTTTTTGGCCAGGCATCAGTGACCTTATTGGTTTAATTCAAGTTGACAAACCATTCATTCATAAAGCTCATAGAAAAAAAATGCTAATAGAATGTGACAAAATGCAGCTCTCTGGAATGATGGAGCACCATCCAATACCTTAAGGATGAGTTGGAATGGCATTGTAATCCAGAACTAATCTTCCCAACATCAGAACTTGCCTAAATCACTTGTAAATACAGTCAGGCCCATAAGTACTTGGACAGTGGCACAATTTCTGTTAATTTGCCTCTGTATAGCACCAAAATGGACTTGACATAAAGCAGTCGAGATGGGATTGAAGTGTGGACCTGTAGCTTTAATTCAAGGGGTTTAACTGTGTTGTTGTTGTTGTTTTTTTTTTACTTGGTTTGCATGGCCAGATACAGTTGTCAGAACTGAAGCTAAATTGAACCTTTTTTCTTACAGCAGACTTGTTCCATATAAATGGGTTTTACTAAATTTGACAGTTTTGCATAACTGTGATCATTAATATACTGTTTTGCCAATTGATTGTTGCTAAAGTACTCAATGGCACACATTTGCATTTGTATAACTAGTTTATAGTATTAGTAGTTAAAGGCTGTGGTTTTCTGTACTTTGACGAGGGTGCTTCCAAGTCTGAGTGAATAGTACTGAATACTTGGTGATAAAGTGTTGCACAGAGGTGAACCATCTCACACATTTGTATTTTTAATGAACTGCATTAGCTCTACTACCAGTCTCTTAAAAATAGGAGGCAGCTGGTCAAAGCATATAGTTAAAAGGTGAAGATTAGGTGACATGATTGTTTAGAACAGTTTATGTTGCCAGTTTAAATGTGACTTGTTATATATTTTTGATGTCAGCACCGAGTACAAGAAATACATGAAACATCCGATTGACTTAATTGACTTCATACAAAAGCATGTTATCAGTGTTCTCAATCGCATTTTCATGATAATAATGCTGAGAATCCATGTAATTCCACATAAATTGAAAAAGATTTTACCCACTTTGTTGACACCCATGGACAAAACAGGGCTCCCTAATCTTTAAAATCCTAATTTAATCCCTGCTGCCAACATACTTTATAAGCATAAATAAATAGTTAAGAAGTCAGACTTTAGACTGTTCTTTAGACTCTTATCCAGGGCATAGCATATAGATGTTTTACACAATGGTGAATATATTTGGCTCAAATAAGAATGAAATATTATTAGAAAAGCCTTCTTAAGAGACATGACTATGTTTGGTATTGAATAAATCAAAAGACTGAAACCAACAGGGGGGACTTTTTAAAAAAAATAAATACATTTGAGGCAAAGAAAAAACAAATACTGAAGAGATTTATTAAGGATTTTTTACATGGTGAAGACTAATGCAGGGACGTATCTACAGTTATTCTGAAAATAAGACAGAGTATCATTCTCATAATGCAGTTTGACACAAACACAATTAAAAAAAACACAGTTGATGTCAGGTTTTAGAATCATTTATGAGGGAGGAAGAAATTTTCCTGTGTTTGACAGCTCACCTTATTTAGTTCTGTATTGAAGGTTTTTTAATGAATTTTTCTTCAGACTGGAATTAAAGAGCCACAAACTGTTGCAGAAGATGCAATTTAAACCAATGAATTTATACATAAACCACCAGATGTAAAAAAGCTTTCAGCAACTGTTAAAAACAGTTTCATAGTTACTGCTTTCTATTTTCACTCTCAATGTTGTGGAATGCAAAATAGCGTGTCAGTGCAGTGTGTGTGTGTGTGATACAGTATGCAGTGTGAGGACTGAAGGGTATTCTCGTGTATTAAGCAAATTCTCTGAATGAGATAATTGACTCCCTGGGGTTTGGCATGTACATCAGAACCTCATGTACACTGCAGCAGTGAAGCAGGATGGCTCATGCAGAATGAATCACTAAGAAGCAAGAAGTGTTGCTCTCATTTCACCAGGTTGAAAAAAATAGGTATACCTTAAACTAATTCAGTCTGCACAGACAATAATTACTTACAGTCACAAAATGCTGTCTTTTGATACCATGAATTAAGTGGTGATCTGAAACGGCATATCCATGCTTTCACTGAGCTATGCCAAATCTACTCCAAGGCGAGATCACCAATGCTATACCAATAAGAGTGTTATTCAAGCTAAGTTAGTTTTACTAGGGGAGAATCTGTAATATAATTTGGGCCTTGACTGGCCAATTGTATGGGATGCTCACTCAAATCTGCCTGCTTGAATATTCCCCAGAATACCACAGATAGCTATGATTGAAATATCCAAACAGTCCAGATATTCACATCAGCTTTACATGACACATTCAGTAGCAATAACAACATGGGGCACTGCAAGCAGGGCAGTGAAAAAGACTGAAAGACTGACACTGCAGAAGGAGCACCTCATTTTGATAAAGGAACTATGTGACATTGTGCTCCATTTTAGCCATATATTGTCTTCTGGCTGCCAAAAACAGATGTTGTCTATTACCAGGTTTTCTTATTGCATTACTGTAAAGATTATTAGGTTCAACAAATTATTAAAGGTAATTTGCTCTGGAATTGTTATTTGTGAGGCATGAAACAATGTTGCAGATTTGTTGTGAATTGAAATCACACTTGGAGGCTTGAGAGGCATTGCCCTCTGTTTGAATCACCTCATTTGCGGTCTCAGGTGATAAAATCCCAGCCGATTGACCTGGTGTCCACCTTTTCATGAACATTGCACAACAGAATGGTGTTCTTCCTCCATTTGTTCATGTGAGACAGCAGCATCAAATAAGGAGGAGATGGAAAGTGTGCCACATGCTGGGAATCATGCGATGGTACCCATGATTCCTTCTCCTGTGTATTGCCCCCAGAACTGTATGAGGATTTCTTCAGCTGTGTTATCACACTGATTTGTTCCAATGACTTTCTTTGATCTCTTTATTAAGCTTATTGTATGCCTGTTGGATACGCTTCACATAAATTCTGATATTTTAATCCCAGTGCCTGTGAGACCTGACCTCAATTGACTAAGATGCAGTTTCAGGGCTCTGTGAACGATATTAACAACATTGCAAAAGTGATGTTTATGAACGTTACAGATTTAGGTAGGTAACACTGTGACTTTAGGCTTAGGTTTAGGTTCTAAAGTCTAAGGATACTTATTTGTGGAGATACGCATTTGTTGGTGACGCTTATGTTACCACCTTTTTCTTTTTCCTCTTTTTTTTCCACTTTTTGCCTGGGAAAGAGCTCTGTATAAGCAGCTTGGAGGTCAGGAGTTGAGCCCAGTGGTCAAGAAAAGGGAGCCAGCTACCAGTTAAGGCAGTAGAGCGCACTGTTAAAAGAACTTACTCAGATGTAAGACTAGGTTCTACTCCTCTGTGACCACTAAGTCAGTTTCAGAGCAATTCACCATAGGGTAGCATATAAGAACCACAAATAAACTTTTGCCTCTTTTCCACTGTAGGGCCAAATGGTGCCCATGGTTGTACTCGTGCTGTTCACCGCTGATGTGGACCTGTGAGACCGGTTACGGTTTCGTTTTCCATCTTTAGTGCTGCTAAAACAGAAAGCTGCGACACCACTCGAACACCAGCCACTTGACATGATCTCGGATTCTTTGTCCCCTAAATGGGTGTTATTTGAGCATCAGTTACTGAAACTGAGCCTGTTCTATGGTGGCCCTGCTGAAAAAGGACCATAAGAAACCATTAGGATTAGCATAATGATTTTGCTTTCTAATGGTAATTGGCTTAATGGGTTTCAATAGAGACCACTAGTTTCCTATAGAACACCTTTAGATCCCATTAGGAAACCATCAAATGCATTTAGAATCAGCCATCGGTCACCTGTTAAACCGTTATTTTGCATTGTGATATCAACGCATTAAAAAGCCAAAACCCATCACAAAACCATCAGGAACCAACAGAAATGCTTAATAGTTTCTATATTTTTTTCAGCAGGGCAGTTAGATGAATCGAACCTGTACTGGGGTGTTCGGATCTCACCAGCTAAGCTGGCTAGGAGCAAGGAGCCAGCTATCATTAGCTTAGCTGGGAGGCTACCAAGCCATATACAACAGAACATGATTATTTTTGGCTTTCTGTCCGTGTAACACAAGTCTTTGCTTCCTCAGATTTGAGTCATCTAAATTCGTGTCACTAAAGCCTTTGTTAGTCAGAATCTAGTAACGTTCTGTGGTGAGAAGAGCTAGCAGCATGCTAGATAAACTAATACTAACCAGCTACTCTCTTCAGGTTAGCAGCGCTGTTTAATATGAAAGAAGTTGTTGTTAGATTGAAACTTTGATGTTTATTGAGTGGTGGATTTAAAATTGTGCACTGCTTTCATTTATTTGGCGTCTGTGTGAGCAAATTGAACTTACTTGATTATTTTCTCATTTGACATAACACAGAATGCGGTGGCACAGTATTGACATAAATATTGACCTAATCCACGAATAGCTATGTCATCACATCATCCCACCAAACAGTTCTGTGGCCCCGAACACTTAGCTAACTGCATTGAGAAAATTGCACTGAGCCCATTTTTAAGTGTTCTGTGTGGAACCGTGTCCATGTGGAAATGCCACTAGGTTACCCTCCTTTCTCAGAACCATTACAGTGGAAAAGAGGCTTTTGAACGATATTTCAGTGTCTCAAATGCAACCCTGGGAAACTACTAAGTAGTTTTTGATCTGTTTCTGTTAATTTTTTTTTTTAACCCAGTTTTCTCCCCAATTTAATCGTCTCCGATTCCACCCACTAGTTAGGACTCCCCCAATCACCTGATACTATCAACGCTAGGAGGGTGAAGGCTTACACAGGCTTCCTCCGAGACCTGTGAAGCCACGCTTCTTTTCGAACTGCCGCTCATGCAACGCCAACCGCCAGATCTGTTACGTCAGCTAACAGACTGACTAGCTTCGCGTTAAGTGATGGGGGGAGAAGGAGGGGCCATCCTACCCACCCAGAGAGAGCGAGGCCAATTGTGCTCTCTTGGACTCCCGGCTACAGACGGCTGTACTCGCGATCTCCTGATGATAGGGCCAACGCTTAGACGGTTGCGCCACTCAGGAGCACCCTTGTTTTTGTTACAATTAAAAAGTAATCAGGAGTGAGTGAGTGTTTGTATCCTGACCTTTGTGCTTTGATATGTTAAGAAGTGCAACAGGCTGAGCTGCAACCTAACTTTTGGGATAATTCACTCTCCTGATAAAACAAAGAAGTCAGCGGGTTAATGTTTTAGAGTAAAAGCTAAATCATGAAGCTGGTTGCTGCTGGTTGCGTGCACTTGAGGTGACATCATGTTAGGAAATTCTTCCTAGTATCAGTGAGGCAGATTCAGTTCAGTAATGCTCAATGACTAATCAGACAACCACTGTGCAGCATCAAATGAATGAGTATAAATGACACAGTGTACTCAAATTATTTAACTTTTCATTTCAGTGTATACATGTTATATTGAAAAAGGATAAAGATCACCTAAATTGATTTGACATCTTGTCTTTTCCTCATCTCTCTACAGCGGGAGCCACATATATCTTTGGAAAAGGTGGCGGATTGATTACTTACACATGGCCCAGCAATGAACGACCCAGTACAAGAACAGACCGACTGGCTGTAGGCTTCAGTACCACCATCAAAGATGGCATCCTGGTTCGCATTGATAGTGCTCCTCGACTGGGTGACTACATCATGCTGCATATTGTGAGTTTCATCACCACATACTTAATTGATGCTTGCATTGAGTCAATTAGTGCTTCCTTTAGCGCTGACATTTTATGCATCAGAACTTGGCCATGAAAATCTGCATCATTAGGGAAAAATAATTTAATTTCAGTCAGCTTATATCACATTTTTGTCCTTGCCAGTATGTTTGTTTGAATTCCGTATGATGACTCCCAGTTCTATGTTATATTGCGCATCCATACTACAGCTTGACTCGATACATAATGTGCCTCCTCAAATTACTGAAATAATATGCTTAGTTTAAAGAAAAAAAAAGCAATGAAAAAACTCTGTAGTACTCAATCACCATCACTTCCGATTTCATAGGGGTAGATACTAAGTAATGCTGGGACTGTGGATCTTTCTGGAAAAGGGACAAGCAAAAAAAAATGTCAGAATTCGATGTACTGCTATTTTTGCAGCAGTTTCAGGCACAAATTCTGCCTATGCATTATGTACAAAACTGAAACACTAGCCTGCACATGCAGTTTATGGTCAATGTGCATGAAATAAAACAAATGCAGTTCACTCATAGGAGTCAGAACTTTACAAAATGTAATAATAAATTAAGATATATGATATGCAAAATAGCTTCTCTCTGTTATACATTCTCATAGTACCATGAGATATCAAAACTATATACTTAACCAGAGCGAAGTGTCACAGGTAAAATGCCCTTCCGGTGACTCTTCCATGCAGATCTTGTTTGTGCAAGCAGTGCTGCACAGTAAAATGGTGCACCGCTACTCCTGTCTCAGCTAAACCTTCCTTCAGGTCATTTGATGTCATAGAGGTTTTGGTTTGCCTTTCTGGCAGCATATTAGTGTTTCTATCTAAGTGGTTCTTGGTTTTCGAAAAAAAACCTGTCCTCACAACTACCTGCAATTATAAGCACCTGCCGTTTTCTATTAGGGCCAGTAGAAATTTTAAAGTTTTACATTCAAGACCAAACATAACGTTTTTACAACAAGCAGCAAAGAAGGAATCCTGACTGAAGTATGTGGCGATGGATATGTTTGTTGCTTCCGGTGGAACCTTTATAAGATATATGACATAATAGACTGTAAAATTTCATAACAAGTTAACTGTTAACTGGTTGCCAGTTCTCCTCATGTCTATGAGGCAAACTCTAGTACAGACCTTCCAAAGGACAGTGCAAAAAGCAGTAAATCCAGGATTATCACTAATAAATGATACCTGTTTTTACTGACACACATTTGTTTCACTATCACAATGTCAGAAGTGATATCACAATACAAAGTGAAAAGTAAATTTTATTCAACATTTTTGTTCCTATTTATCAAGGACATCAGCAATTCTAGAGGGCAATGTGATAAATAACATACAATAAATAAAAGACGGAATATCTGGAAGACAGAGTGACGGGGTTTTTAAAACCGGCAGAGTGAGGGACTAATGGACTGTTGCTAGAATCTTTAAGAGTCTTAATAGGACAATCTGCTGATGCAAGAAAAAAATGATGTTAACAAGAAAAAAAAGATGCATTTATTCCACCAGACTGAAGGTCTTTTTACTCTGATAGTCTCTGAGGTGCTAGCATGCCATCTGTTCATTAAAATAGAGGGCAAGGCATTCGACATAGGAGATGAAGTGAGCAAGAGAGATACAGCGACCGAGTCACAGACCTGATATTAGTAGGTTCGTTTGTTGCCAAATATGTGGTGTCTTGTCCTCGAAACAGTACTTTCAAATCTTGCTTTTTTATTCTCTTTTAGTAAAATGTATTTTTTTTTGTTTTAATGAGTTTACCAAAACATACAACTGATCAAAATGTGGAGCAGTCAATCTGTTCTCTAAAGTGATGGAGCACCACTAATACCTTTGGGATAAGTTGGAGCACCCCCTGGCACCACATTAGCCCTGGACAACCGTTGTGCCCCCTCAGCCTGTGTCTTACACCAAGGTGCTCCCAAGCAATATTTAGCTTAATAGCCTTAATACAGTAAATGTATTATAAATAGCTGTAGGCAAAAAAAAGATTAAAAATGGGTTAAAATAATTGCTAACAGATAGCATAAGCAACTGTGGTTGTGTCTGCCAGTATGATTCATCCTTACAGATTAAAAGCAAAAGCTGAAAAATCGAACAAAAAAAACTCAATGCTGGCATTTGCATATATGAGCTTTAATTTGACCTAAATTTAGGAAATTGATTATGTGCACACCTCCCAAAATAATTGAGGTTCATCCTCACTGAGGATTCTGCTTCTGAGCTGAAGTGGCATTTGTGATCCAGAACTAATCACCCAACATCAGTACCTGACCTTAGTAATGCTGTTGTGGCTGAATGCAGTCAAATCCTCACAGCAATATTCCAACATCTAGTGTAAAGCCTTCCCAGAGCAGTAGATGCTTCCCCTTCAAATGTGTTAAGCTGTCCAGTGACATTGCGTAAGTGGCAGTTTAAAAACAAGTGTCTGGCTTCACTCATCTCAGAGGAAGCTTATGCCAGCCTTCACCCCTTCCAACTTGGTAACATAGTCTGATGGTGCGAGACCTAGCTAGCAAGTGGCATCACCCAAAACTAACTACGGAGAAAACTGGGTAAAAATGTCTGTCCATAAATACATACATAAATAAGTAAGTAAAAGTACTTAGATGGCACAATGACCTAGATTGTCTGACAATCTCCACTTGAATTTAGAAGTGGGAACAGAAAAAATATGTGTAGTTGGAGGTAATTGAAATCACAACAAGCAGACACTGACTGAGAAGTTTGAACAGGAAGATGAACGTGAAAGTGGTTTTCAGTTAAATTGTGCATTCCATCTGATGCTGAACACATCTCCTAGCCCATCAGGAACAGAGATGAGATTTCTCTCACTCTCCCTCTTGCTCGTTCGCTCTCTCTCTCTTTATTTGTCTCTCTCTTCTGTGTCAAGGCTTTCGGGAGGTGGATGATTTATACAGTCTAACAGAGCTTTTGTAGTGGATTGGGAGTCCAGAGAGTATTTATTTGTTTTCATGCCAGTGGTGGTCAGAGAAATCAGAAAAAGGGGAGGGGTGGTACATGTTAAAATGTAGCACCTTGTTTGTTGAATTACTCTGTTGGGTTAGAGCCAAACATTGCAAGCATGATGCTTTAAACTGCTACTGTTCTTTTTCTCAGTTTGCATTAGATGGGTTTGAACGCTGTTCCCATATGGATTTTGCTGTTTAATTGTGTTTCAAAAACATCTAGATGAGGAATTGTGTAGTACTGTGTTAAAACTACAGGACATTTTTGTCAAAATGTCATTCTTCATAGCTGTAAACTATAGGTCAGTGTTCGTAGTACAGGCCAATATAATGTCTATACTGGTATTGGTGGCCTTTTTTGGGGAGCTGGGCAATGGGGACTTGATAGGTCACCATGGGTGCCACCATCCCTACTTAAGCTAATAGTTATTGTGTTATTTGGCTGTTATTAGGTTGTTAAGTAAATTGCTTGGTTTTCAGTCCTGGATATCATTGGGCATTGTCTGTCAATTATTTTTAGAAATTTCTGTCCTACTAGAACTTAGAAGTTATGTGACACGTTCTGATTCCTCATTGCAATTCTCTGCACGCGTCTGCTTTTTAAATTACACAACTTTTACCAGTGCTGGAAGGCAATTGCAAGTGAAAACCGCTGCGGTTTAGACAATATTCGGAACAAGTGGACAAATAGGCTCGTATAGAAGACTACACTCATTAGCATGTTTACTGCACTAGTCAGCTTGCAACCGGACTTAACCCTGCGATTTAGATAGCTAACATAAAAGGTAATTTTATTGTTTAGCTAAATAAATTAATGAAATAAATATGTTTAATAAATAAAATATGATGAAGGCTCTTTCTGCCTAGGCATTTCAGTGCAACAGCAACAAAGGAAGTGGAAACATTTCTAAAGGTTATGTGGCACTGTTTGAGTGAAATATTACATAAAACACACATACTTATTGTAGAGTTTGGGTTCCCTGAATTTTTCTGTATAGCTCTTTTTGGTCCACTCTTTAGTCATTCTGTTTCTATTTCTTCTTTTTTTTTCAAATTTATTCTGACTCTGATCCTGTGGTGCCCCAAAGCCTGGTCCAGAAGATCTACCAGCCTGATGAGTTTAGCTCAAATGTAACACAGCTGGTCCAGGTAACAAAGGCCTTAAGGGGTGTCTGAATATTAGAGCCATGTATGTTAGATCTCCGGGACCAGGACTGGACATCTCTGGTCTATAGACACCACTAACTGTGGTGTAGATATTACGTGTCAGAACTGTTTAGTTGGAACGCTTTTCATAAATTCTAGTTAACTGCAACATGTCTTATTTGCCAGCTTCTTTAGTTTCTTTTGATAGTTTGTAATACAAAATTATATACAGTTCAAAATACATCAAAACTAAAAAAGTCCTTTTTGGAAATGTGATTTCTGTCTGGTCAACATTTACAGTATTATGTAAGGATTCCCTTTGGTTCAAAACAGTCAAATCCAAGCATACTATATCAGGCTTGTAAACTTTATTTTACCATAGAACAGCAGTACTCAAGCATGGGTTCATCAAGTTTATTCACACAGATTATTGTATCATCTGACACCATGATACTGTATATATGTGGAAAATATCATGACATTGAATTTTAACATCATTTTCTTCATTTTTCACTTGGAGTTAACCCTGACACAAACATTTTAACCTCATAAAGGGAATTTTAATAATGTGATGCACTGAGTCAAGGACAGGAGTAGGGAAAACATTTAAATGTACAGTACATGGGTAGTCCAGGGCCAGGATTGGAAAACACAGCTGTAGATAACACTCTTCATACTGTCTCAGAATGAAGAACTGGCACTTTCCATGGCTTTGTCACAAGCTTCAGTGTTGACATTCCAAACATCATGTGAAGACCCAAGAGAACCATGGCTGTCAGTGAAACCACTGAAGGCTGACAGCTGCTGAAATTATAAGAGCTTGTGTACATGTTCAGAGCCATACAGGAAAGAGTGAGCAAGGCAGAGGAAAGGGAAGAGTTAGACAAATAATGCGCTGTAATTATGTGTTCCCCTAAGGCGTAGGCCCTGGCCAGCCTCCTTGTTGTGTATTTCATGAATTAGGGTAAGGAAAGTGAGAATTTTTGTTCTTGGACAACCTTTCCTCAGGGGATAGGCTTGTTTTCTGCACTTCATTGCTAGTCTGAGGATCTCAGCACAGAGTGTGTTTTATGGTTGGGGTGTGTGTGTGCTTGTGTAGATGTGTGTTAAAGATTGAAAGAAACAAATATGGAGTTGTACAGAGCCTGAGAAAAAAAGAAAACAGACTGTAAAAAAAAAAGAAACTGGAACTTTAAAATGAGTAGACCTGGTACTTATGCTTTATGTGGACCCTGTTGTCTCTTAAATAGTCTGTAAAGTTAATGCAAACAATATGGGCATATGGGCAAGTTCTCTTTATTGAAACACTCACTTCAACAGTGAGTCTTTACAAAGACTAGAAATGCCCAGCCCAGCACAGGGAGGGGAGAACACAGGAGGACACAACACGGGATGGTAGATAAACAGTTCACTACAAATAAACCCACTGCTTCACTGATAACAGCAGGCAGTGATATCACCAACAAATTTCCTTTTTACACCCGGAGAGTGTTCCATTCCGAGAGCCACCTTGCATTTCCACACCCTCTAAGCTCCCCACAGCAGTGTGACCCATGGTGGACGCCACTATGTTTGATTCTCTCCGTAAATTCATACATTCATTTATCTTTAACCTAGCAATCACTTGAAAGAAAATGTCTAAATTAAAAGATTAGCACTTACATAGAAAGCAGTTGTTGACGTGATAAAGTTCAGCACTAGAAAATAAATCCACTGAGATGACAAATTTCTTATCTGTTCTCACTATAAGACACGGAGTGGAAGACTGGCTCCTCCCAAACATGTAATGTGTTCAATTTGGCTAGAACAGAAAGATGTCTTTCACTGAAAAAAAGTGAAGCACTTGCAGACAGCAGAAAATGGATTTCAGTATTTTGTGCTTGATTAACACTTTAACATACTTTTTTAAAAATGGATATTTCTATGAATTTGAACATAAATGTCTGAAGTGCAGTTTAGTTTGTGCTCCACCGATATACACAACTTTTTATTATCTGCAAAATTCCTGACAAAATTATGCAAAATTATGGCTCATGTTGTAAGGAACCTATGAATAAAGTCAAAAAACCTCTGTCTCCATCCCATTAGTATCAATCAACAGTTCTCTCTAGTGTGCCCACTCTAGTGTTGTTAGTTGTGCAACATGATTAATCATTTTTCTTCATTCTGATTGTTTCAAAATATTGTGAGAATATTGAATTGTGAACCTAATATTGTGAATCAGATCAAATTATGGTTTGAATGTATCATTACACCCCTTAGTAAAACACAAATGATGAAAAATAAGAGGCAATTAACATAAAGCAAACAAATTATAGGAAGCCCCATCCATATTGGTACTGATATCAGTTATCAGGATTTTTAGTTTCTTAAAATCTCTATCTATCACAATTTTCATATCAGCCCAGCCATTTATTCTTCTAATGATAGTTTAGATGTGCTGTGTTGAAGTATAGTGTCTGATCCAGTGCAGTGAATTTTGTGAGAGCTTTAACTAAGTTTCATTTTCTTTGTTAGCAAAAAATCATAACATACACTCTACCACAGGCTATCCGGATTGCACTTGTTTCTAAAGGTACGTCTAAGTGCTAGCAGTCTATTGAACAATGACATGAGAATAGACCTTGTATTTGACTGAGAGGTCTTAATCATTGATAATGTGCTGTAAAATTCTTCCAGTGTATTTTACAAAGATTTATAAAGAGGCTACAGTCCTTCTTCTTCAAAAGAAAAAGACTTGAATTTTTATGTCAGTCACAGAAGTTCAATATTATTAAAGTCTAAAATTCTGAGCTTGCTAGCACCAGAGTTGCTATAGAGAAATGTATGCTTCCTTGACATTACTGAATGTCAGTTAGTAATCCGACAATGCTTGACCAGTTTTTGTCTTGCTAAACAAAAATCAGTGTACAAAAAGGTTTCAAATTTCTGATGTTAACTGCTTACGTATCATTTCCTGTAAGACCAAGACAACTTGCTATATAAAGAACATCCAAAAGACAGTTGAAATAATTGGATATGTGTATCGATCACAGGGGTCATGGCCTCTTTTCCTGCCAAGGTTTGATCATGTCAACAGCCAGATGTGTTCTCTCCTTTCATAGCACAACCTCAGATCAGCATTACACACCACACTGCTCACTAGCGCTGTATGACTAGGAATGATTATGTTTACCACTTGTCTGCCACTTTGTTTTTTCATGGGTCAGTTTTTGTTCTTGCACCTTTTTAACCTTTGGCTGTCCCTACATGTCAGGCAAAAACAATGGGTTATGATTGGCATATTTACTTGCCAGTCATATGCTCTCACAAGCCACGGCTGGTGTGTTTCATAGCTTACTGTGGCCAAGAACCGCATACTTTGGCAGGAATGGACGACTTGGCTGACATGCAGTATAACCAACCACAGGCTATTGTATTCGTCTGATGTGTAGCTGCAGGCAGTTGATACTGATACAAAAACCAACAAAAACAGACCCATGGGAAAAAAAACTGATATGAGCATCGGCAAACACGCTAGGATATCTCGCTTAAAAGTTTTAAAGAATAAAATGCTGTGAATTTCACAGACTTTTTCAATCCAGTGACTTATACCCTTATATGTCTTAAAAGCTTCTAGTCATTGTGGTGGGTGAAGCAGGCAATAGTGTGTTTCCTGTCAGACTAATAAAACCTACTGAATGGCATTCTGTATGCATGTGGGCAGAGCTTCTGAGGCTAACATATGGTGTCTTTGTCAAAGTAGACAGTGATGAAACTAAACAAGCCCAATAGTCAGTACCTGTTGAACAACGCATTGTGTCAAATAGCCTAAACGAAGCGCAATGTTAGATTATAATTTGCTAACGAAGCGCAATGTTAGATTATAATTTATCATAATAAATATTTTATTTTTCTCTGCAGTCAAATGCAGTTATTGGTTACTTTTTCTATTATTTCCTTCAGCATATATTCTTACATTTATGGAACTGTTTTGTATTCACTTGTTATTATCATACTGGACTTCAACAGGATTTTTAATTTGCCAGACTTACAGTGTTTTTCTGGTCAATTGATCTATTAACTAAAGGAAGCCCTAAAGTAAAGTGTCTCCTGTACATTTAAAGCCACAATACCTTCACTGACTATTGGAAAACTAGTATTTCTTCAAATCTATGTTCTGATTTTTTGTTTTTTATTTATGGATGTGCAGCATGTTCACTTAAAATGTTGAGAATTCAAGTTCAGAGCAAAATGTGCCTATTAATTTTTTGTCTTTATCTTTTCTAATCCTCTGTGACCAACCTAACATTCATGAGCTAGGATTCGTATTAGCCTCCCGCACCAGGGCATTAGCTTCCTACACCAATTATTCTTATAGAATTTGAGAGTAAAGTGCTTCCACTACTTGGGAGACAGTGCCTCTTAACGGCAAGTTCAGGATTGGCACTATGAACTAGATGCATGCGTTTTTGTTTCCTGCGTTAATCTTTCCATTAGTGCTGCATAAGGTGTGTGACTGTGCCAGCAGAAACTGAAATGCATCTGCCCTGCAGATGCCTAAAAAGCAGTTGTTGTTTCTTTCATCCCAAGTCTCATTTTCTCATGTATTTGCAAATCTCCAGGTCCAGTTTCACATTCCTGTGTAATTCTAAGATTTTCTGCTTTTTAGTATAGTGTATGATAACTCTTTCAGATCATTTAAATTAGTTTCTCTTCATTTTAATCGAGAAACCCCAATCAAGGGTTTTGTTGTACAATTTGACCCATTTTCAAATTTTGAATAACACTAGAGTAACTTTTATTAGCCCTCATTCTGAATTGGGACCTTAATTAAGAGATTAAGCCCTCTCATTTTGAATTGGACTTCAAAAGAAATGCCTTAGACATAATTTTTCAAAATGAACCATGCAAATATCCATTGAGCTTCAAAGGATGTCATGCCTGGGGTGATACTATTGGAGCATGGCCTATAATAATAATAATAATAATAACAATAATACCTTTATTTTTAAAAGCACCTTTCATACATGAAAATGCAGCTCAAAGTGCTTCACAGTGAAATTAAATAAAACATTAAAATCATCTCTGTAAAACAGTAAATAGCAAAATAAAAACAATTAGCAAGATAAAACAATGAAATGCTTATTTAGTAAAAAATTATAATAATAAGCATTAAATATGAAAATGTATAGAAAATAAAGTATAATAAACATGAAAAATAAGAACAATAACATGAATAAAAATAAGATTTGAAATAAAAAAAGAGGAACAGAATGGAGCAAAAACTAGAATGCTAAGCTAAATAAAACATTTTCAGCTGATTTTTAAAACTAGTAACGCCTGACGAATATTAATTGGTAAAGAGTTCCAGATTTTTGGTGCGTAAAAACAGAACACTGCTCACCAGTCTTTTTGTTCTTCGTCCCGTGTGTGTATATATATATATATATATATATATATATATATATATATATATATATATATATTTCCACTCAAAATGGCCATTAAGTATTAGATATAAAATAGTGAATGCCTGGCAGAATATGTTTCAAACTGTGCTTTAAGGTCATCAAGTGCTGCTTTACTGAAGGTTCCCGGGATGAAGAACAAAAAGACTGGTGAAGCAGTGTTCTGTTTTTACACACACATATTATTTGGGGCTATTTTGAAACTCAAGGTCATAATGCATTGCTTTTCTACTGTACAGTTTTCCCTCTCCAGGCATAAAAATCTATTTAAAATATGCAAGTGAAGATTCTACAAAGGCTTGGTTATGAAAAGTCCAGTCTACCAAAGAACTAGGCCACTCAGTGATATGGCCTTAATACTGTTTGAAGGAGGAAGCAGATAACCTAGATTTGCTTTGCTATTTATCCTGCCATATTAGCTTTTCAACACTACCCCACCACCCACATTCATTTGAGAGATCCTCAATCTATCTTAACCAGCAACCATCATAGAAGGCCAGCTACACAGCCTCTGCAAGAGAGAGCCAGATGATAAGGGTCTTACTGTATTAAAAGCAGCTTTATGATGTCTCACAGCATGGGGTGCTCCAGTGTTTCAGATGTATTTCTATTCATATCCCAAAATTTGTCCAGAGCTTTTGATGTTCATTAGCATTCATGTTTAATTACAAGTAGGCGTTTACATTTAATAACAGCTTCATCACAGTTTATAATACTTTAGACACATTTGTTACAGTAGGTGGTATAGTCAGTACCTTACTATGGATTAGCAGTTCATGGCACTGGGAAACCAGAAACTTCCTCGCTGGTTTTTAAAGTATGCATTGATCTCTGTTTTAATAATGGTCTTCTCAGTGGATAAATCCTTAGTTGTGTTTTGAATATGGACTCATTCTGGCCTGACAGTTTGTCTTCTTAATGCTTTGTCAATGCATCGGACATCACAGTAAGACTTAACTCAGTTACTGAAAACACTTTTACAAAACACAGAGATGGCCACCTGCCAAAAATATACCTCACATTTGGCTCTGGTATAAACTGACCAAGAAGGACTGTTGATGTGGTGACACACCTTTGTTGATAGTGCAGGTGATACAAATTTACAGCCAATAGCAAAATAAAAGTAATATAGTCAGTAATATGTATGGAATTTAAAGAGGGAATAATAAGCCAGTGTTGAATCCATACTAACTTTTTTTCAGAACTGTCCCAGAACTGTCCTGAAACATTCTGTCAGCCATCCCAAAGAGAAAACTGGATGTCCAAAATCCCATTTCTTTTGTTTACAAGACTGTTACATGTATTGAAATGTATGGAATCCTTATTCTGCTATAGACCCACCAGAATTATGAATGTCACTACTAGCCTATCCAGTAAATCAGAAATATAATTGAATATTAATTACAGCTTGAGCTGAAAAAAAGTATAATTTACTAGGTATCCATAAATTCCAGAAATCAGTACATAAATTAAGTTAAAACTTGTTTTTTTGTTACTCCTCCATTTATCATTTACCTAGCTGTTTGTTAGCTTTGATTACAGCACGTTTATTTATCTATTGTACATTTTTGTAAATGTGGCATGTCTTAAATGACTTGGTGGTATTTAATACATTATTTCCTAGTCATTATGCACAACAAACCCCCAGCTGCTATAGATTGTGAATGGTACTGCCATATTCATAGGTTTAAATTTTTACTGAACTCCAAAATATAGTTATCTGCTCTGCTTTCACAAGTCTGATGCTGAAAACTGGAAACTGTGCCTTGACGTTTCCACATTAAAAATGATGTGAAATCTTAGTGTGCTTAATTTGTACAGTGCAGTTCGAATACTTTCAATTTGCCAACCCTGTTTCAATGTCATTAGCATGCTTCTTAATGGACTTGCACTGCACTGTATTCCCTTTTGGTTGCTGTTTAATGAACCCAAAGCCATATGAAACACACGTGCACCGCAGAAGCTTTTAAATAGCCACAAGTTGGAGCTTAAAAACGTCCTGCTGTTATAGTAAGCGCTGTGGATTACAAAGGAGACATCCAACCACTTGGCATTAGGGCTTTTTACAGGCTTCAGATATTCACTAAACGACTTTCTGAACAAATTATTGAATACTCATTCTCGATACTACCCTTAAAGGGCCCGTGTCACAGCAGTTTTATTTAGCGATGAGTTTTCATAGTCAGTTAAGCTGGTTAACAGAATGGAGCCAAGTTTATATTCCACTGCTGACTTAGTGTTCAAATTCCATCATGAAAATAAATTCGTATAAATTTATGGCCATTCATGTCTTATAGTAATCAGCTAAACTGTTAAGATAGCCTGCTATCTCCAAAAGGGTGACACTGTGAAATCTTAGGGCGAAGTGAGGCTGTGTTGAGCCTGGGTATTACATGAATTTTTATGACCTAATATCTATCTATCGTTAAGTTACGATGATTTTATGATCAAATGTGTTTGTTTAAAACAGTGATAAATAAGCCTCTAAAGCACTATTTGGACAAGGTGAGTTTTACATGAGGAGGTGGGATAATTTCATTTTCACTGGTGTTTCTCAGAGATTTTAGAATCCGCCATGTCATTAAATTTTCACAGACTGCACGCTCCCACATCAGTTTCTGAAGATTCTGATGGCTTTTACTTACTGTAAAACAAAGCATAGAAGTAACCCCCAGGTTAAATGAATCCCATGCTAGTTGACATGTCAGTAAAAATGCTGTTTCTGTGTTTTCTGTGGCCGAAATCAAGCCGATGTGTAACGTCACTGCCCTACCTCTAGTATACAACTCTGAACATTAAAACATAAAAATTACAGAAGAAAACAGCACTTTACTTTGAAAATTATCAGAAGTCCGCATAAGGGTTCGGAAATTCTGGTGGGGACTAAAGAGTTAGCGAAAGACAAAGGTCCCGAATGCTAAATAATGAAGCGAATACTGAAATAAACGAATACTGAAGTATTTAAATTATTCAGTTCGGCCCTACTTGACATATTCAGTTTTTGTGAACTAGTGTGAATGAATAACCTGTACTATCCTTAATCTCAGATGTGAGAAGGTCCGTTATAATCAGGTCCCAAAAAGGGGACATGCAGCATATGTGGCGTATGTGGATGCCAGACAGAGAGGGGCACCGGATGTGAAAGGAAAAAAGGAACATCTTATTATATTTTTTATTATGTTTGCATCAGTCAGACCACCCAAAAATGTCACGATAGACAGAAAATACTCCACTACAAAAATGACAGCATTTTACGCTACATCAGTTGACAGTAGCAAATCTTATTAGCTGTAATGTCAGATGTATGCTAGTGGAATTCCATTTAAACAATGTGAAATGCAAAATCTGAATGATGGAAGCAATAAATGGGTCTCGCATGTACCTGAAGGAGTGAATATTTGTGCATTTGGGGCCATAATACAGAAACTTCCTCTTTTTAGTCCTAAATTAGGATCTGAAAGGCATGAGAAGCTTCTTTCACAAATTTTTATTACATAAATGAAATAATTCTTAATTTAAGAATTGTATCTTACCACATCTTGTCTCACATTAAGACATCGTAAACTATTCAAATTCAATGATCAGCTGTGATGTCTGTTACCTAGCAACTAATGATATACATACTTTTGAAAGATAAATACCTTAATATGTTATAGTTAGCTTAACAGCTGCTGTTGTAAAAAAAAAATATGATTAACTGGACGTTTTAATAACCTCGAGCTAGTAACAGGATGGTTGCCACTTACTTTCCATTTCGCAAGGCCAACCCTAAAACAGAAGTTAGGACACCACCTGGGCTTATCCTAGTTAGTATTATATTTAGATCATTTTGTCAAGTTAGACTGCTTCTGTAATAACTTTTCCTGTGTGATAGATCTGTAAAGAAATGACTTTGGAAATGTTATTCTGTAGTAGCTACTTACATATTACATATTCTAAATAAATACAGTGGTTGTGTGCCTATAAAAGACATCAGTATGTTCCTTGAACTCTTTTTTTCCCCACTTAATGTATATGGCTGTTATGCTATAGGTTAGAGCTTCTGGATAACAATTCCTAGATTGTCACTGACATTGGCCACTTTTGTTTCTTAGATTAACTTATTCAAATTTTGAAATGAAAGATTCAAACAATGAATCAAAACAACATGATGCAAACCAATATGTGGTTAAATATTGCAGCCGTGAAGTCTGGTTTCCCCCTACCAGCTCATTTCTTCCAGTATAACCACAGCACTAAATTTAGTCAGCTGCTCATTTAGGTGGGCTATGTAAATCTACACCCAAAGATCAATGTGCATTTGATACTGGATTCTTCGCCACAACTATATTCACTCCCAAGAGCTCCGATTTGTATGGATGCGCTGATATGGGAGTTCAGGGTCAATGCCAATATCCAATATTTTTTTTCCATTTACTTATCTGCTGAAGCCAATACACGTTTTATAACATGTAGATACTGAGTACAGATACACCTGGATTAGCAATTTAGATAAATGTAGCTTTTATTTTTATGATATTTTAATTTTCAATTATTCATTCATCTTCAGACATTAAAAATAAAGGTGTTTGCTAAGCACAATTGGCTGGGTACAAAATAATGAGACTTAAGATGCTCAACCAGCCATCAAGACCTTACTGCTAATGCACCAGAGAACGGCTAAATGTCTAAAGTGATAAATTTCATTACTTTTGCTGGAATCCTTTGGATAACTGGCTTAATAGCTGCAATTTTTGATTTTGTGTGTGGTGATTTCATGTCTTTTGCTGTAAGGAACTCTGTTTGTCAGGGTGGTGTCCCTTCAAATATGTAAGAAAGTTAGTGGTGTTACAATGTCCTACTTTTCTACCTAGTTGTGCAAGTGCTACAAATCCATTTTTTTTTGTTAGACTTAGTCACTTCCATACTTCAGACATGCTGTAGCCTAGTGTCACCTAAACATCTGACCTTTCAGAATACAATAAGTAGGTCATGAAACGTTGGTTTGAATTGGTTGAATCTAAGCATCAGTCATCAGTCAAATTACTAAGCAACATACAGTGTGTGAGCAGCTGGCCTGCACTACTACAAATGGTTCAAAGGATCATTTGTGTTAGTGGCATTTATAATTTTTAACATGTTAATAACTTTGACAGTCCTTCTAAGACCTTACTTACAACAACATGGTTCCCCTATTTAAATAGGGTAAAAAAAACTTTTACAGCAACATTCTGCATAGCCTGGAATATTGACAACAGCAGCTTTGTAGGTTATTGTTGTTTGCTGTGATCACCACCTGCAAGAGATGCAAACTTTTGTAATTGTCATCCCTGAGGCTTTGTGGTCATGTCTTGAGGCCCTGTGAAGGACATCAGGGAGAGATTTGCTGCCTGAGGCCGTCTTTGTGTTGAAGACATGGATTGGAAAGTGGGAATTGGATTGTGGAGCTTATTAGTGGTGTCAGTGAACGCATCATGTGAGAGTGATCGAGCCCTTCTTTATCTGCAGGGTCCCCTGCCGCACTTCAGATTACTTTTATCATTCTCACTTATCCTGGCACATCCAATGGCAATGTGCTGGCAACACTCTGCTGCTTCTTCTGTCTGGAGAAAATAAACAATAAGCTTCAAATGCATCATTTGGAATTTGTATCAAGACAAATAGCTGAAGTTCTTTGGTCAGTACTAGATTAGTATGTTTTCATCTGTATTTTACTTTGTATTATAATCTGTAATAATAATCTGCTTTTATAGTAATTCTGTTTTATGTCAGTGTCATAGCTATGTGAAATGTTCTTGTTTTCATGTTATGATAGTGGCCCTTATTGTTATCACAATATGCTTTTTTCCGCTTTGAAAAGACAATGAAGTGCACCTCTGTCAGGTGCGTGCTAGGCCAAAAAAATGTAATTGGAAACATCGATCACAAAACAAAGAAGTGACAAAAAAGAGAGGTGCTTAGAAAAGCTATTCTTTGAGGGGGGTTCAACTAAACCCTCTGGCTATCCTCAGTAACTTCACAAAAAGGAGTATTTGCACTCAGACACGTGCTGGTAAAACAGGAGTCTCATCTACACATGGTTCTGCGGTGGTTGTAGATGCTGCACCAGCTCATAGTAGAAGTGTAACAATGCCTGTCCTGTGCTTAAGATCTCTGTGCTGAAGAAGAGACATCTCCAGACCTTACTTGATTGTGATTCAAGAACATTGCTGTAAGCTAGTGTTGTAGTACTGAAGTCTGGTCTTGGTCTCAAGACCAGTTGCGAGATGATAGATGTGTAGTCTCTCTGTCGTCTTGGTCTCAACCTCATTTGGACTCAGTTTTGTCTCGGCCTCAGTGTAAAGTTGGACTTGGAAATTGTTGTTGAGACCAGGCAATAGAGATAGATTTGTTGTAATTACATGATAGCTACCACTATGTGGTATGAGGTAGTCTAAAAGCACAATGAGTATAGACATTAATTATAGTATAGACAACTAATTCGGAGTTGCATCAATATTACAGTGTAAAGTGCATAGTGAAAGTGTCATTACAGTAGCAGTTATGATATATTGCACAGTGTATATTAATCGGAGAGGAGATACAGTGATGAGGTTCAGCACAGTTCAGACAGCAGGAGATCAGTACCATCTCTGCAGTAAGGAGACTGGTTGTAGAGCCTTATAGCAATGGGTAAGAAAGATCTTACTTGGCGCTCTTTAACACAGCGCAGCTGTAACAGTCTGTACTGAATGTGCTTCTTTGTTTATCCAGTGTAGCATGCAGGGGGTGTGAGGTGTTGTCCAATATGGCTAACAGCTTGTTGAGCGTCCTCTGTTCTGCCACAACCTCCAAAGAGTCCAGCTTGACTCCTACAACAGAGCCAGCCTTCCTAAAAAGTTTGTTTATTTTGTTCAGAGCACTTTTGTTAATGCTGCTGCCCCAGAACACAACAGCACAGAATAAAGCACTCGCTACAGCAGACTGGTAGAATGTCCAAAGGAGCTTTGTACACACACCAAAAGACCTCAGCCTCCTCAGGAAGTAGAGACGGCTTTGGCCTCTCTTGTACACCGCGAGAGTGTTACAGCTCCAGTGCAGCTTGTTGTCCAAGTGCACACCCAGATATTTGTAGGTCCCAACCACCTCCACATCAACTCTATCAATGGTGACTGGTGATAAGACAGGTTTGGACTTCCTAAAGTCCAGCACCATCTCCTTAGTCTTACTGATGTTTAGCTGCAGCTGGTTCAGCTTACACCAGTCAACAAAGTCCTTCACCAGCTTCCTCTATTCCTCCTCCTGTTCATTCCTCATGCACCACACAATGGCCGTGTCATCAGAGAATTTCTGTAGATGACCCGACTCTGTGTTGTACCTTAAATCAGAAGTGTACATGTTGAACAGGAATGGAGCTAACACAGTCCCCTGGAGTGCCCCAACACTGCATACAGCCATGTCTGAGACACAGCCCTGCAGTCGCACATACTGGGGTCATCCAATCAGATAGTCCATTATCCAAGAGATGATAGATTCATCCACCTGCATCAACCGTAGCTTCAGCACAGACTGTATGGTGTTGAATGCACTGGAGAAATTGAAGAACATGATCCTCACAGTGCTGCCTGATGTGTCCAGGTGAGAGTATGTTCTGTCCAGCAGGTAGATAACTGCATCATCCACTCCAATGCCATCCTGGTATGCAAACTGCAGAGGATCGAGAGCTGTTCTGACCAGAGATCTTAGATGAGCTAGCATCAGCCTTTCAGGTGTCTTCATTAAGTGGGATGTCAGTGCAACCGGTCGATAATCATTCAGTGCTGTCGGCTGCCTTTTCTTAGGGACAGGAACCACACAGGTTGTTTTCCACATAACTGGGACTCTCTTCAGGCTGCAGCTCAGATTAAAGATGTGCTGAAGAATTCCACACAGTTGCTCTGCACACAGTTTCAGCTCCACTGGAATCACCGGCTGCTGCGATGTAAACAAAGCCGCTGGCTTCCTCAGCGCGATCAGCCGATTCCTCATGTAGACAAAGCAAGGGCACGCAGTGCAGTCGTAGTCTGAAAGTTCCGTTAAATAATCCATTAAAAAGTCAATTAAAGGTTTTAAAAAGTTGTATAACAACTTTAGACCAGGCCTCAATATCCAGAAAAGAAAGGAAGTGGATAAAAAGATGCTATTTACAAAAAAAAACAAAACAGAAGACACAGACACAGAGCTACTGGAACAGGCAGCCACCTCGAGCGACGCCGTAAAGGTAATTCATGGACTCCTAGAGTAGACTGTGGTGCATAACAGAGGCCGTATGAATGCACACTACGAAGATTTTTGACCTTTAAAACAGAAGTACTGCCACAATAATATATGTGAAAAACTTAACTTGTTTTGTGCATTTTTCAAAGTGTGCCTTGTATTTGTAAATCAAATGACCCTGAATTTCTTACAGTATTCCCAGCACCAGTCATTTAGAGCTTGGCAATAATGTGGAGGAGATGAACAATCAACAATATTTGTCATATAGTGAGGATTTTAAATAAACAAAGTGACGGATGGGGGATACATTGTCATTCCATTTTTTTTTTTTTGATTTTTCCCTATTTTCCCCCAATTTAGTAAATTCCACCCACTAGCCTAGCGCAGGCTTCATCCGAGTCCTGTGAAGTGAGCCACCGAATCTTTTCGAACTGACGCTAACGCAACTTCACTGGACAGCTGAACACGCTCGGAGGAAAGCGCCAACCGCCAGTTCTGTTACATAAGCTAACAGACACCTGCACGGACTAGCATCGTGCTGAGTGATGCGGGGGAGAGGGGGGGCCATCCCACCCACTCAGAGGGAACAAGGCCAGTTGTGCTCTCTTTGACTCCCAGCCATGGATGGCTGTAGCATCACCAGGGATCAACCATCAGTCCATCTTAAAATCGTTTCCTTTTTTAGTGTGCGCATGCCCGTGAACACCCATACTGAAGGGCCATGAAAGTAATGTGAACTATGGTGATGCCAAGACATAGATCTTGCACTTGCTCCTCTTTGGCGAAGTACCTATCTTTCCATTTGTAATGGCACAGTTTGAAGTGCATTAGTCTTTTCTACTTGAATTTCCCACATTCATGCTGGCTGTTCATTTTTATCAAATTAGTTTACATAATGCAGCAGGCTTAGCTTCTACAGAATTTTCTTTTGGTCCAATTTATAGCTTCTCTGGAAACGTTTTTAAAAGTGACCTTCTGTTGTGCAAAGTTCAAAGAGTGATGCAATTTGCAATTATGTGTGTGCACTTCTCAAGCATAATGTTTTTGTTTGTGTGTGTTCCAGGAGGAAGGCAAAGTAGGCGTGACGTTTAACATTGGCACAGTGGACATCACTGTCAAAGAGACCACCACAGCAGTGAATGATGGGAAGTATCACTTGGTACGCTTCACTAGGAATGGAGGAAATGCTACACTACAGGTTGACAACTGGCCAGTCAATGAGCATTTTCCATCAGGTAACATCTGCTGTTTGCAGACAACAGTGATTGTGTCGTTAGTTTGAGTGAAGTGATTTCAAATTTTTTAATGTTAGTTTTCACCTGCTCTTTAATACATCACTAGTGGTGCAAGACAAGGAACAACACTTGATCCTCACACTGTTTTTTTTAGTCACTTATTTGGAGAATTTACTTCCATGCTGAGTTTCGGCCAATGTTGATGTTTATATTTTCATAGATAATGTAGCCAATTTGCATAAGATGTGCTATACTGCCAAATAATACCAGAGTAAATTTACTTTCTTTTTAGTGTGATCATAAAATGACACCACGGGTTTGTTTACTAAATTTTTAGGGCAATTTTACAGAAATTTTACTGCCTACCTAGTACTGATTTATGATTCAATTTGGTTAACTGAGCTGATGGTTTGTCTAAGTTACTTTTAAATGCTGAAGCATAATCACATACACACTTAACTGATATCTTTTTGATTCTTTGTGGGTAATTTATATGAATATAGCCATACAAACTGGTCTAATGCACACACAGTAGCCTGCTTTGTTCTTTCAGTTTTAATTGTGTTACTGCTAATGACAAATTTTAAACCAGAGCACACGGCGCAGCCGGTTTAGCAGAACTTTTCCACAGTCGTTTAATTTTAACCACGGACAACAGTTACAGGGGAAAACTTAGTGGTTGTGTATTTTGTACGTGTTCTTAGTGGTATTACACTTGCAGTAAGGTGCACTTGCCCATGTTATATGGGAGCAAATAGTTCAAACATTGCCTCTGCAGATTCTGTAGGGCTTCATTTTTCAACAAAAGTTCCACACTGCAGACGTTTCAATTTCTTTGTCACCTTCTCAGTGCACACTTCACTGCTGCAAGTTGTACCCATTTATGGCACCTCTATGTCAGTAACGTAAGTAGGATGCAAAAAACATGTATATAGACCACAATGCTACAGTAACGAAACCTGTCTTCTGCATTTGGCCACAAGTTAACATATTTCACATCTTATGACCTCTGTATAACAATACACCTGAGCTTCTCTGACCGTCTTCTTCGGATCTTTTTTCTTCTTAGGCGTATGGTAAGAGAAATAGTGACCCCATTCTAAAATGAGCTGCAAACCACTCTGTAATTGTAAATGAGAAGTTTTGTCATGCAGTTACAAATGTTTGCATGTCTTTCATCTTTAAACGAGGTCTGCGTACACGACCGTAGCCTGATAGGTTAGCCTCACTTGAATCTCCATATTTTTCCAGTCTAATCCAAGTTTCTGTGAGACATAGAGCATAAAACTCTGATCAGTAATAATTTTGTTTACAATGATGGCTTTAGATGTGGGGGATCTGACATTCAGCAGTCCTAGTTTAGATCAAAGGTGCTGTGATTGCAAATTGGCTGGACAAGTTTCATATTGAACATGTTGCTAGAACAGATTTTCTGAGTTCTTCAGAAATTTTGTTTGTTTTGGGGAACAGACATAACAGCTTGGCTTTGGTTCTGCTAGGTCAATGAATATCTACCCGACACTGACAACTATCTTAGACACTACATTCAGCAGTACAGGATCAGAATTGGGTCAGGTTTTATTTTGCTGATTCGCTGATCGGTTAAAATGTGCTTAGATCGGCTCTGATCTGGATTCGCTAGATCAGTTCAGGACATCAGTAACAATAATATCAAATAAGTCACAATAATGAACATTTTAATATGGACTCTTACGGACTCTTCCCTGCATAAGCCATGTCTGTGTTTTTATATTTTGCTGTTTAATCACCTGTCAGGTAACCTTACCCGACCTTACCCAAAACCTAACCCTAACCCTGGGCCTAATCCTAACCCTAACCTTAGCCTCAACCCAAAACTTAATCCTAACCTTCATACGTTTTTGACATGTTACTGAGAGTCCATTAAGTGTTTGTTTCATCTAAAAAGGACCGCTCAAAATAAAGTGTCTCCGCAGATGATGGTATTAGCAGTGAAAGTAAGATTAGCACTGAGACTTTCATCAGCTGCTTTCCAGTGGAGTGAATATTCATAGTGCTTGTTCTGAGGTTTAAGCTGGCAGGGTGGAAGTTACAGTAGCCACTGAGGCATCTCCAAGTGTCTGGCCTCCAAGTACTGTATATTCTACTCCCAAGTTGAGGGAGAGAGCAGTGACTGGCCAATACAAATTGGCTCATTAAATGCAGGCAAGGTGCCTCGCCATCATTGCTTCATTGGGAGTCATGGTGTACTTAACTGTCCCAACACCCTTTAAGAAACCTTTTGCAGAGCTCCACAGTGAGTTAATTTGGATTTTCTGTCCTATTTTGATGTCTTTGTTGCGCCACTGCCCTCTGTGGAGTATCTGATTCCTGAACTTCTCCAGTCAGGGTTTGGCTTTCATCAGGTATTTCCTGGCTATATATATATATGAGAGGGATAGTTATAGGACTGATAGGACTGACTGATGAGTAGGCTAGCTGCTGTATGGAACATGAGAATGTATAGCAGTGGCAAAGTTAAAAAACCTTATAGTAGTAAGTTTTGTTCTTTGCTAGTTGCTAGGGGTAATCCTGCTTCACCTAACAACACACATAGACTGTTTAAGTTTTATATTCTAATTGTACTCCAACCTAAGTGTGCGACATAGTGTCTATACCTATACCTACTAAACCTGGCAATTAACAGATGAGTTGAATCAAGTGTGTTTGAGCAAGGAGGTCATCAAACTGTGCTGGGCCCGCCAGGACCAGAGCTGTGCACTTCTGCTATAGATTTTGTCTTAGTAAGGTTTGGGTCTGTGCTATACTCAAGTGTTTTCCCTAGAAAATGTTTTAGTAGACAGCATTAATTATTGAGGGGGTGGAAAAATGCATAAAAGAGAGTGAAAAGCTTGTTTTAGACCATAATGTTAATTAGTGTAGCACACACACACACAAAGCTCAGTTTTATGCTTCATCTCATATATGGTTTATTGTGCAGTCTATGGCAATAGTCAAAACAGCATATGGGTTACATTTTAACTTGCAGAGCCTTGAGGGATCAAACTGTTCTCGCTGTCTCTAGCAAAAGATGTGTTCTGAGATTTGTTTCTTGGAAAGAGGGCTCACTGTCTAAATTAAATGACTTGTGGTCATTTGCAAGTTTCATGCTTTTCTGTGTTTGATGCCTAGTGGTCTCACCTTCTCTGTGTTTCGAACTGAGAAATGTTTGCATTTGTTCTTGACAGGGAGGCTTATGGTTGGTCATCCTTCTCCCTGTTTTTGCAAAGACTGTTATCTCTTCTTTTTCTAAGTAGTAGACCCTTGTCTCTTTAACTTTGAACAACACTTTTTAACATTGTAACAAATACAGAATATAGGGAATTTTAAAAGATTTACATTATTGTCCCAGTGCTTAACAATGCACTGTGTATTGGAGCCAGCCAGCTGCCAGCCAAACAGCATCACCCATTTTTGATCTGTACTCAGCACTGGTATTATTAGCACTACAGGCTGAGTGTCATTGACTGATCAAGCCTTGTTGGAGCACCATTTCAGTAAGTATAATGCAAAGCTCTAAGAGTTTTACTGGCTATTAAAGGCAAGAGGGTTGTCATTTCTCTATTGATATGTACACTTATGTCAGACTCCACAGCTGTGTTTAGTAAGGATTAAATTATATGTTCGGTGATTCCCTTTCATTCCTTTCGCTGTCTTTCTCTCTCACTCTTGAGATGGTACTTTGCAGGGCATTAAACGGTTGTAATTTGTCAATTATTGATTTTGGCTGCTTACTTAGAGGCAGCGTCATCTCTTGAGTAATTCTGAGTAAGGATGTGAATTGCTTACCTGGCCATTGCTCTATATAAATAACATCAATGGTATGATGACATACACAAAGATATGTACATTCCTCTAAAATAACAGTTCTCAACCCTGGTCCTAGAGGCCCACAGCACTGCACATTTTAGTGTTATCCCTGATCCAACACACCTGATCCAACTCATTAGCTACAGAACAATCCCTTACTCAGTTGAAGTGGGAGTATTACAGCAGGAAAAACACTAAAACGTACCAAGCAAGGGGCCTCTGGAATCAGGATTAAAATCACTGCTCCGCCATTGGATCACATCAAATAGCGAGCTAACTGAGCAAATGGTATAATCTTACTAAATTGTGCAAGTTAGCCTGAGAACCTAAAGGATTTGCCCTGTTTATGTTGTAATCAGGGTACCACTGATGCATGTACTATGTGCCAGAAACATCTGGTCATTTTTTTTCTTGAATGCTTCGGGGATATATAGGGTGTTGCTGATGACTTTGGCAAGTAGAAAATGAAGCAAGACCTTGTGTGAATTCCAAGCTGCAAGAGAATTGTCCATCACTGAGAGCTCAGTGTTCTTTCCAGGCCTACTCATCCATACTGCAGAGTGTACTTCTTTCAATGTGTTCTTTCTGCTTCATTCTCTCTATACACACACATACCCCCTCTGGAGCTCCTTGATTGTCTGCGTCCAGCTCTTCCTGGGCTGGATATCGCACATGAAGTTAGTTCAGGTCAGTTCTGATGCTCTCTGTCTGTACTCACTACAGTAAGCATCAATGTTTCAGAGATTTGTGACTAATTAGCATAACATTTTAGCGCTTCCTGTATATCCCTACCGTGACACTGGCTATGTTTACATGCAAAGATTTTCCCTGTATCAACTGAACTTATTCCAGTTATAAATTAGGACCTAGGTGTTTATATGCACATGCTCCTCAACAATCTGATGAAAATCTCCCTTTACATGCACACATGCAGTCAGATCCAAAATTATGCACATACGTAGAGTACCACTTAGTGTAGACGTTACCATGACAACGAGCATCACGTAAGTGTATATTAAATAAGGGTTGAGAGGGAGACATCATGTCCTGCAAAATTCTGAGACACATATGCTGGATGCTAGTCCCACTACCGATTAAATGAAACCTCTGGATGAAAGTGTGCAGTACAGTAGTAAAGTAGCGGTAAAATACAGTTTTACCATCCTGCTAACTGTTTCCTCTGCAGACAGGTTTCTGGCTCATCATGTTGAACGGCATAAACCTTTGCTATGACGCATATGCCCATGCACAGAACGTACTTAAACTTTCCGGTGGGGAATCAGAAACAGGCTTTTACATAGCTATCATTCTTCTGTTTAACTGATTATTTAGAGGGCTACCCATCTTGTTCAATCGGATAGAAATTCTATTCGGAATGGCTTCAAGCGGACTAGTCTATTACGACTGAGCTGTATAAATGGATGTATTCTATTCCGATTGGGCTATTAGTCAGATCATTAACGAATCATCAGGCTACATAAAACGTGACTTATTAGGGCTAGACTTTCAGTTCAGGCCATTGGACCATTATTGTTACAGTTTTCCCAGCACTAATTTTTGCATTTTACTAATACACAGTCTTCAAAATGCAAGACTGCTGTGGAAAACACTTGGACTGGCACTGGAATAATTTTTGTAACTTATTTGAGTGTGGGAAAAAAAAAGAATTGGTTCAATAAGAGGGCCGATTTTATGACATTATTTCTGTAAACTGTATTTTGTACCTGGAACATATAATATTTGTAAGGCTAAAAGTGACCTTTGACCTTTCCTAATTTTTATTATAAAAAGGCTGTCCAAGTCTTTATTGAATTCCCAGTCTAAACGCCATTAATTATCTTAAGTCATGAAGTTGTTCATTTTTCAGGTGATATTTCAGAGTAGGTTAAATGTATGATAATCCACTTGCATTAGGGAAAATAAACAGTAGTTTAGTAATTAAGAAGACAACAATTGTTTAATAACTGGTAGACCACCAAAACTGTTACAATCCAATAATCAGTGCTTAGAGCTTTCATCTTTGGGAGAGAGGTGACAATAAAGCTTCAGTCTTGCTTCAGATCTGATCTGTCCATCATTCCAGTGTGAGAAGACAACTCAGCATTTTGGGTCTGAAAGGATGTGTAGCTGTCAAGTTGTTGTTAAAGGAAACAGAGGAAAAAGGAAAAAAAATTGCAAATTCAAAAAAGAGCTACTGGTGTTCTCAGAACAGTGGACTGACCACTCCAGCATCCAGCCCTTAACATCTTTGAATGTGTTGTGATTACTAGGATTGTGAAAAGCAGAAAATGGAACCATCCTCTAAGACTGAACTTTGGAGGTGTGGAAATATATCCTTGCATATTTCTGTGAAAAACTGAAAGAAGTAGTCTTTTGGAACGAATGGAAGCTGTAACAAAAATGAAGAGTGTAGACACTAAATACTGAAAAAATCACATTATATTTTGTTGAGGCTTCTGTGTAATTTTCTTCATAATATGTCTTTTTTTCTTCCCTAACTTCTGCTTAATGGCCACTTTGACTGTGATTAAATAAATGAAGGGTGGTGTCTGACTTTTGCATAGTAATGTACCTCTATCCTAAACATGTTCATCTCACACAATATAACAACAATTGCCTCCATTCAGGACCTGCTAATCTCATTTTAAATGCAGAATCAAATAATTCCAATCCATATTCATAGTTTTTCTTTAAAACACAGAGGTTTATTCCGCATCTGTGATCTGTGAACACACTGCAATACTATCACCATATTTCTTGATACATTGTCATGGCAACTACAGAGAGTCATACAGTTGTGTGCCAAATGGGTAAATGCCTGTTTCTACTGACATGTTTCTTAATTTGGTCTAGAGAAACTTTTAAGTGTATAACATAGCTTGTCAACCTTAAAGAATAGAGAACTCCATAATATAAATGATAAATAATTAATACCTGTCTTTATTGTAAATAGGTAATCTTTATGGTTTAGCCATAGTTCTGCCTTTTAGCATTGGACAAGGGTAGCATCTTGCACACTTGTGCTTGGCACTTTTAACATTTACTTTACAGACACGGTAGAGCTGGTGGCCATTTTGATAGCCCTTTTATCTCTTTAATTGGTGGGTAAGCAGCAGTGCACCATTACTGAAGGGAATATTATACAGAAGGGTTGTGCATGAAGACATCCTGAGTAAGAGAAAAAGCTGGCATGGCATCTGATCTCTGGTCCAGACCCTACGGCTGTCTCCTTTCCTCCGAGCATGGAGGAATGAATGCTTTGATGCCCTGCCTTTTTAAAAGATAGAACAAAACAGAGGAAGGAACTGAATCACTAATAGGGATGATTCTGAATTTTAGTAGTCATGAAAATCTAAAAAAAATTAAAAATAAATTAGAATCTAAGCAGTCTAGCTTCTGTAACGTTATATGTTCTCATTCTTCAGAATTGTGACGTGTACCACACCAGGGGGCAGGGCAGAGCCTGTGTCTTGCATTTTGATCAGAGGTTTTATTTAATTCAAGAAAACACCGAAAGACTATTGCAGCTGTCTAAAGGCTGCTGCACACTGGAAAAAACGTCGTCACAAGAGCATAGCTATACAACATTTGAGGTATGTTGAGCTAAGAGACATTGAGCATTGCTGGAAATTACTGTCAGGTGGTGCACATGGACATTGCGTGCTTTCCGCCAGATGTCTCCACTGTGTGGGAGCATTTCTTTATGCCAAGCTAGCAATAAAACCTTTGAAGGTTTAGAAGTGCCTTGTAATTAAAGCATAGTCTCTGTTTCTTACATTCTCTCATACATACATGGAGAAAGACAGTTGCTTGACGTTTTGCACGCGTAATTGCGTGCTTCGCTACGAAACAGAAGGAAGGAGAATTGGACTTGGAATACTATCAAGTGAAGGAGTTGGTTTTAAATATTTTATCACTCACTTAGACACATTTTTAATCACTTTCATAGTCTTTAAAGTTTAAAGGTAGGAATTGCAAAACATCCCAAAGACTCCCAGTGGAACAGGTGGAAACTTGATCACAGTGTTCATGATGTTTAAAAAAGTTAGTAACCTGGTTGCCTTAAAATTAGTTATCAATATATCAAGTTCAATAGTAAGTTTCAAAAGTAAGTTCAATATAATCAGGTTCAATATAATTTAAACTTTAAGGCAGCCAAGTTAACCATGTTAATATAACTGGCCTCACTCACTCTGAGTGGATAAGATAATTCTTTCTTCCTCCCAGTACTCAGCGCAGTGCGAGCCAATACAGGTGCCTGTTAGCTGACACATCAGAACTGACAGAATAAAGTTCTCTTCCAAATCCATATAGAGCTGTTCAGTCGTTGTGTTAGTGACAGTTCGAAAAGATGTAGTGGCTGGCTTCATGAGTCTCAGAGGAAACACATGCTACCCTTCATTCCCCCAGCTTGGTAGCATTATGTGATGGAGGAAGACCTATCTAGCAGGTAGAAATGACAGTGACTAAATTGGTATTCAAAGTAAGGAATGCACCATAATATCAGCCATCGGGAAAATTTCCACCCCCCTCAGCGGGTCATTGTGAGTTTGATCACAAACACCGACACAACTGGGGGGCATTCAGAATGGCATACTGCGTACTGCACGTATATATACTGTACACTGCATGCTGCTCTTCATGGTTGTATACAGTGTAGTATCCAGTATACAACAAAAACCATGTGCCATTCCACAGAGCAGGGCCATGACTAGACTACCATAATGTAGGCCTTAGCCAATCAGATCTCAAGGTCCACCCCATTTTCCATTTTCCAGTTACGTCCTCCTGAAATGATTGTGTTGCATTTTAGGATGAGGTATATTATGGGAATAGCTCTGGCTGCTTACTAGAGTATTTTGCTAGAGTAGTACATCATCCATGTATCTTTGGTGTACTGGGGAAATTCATATTTGTCACATACTGCAAACTGCTTTTTTTAATACTACTTTTGAGCCCAATCTGTTTACACAGCCTGAGAGAGCATAACTGGCCCTCCCTGCAAAAGTCTGTTGGCTGATATAACAGAATTGGCAGTTAGCATTCTCCAAGCATTTTAAGTTGCCCATTGATGTTGCGTTAGCGGCAGTTTTGGTAAGATGTGGTGGCTGGCTTCATGTGTCTTAAAGGAAGCATGTGGTAGCCTTCACTCACCTGGCTTGAAAGCATTGTTTGATAGAAGGAGACATAGCAAAGTGGTAGGAATTGGACATGACTCAAATTAGGGAAGGAATTGGGTAAAACCTTCTCCAGTGTGACTCCACAGGAAACATGGCATCACGCTCAATATGCAGAATACAGAAAAAACAACAAGAGCAGAAAGGAAAGTCCCCACTATCACGCTAACACCATCTGTAGCCAAAAACTTAAGTGCAAAGTGTAAAGTATAAGTAAAAAAATAATGGAATTCATTACCAAGAATGACAAATTGTTATTTGTTGTTGAGGACGATTTTGTGGCACATACTGTAGCCCATACTGTAATTGTGTTAGTATTTTAGTTTTTATTTATTGTCAGCTTTTTTGGTTTTCTGCCAAATTTGGTCCTGAATTTTGCTTTCAGCCAAGGATTTCTCATTTTTTCTCATTTTTTTTCAAAAACAAACAAAGAAAAATAACTAGATAGAATTGCTACATGGAAAATTGTGGGCAGTGGTTTGAAAAGAATAATGACAGTTTACTTTTTGATATTTTGCTGTTAAGAATGGAATTAAAATGATGCTGGAATGTACTGGCTGCTCTGGTCCCTGTGGAATAGCGGCAGCCAAGAGTGCCTCAATCCTAAACTACACACGTAACAATCTTATGGTACACACATAAAGTGTATGCAGTGTTCTCATTACATCTGTGTCATCAGAGGACTTATTTCCCAGCAGGCATCCATCTCCTGTGTGTTATCTCTTTATATTACAGTTACTGCTCTCTACTTTCCAAAGTGTTGGTAAAGTGACTTGTTCCTTGTCTCTTAAAAAGCAAAAGCATCTGATGTTTAGTGGGCAAAAGTGCCTTTGAATTACTTGTAGTTTAGAAGTGTCTAGCTGGAGAGCACTTCTTACTTAGCATGTTTAATTAATGTATTTGACTTTCTATGCTTTTATATTATTATTGCTATTATATTATTATGAAGAAAATGTATTGTGTTTAACCATCGTAAGATTCACCCTGTTTGTGAACGACATTATTTGTACAGTAATGCTGCAAGTGTTTGTTGTAAAGTGTACAAGTGTTTTTATTGTACACAAATGGATATGTGAATCACTGAAGTAATCAAAAACATATAAACTGAAAATCATAATAACACCTAACCGATCTTAAACATGGCTAAACATTCTCTTAAACAGTATTTAAATGTGAAATGTGCAAGGATGCTAAGATGCTTTTTAAACTTTCAAACTTTAAAGGCAACAGTGACATTGAACGCTTTCAAATGGCTAATAAGAAAATCCCGTTCAAATATACCCGGCCGGTTGAAGATTGGCTACACGAGAAAGGTAACCTTCACAAGACCTTAATTAATCCTTGTTAATTTTTGTTTTCATTTGTTTTCCTTGTCAAATCGTTTTGTCATTGTTATACAAATAATTGGCCTGACAAGCCTTTAAACCCTTAATGAACCATAAATTGTTTAATTTATTCCCCCCCTCTTTTTTGTGTTATCTCCATTAAATCATTTTGAACCATACACCAGTTAAAGGGACTGGTAATGAATAATAAAATATGTCAACTGTTCTAAGAAAAAAAAATGAACCATTTGGAAATAAGTCGTATTAAAGCCAATATGCTGTATTTAAGTAAAAAAATGATGATGAGCATACTTATTGAGCATCTTTTGTAATAACATTGGAACAGTTCGTTTAAGTGCATACAAGCATGGTTACATGCACACTTAATTATAGAATCGAATAATAAAACTTCATTGTCGACCTCATCTCTGTACACAACAAAATGGTGCTGATGCATTTTAATGCCACAGTGATGGACATTTTTGTTGTGTTTTATTATTATCTTTTAATTGGTTACTCTTTGAGGAGATAAACACCTCTTTATAGCTCGATTTTCAAACAATGCTGGGGTGGAGTATAACAAGTAGTTAAATTTAGCACTTAATTCCTTACAATAATATGAATATTAAATGGTTTTAAAGGTCATTGCCTAAACCTCATAAGATGATTATAAAGTCCCTTTAACACTGTTTAAAGCCTCTCCAAAATCCCATTAGTGGTAGTACATGCATGAATCAACATGATATTTCTTTGATGTGTATGAGATGATATTTTTTTTCCCTCCCAGTCATTTCATGCCCAGTGGGATATAATTGTGATTTTTTTAGCAGTGCTAACTATAGTGATGTGTTTTTTCTCTTTTCCATTTGAGGAGCATCATTTGCCAGTAATGTAACTCTTAGAGAACTCAAGAAAGCATAAATTTGACATTTGGAAATTGATGTACACAGAGTATACAACATATTAAGAATGTCTGCCTTATAGTGTGTCTAATTTATTAGTCATAATGATTATTTTTACTTAGTAGAACTCGGACAGTGTACAGTGTAGAGTGAATGTTATAAAGTTAGGAACGATGGATGTGACTGCGGTTCTGCTACGATTTTGTCTATAGGTCGGCAGCTCACCATCTTCAACACCCAAGCCACGATCTCAATAGGTGGAAACGATCGCAAACGTCCATATCAAGGCCAGCTTTCTGGCCTGTACTACAATGGGCTTAAGGTTCTTAACATGGCCGCTGAGGGTCATGCCAACATAAAGGTGAATGGCAGCGTGAGGCTGGTGGGAGACGTACCTACCAGTCGGAGCCCTTCCCGGACTACCACCTCCATGCCCCCTGAGATGTCCACCACTTTCATAGAGACCACTACAACCCTGTCCACAACGACAACCCGAAAGCAGCGCTCCCCACCCACTATCCAGGTAAAACATTTTATTTCTAATCTTTCTCTATATCTCATCTAATTTATGTGACAAGTTCTGATTTGTTTAAATTGTTATTACTTTGTTTAGAAAAGTGCCAATGACAGGGATGAGGACTCAAACACACTCACACACTTTTACTCTCAGAATTATTGAATTCTTTTAAATTACAATTTGTTCATTTTTTTTTCAACGACTGAATTTTCTCATTACTCATACACACACAAACACCTTTTTTTCTGTCTGACAGTGTGTCATATGTCAGTGTAATGGTGGAGTGGCCAAATACACTTTTATCTTATGATCTTCTTAGTGGTGTTAGAAAGTTTTCAGACATTTTTCTGCAGCATTTATTGTGCAATAAATTTTAAACAGTCTCTAAACAGTTTTAACCATTGGGGCGACAAAATCAGGCATTGTAGCCTCTTTCTGAAGATCCCCTATTGAAATCAATGGTACTTTAAATGAACATAATCAAATAAAATGTTTTACCCCATTTATAGCTTCTACTGAGCAATGAGGGGCAAAAGGGGAGGGCTGAGAACCTTCTGCTGTGAAAACAATTTACAGCTCTTCAAAAAAAAATAGCACTTTATCAATATTCTGAAAAGTTGGTGGGGACATGTCTGCAGTGTCCCCAGAGTAAACTTCACCTGTGAGTTTTATATTAATAAATTTGCATTTGCATCAGTGTTTAGAATATTGTTTGAGGTACAACTTTTTACTGCCAAAATGATTGAACATTTCTTCAGTTTGAGTTTTTCTGACACTAATTACCTTTCTAAAAACTACTCGTGTCACTTGTTTATCTCATACTAAATCATAGGTTTATTTTATCCATCTGCACATACGGACTCCTTACTGTACATATTATATTACTATCCTGTGTTGTGTGACTGCTACTGGCTGCTAAATTTCCTTTAGGATCAATAAAGTATCTATCTATCTACCTATCTGTCATTAGAAGCTGTTTTCTATTTTTTGGATCCACTTACATGGTAATCTTTTTCAAGTACTTAATCTATTTTACTCTTAAGCTACATTCAAATTAGAGTTGTGTCATGGAGAAACACCGAAGAACCCCATGAACCTCTAATGTTGCTCCACGGCACTCCAACAAGTACTTTCAAAACGGTCGTGACCAGAAATGTGACCAAGTCCATGCGTGTCTGGTAGCCCATGGTGTCAGTTTGTGAGTGCAAAAAGAGCTTTCGTCTACAGAAGATAATGTCCAATGGCTTGTTGTGTCTGCATGTGTGTCAGTCCAGACAGTATGTGCTCTCAACAGCTTAACAAAATGCTTTTTTTAACACAGTCTGACTGGGGGGCAGTTAATGTCCTGGCCCTGCCAAGAAAGTAATCACACTGAACATTTCATTGATGCTAGAGGACAAATTGAAGCAGCAGTTGTGTTATTAAAGCCATAACTCTCACTGGAGCCTCATACAGTGACAAGCAGAAAGATGCATTCTCTTCTCATCTTTAAACAGATAATCCACAGCAAAATAATGATAACCTCTCATATCACCTTAGACTGCTGCAGTGACAGCCAGGCCTAAATTGTCTCCAGACATTACAGAAAATATTTCCTCTAGCGAATCAAAAAACTACAGATGTGACAAGACAGGATTTAGTGCCTTCTTCATGTGCAAAAAGTGGAGATGACCAGTCAATACTGAGAATACAGACATCTTTGAAAAGCTTCTGATGGCTCAAGATCAACTTGCGCTAGCCAGCACTGCACCCAGGTCAGAGCACAGTGCAATTGTTCCTCATGACATACTTCTAGTGTTTATTACTCTTGTCATGTTTAACTTTCAAGTCAAGTATTCGAATTTAATAAAACAATCTTTACAGACCAAGTTGACATATGTAGTGTGATTTTCTGTATGTTGTGTACCAAATTTAGCATTTTAGTTATATGGTTGGTAAAGCAGTGGGACTGGTTGTCCTCAAAGTGTTTGAGTCCCTGCTTGGGAAAGCACAACACAATATACCAATTAGAATTTTTGGCCAGGAGTGTTTGCGCAAGACTCTTTTATGCAGATCATATTTGTGCAAAAAACACTGCTCAGTAGTTAGATAATTTATTACACTCTGGAATTGGAATGAGCTGACGATTCCTGCTGACAGTTCTTGACCTGCCTAATCAGTCCTAAGGAGTAAATAAAGATTTATTGAGCTAGTTAAGTACAGAGACTTTACAGCTGGAATGGTGTCCAAACTTTTGCACATGCCTTAAGTCACTGTACAATGCAATCTGCAGAAAAATGTTGTATTTTAAAATGGTTAGCTGCAGAGGTTTGTTTACTTCTTTTTGCTTTAAAAATCAACAAAATGTAATTTGGCCAGGGTTATCAAACTTTTGCATACATTTGTTTTCAGTGACTTGTGGAGTGTTATTGTTTGGTACCCAATCAATGATACATGGTATTGGATCAGTGCCATCTCTGATATTAGTACATAAAATATTGAAAATTGAAACAAATCTTTACCTCAGAATCAGAAATCGCATCAAGCCTGAACATGTGCCTCACTATACACCTGTTCAAATAATATATCTTCCTAAGGTGTGGACCCCTACTGTTTTTTAGGTTTATGCTTATAAAAACACTTTTTTGATGCCATTGTGCTGATGACCTGAATTAGAATTGCTCTTTACGAGTTTCAGACCTCACTGGTTGCCCTAAATGTGGTGACATGAGACTGAAGTACACCAAAGCCCTCAAGCTCAGCTGCATGTTGTGGTCAATTTGCTCAGTTGTCTCCCTCTGACACCGCCATACAGCTCTGTACCTCCTGTGGGTTAATTTTAGTATGTGTGTGGGAATATCATAATCATAATTGTGCAAAGGTCAGTCACCAAGACCAGCAGGCAGCTCTTTTGCAATTCATGTGTTAACTCGATTTTGCTCCTTTTTTCCCCCCACAGTGCTGCCTCATTCCCTCAGTGCTATACACTGAGAGATGGATATTGGGTAACCAATATGCTTGGTGGTCCTAATTACAGGGAGGTGGTAGACAGATAGGGGATCCCAGAGCATATGGCTCATTAAAGGACAGGGAGGCAGGGGGAGCTCCAGGAAGCCCACTGAAGCTGCACATCCCTGCAGAGACCACGTGAGCACAGAAAGAGCCCTTCCATCTAATTCTATTCTCCTGACACTAAAGGTCTTTGAAAGACATTAAATGGATATGCATGAGTGCATTCTAGGAATTTAACTGAATACAAATACAGTAATTAAAATAAACAGATAATATTTTCTAAGCAGATAGGAATAAAAATATGATTAGATGGTGCACTCTTTTTTTGCCTGTCTAAAAGTTTTGATTTGTAGGTTACTTTTTAGACCCACAACCCAGAAGATACCATAAGATACACCACATCAGTCCTTTTCTACAGCAACCTGCTCTCTATCTTGCTAAAAGCCAGACCTAAACATAGTCTTATGTCCAATTCCATAGGCCTGTATTCACTGGAATGAAACGGACAACATCAGAAGTCTGCAAATTGCATGTTACATATCACAATTATTTAGTAGGAAACAGAAGCCTTTTGTGCATTCATATTTCTCTTGTATGACCAAATGAATCAACAGTGTAGAATTTCTAGATAAATAAACTTGGCTTGGTTGATAGTTCAGTCTGTTTGAAGAAGGAATTATGCTTTACTACAATATGATTTCAGTTTAACATTGTTAAATAAAACAAATTCTCATCTCACATCATCTCATTGACACTTACTAGCAGGCCTTGGCAATGCATGACACGTTCCTGTTGGAGTCTCACCTCAAAATAAATAAAAAAAAAGTATTGTTCTTCCTCCTTCTCTTGGGGGTTTTACCCTGCCACTGTCGCCACTGGCTTGCTCATGGGGGCTCAGGCCCAGATTTTCTTTCAGTAATGCTGATTTTTTTTTGTAAAGCTGCTTTGTGACAACACCTGTTGTAAAAAGCGCTATATAAATAAACTTTGCTTGCTTGCTTAATTAGTATATAGTTTCATCACGTTTTAATAAGTATACATTTTTTTTACATTTTATTAGGCTTTCATCACTTGCATGAAACGACACAAAATGTATTATATTAAGATTATGACAGCAAAAAGACAAAGATTTTTCTTACTTTTTGTAAAAGCATCCCCTGGTAGCTAAGAGGGCGATTTTTTGCACAAAGCCCATAACGTTGTTTTCTAATTGTAGAACCATTTACAGAAACATATTCCATGTACTTTTAGAAAAGACAAAGCCCTATAATTATCTGAAATTGATAACCAACTTAGTGTTGCTGCAGAAATTTCATGTACCTAGCCTGTATTTAAACTGTATCAATTTTATCACAGACAATTCTGGTAAAGGCAAATGGCTTGAAACCGTTGTATCTCAAATGTAACTCATTTACAAGTTCATAATCAAAAAACATCTTCAATGATTGAGTTTACAGTATGTTATTAAAATAATTTTAAAATCAAGAAAAGCAAAACTCATGGAAACCAGATAAGGCACCCAGTGTCTGAGGATGTCACTTGATTGTAATCAAGTCTGCAGATCTGCAACAAAGTATTAAAAATGATAGTTTTTAATATTGATAGTAGATTATATTCATTTGTTCTTGTAATTACTTATGACCCCCTAAAATTTATTTCTGTGTATAAAAGGGTGTTTTTTCTATGGTTCACTTAGTGTACATGTAAGATTGTTTACTGGATGTGCCCTTGAGAGTCCTAAATCTTCAGCAGTTTAGTGTTCAGATCAACACCACTCAAACCAGCCCCTTCTGAAGATGCAGAGAAAATGTGCTCTGTGTAAATATACCATTTTTTTTGCATTCATCAGTCCAATTTTGATGTTTTCTTTTTGATGCTATATGATATGATATACTCATATCATAATGACAAAAATTTCACTGCATGTACTACCAGAAATAACATACATTAACATTACATGTTTGACAGGCTTAACAGATTGCCCTGCTGCCCTTTTCCCTTTTCTTGACTCCACCCTTTAGCCAAATTGTTATGAATATTATGAAGCTTTCCTTCTTTAAATCCCAATTCCCTGCTTATCTCTCATCCATTTAACTCATTGCATGTGTCCTCTGACTGTCCTGTGTTACAGATTCATCTGCACCATTTCTGTTACAATTGCAGAACCTCATGCAGTAACTGGATGCTGATCTTTTTTCTCTAGGCCAGGCTAGTAATTCAAACATCCTGTATACCCTCTCTAATTTTAGCCAGGCAAAGCTCATCACAAGCAGGGCAGTTCTGTGGGACTGTTGTTTGTCACCCATTCCCTCATGACCTTGTATGCTGTGGCAAGGGAGTAATTAAAGAGCTGCGAACATTCCTTTTTTTGTACAGCAGGATGAATTGCTCTCTTTGAAACTGGCTGCTATAGCTTGGGTCAATTAAAGCATGCTGGAAACTGAGGCATGCTGTAGAGAACGTGCACAAATACTTTTCCTACTTGTGTTTCATGAGAAGTTTTATTTGTTTTATGATGCTTGAAGACTTGGACAATTGAACATATTTTAACATAAGTGGCTTCGCTGTGATGGTGTGATGACTGCATTGTCAAATAATAAAAAATGCTATTAATTCTTTGCTATGAAACAAAAAAGAACAAATGTGGGAATTTAAAAACCATGCAGTCCTATGTGGACGCACAGACATTATCTAAGCCACTTATCCTTCTGGATCGCAGGGGGTGCTGGAGCCTATCCCAGCGGTCATTGAGCATATGTGGACAGTGCACATTATTTTAAAATAGAGTTTGAACTTTCCCACTCTTATGAAATGTCAGTGTTTCAGAGTTTGAATGAAAAGATTCAAGGCAGACTGTAGAACAGATATGGCCCAGTGCCACTGATTCACTCAGATCAGAAGTGACCCGATTGAAACTGAGGCTTTTTTAAATGCTTTCAGTTTGTAGTTATCTGTGCCATTGGAAAGTCTGGGTGTACGGAGCCTACATTCAGTATCTGACTACCATGTCAGTGTTACAGCTGTCCTGAGAAAAGTTCACCATTCAAGTAATATCTGGTCAGCAGTGGTCCTATGGTAGTTCCTTTCCATTGACAGACAAGGCAGAGGGTAGCTGATAAATTGTGCGGCAATAGAGCTACTGTGCATCTAAAATAGCCAAAGAATGGAGGTATTTAATGTAATGTTTCTGTTATTTTGTGCTCTTCCTGTGCATTTTTTTAACATTTTTCTACAGGAAGCATTTCTTGCACTTTATGGTCACAGCAGTATACTAGGTCACCATTCATATTCTGCATCTAGAAATTAAACTCACCAGCTGCACTGCATGCCACATCATGGTTTGCAGCCTTAAGGTAGCAAGGCACCATCCAGGCTTTTTATGGCCATTCAAGCTTTTCATTGGTGATTTTTTTGTGAACTATTCAATTTTTCTTGTCACGTTGATTATGCTGTTCTACTTAAAATTGCATTCTATATCAGAATGTTTGCTTAGTTATTTCCTTTGTGTTAAAGGGTAGGGTCAGGTCATTGTTCCTTCTAAGGTGCCACCATTTAGGAATGTTACATTATTTACACTATTAACTTTAGCTGGCCCGTTTAGCCACTAGCCTTATTAGTTCTCACACTCTCAGAAAGGCCTGAGAATTTCAGATCTTTGTCTTCTCTACTCAGCAATTTAACCATAAAAGAAAAAAAAGGAAACTAAGACACTGAGTTCTATAAGGTATATTTTTTTATTGTAAGCATGCTGGCCCTGATGTAGCTTTGGTGAAATAGATGTCATGTACAACATACTTTGCTTTTCGGTTCAGTTGTTTGTTTTTAAAACAGATATTTTTGGTGTTCATTGCAGGCCTAGATATTTGCCTTCATATGTCAGTTTGGATTTTGGTTCTCAAAGAAACAGTACGGACATGGATGTACAGGTTCATTTTGAGCAAGCCAGTAAGCAAGAATAAACAGAATGACAGTTAGATTAGCATCACACAGAGTGTCTGTTGTTGTACATGCTCTTTTCACATCACAGAGTTGTAACTGATTGACTCAAAGTTAATTATTATATGTTTAAATTCTATTTGCTGTGATCATACAACACCTCAGCTGCTTTGCCACTACAGAGTTCCTTGGTTTTGAGTTTGACTGTACAGTCTGACAGTACAGGGTATGCCATTTGGATCCTTTAACACACAATTAGCCTACACATAACCAAGACTCCCACATGTTCTGTCTTTTACTGAGTGGAGTTAGAATGTTGAGTGTTGAGCATTGAGGCATGCTTAGACACAGGAAGGAGATAATGAAGACTCAAGAGGCCAGTGTCTGAAGGGCAGGTCAAAATTAATTTTAAAGTTATGTTGAAGATTAGCCCACTCCCTTCCCCTCTAGGCTACACTGCTCTTCTTTTTGGTCACCAAGTTGCACAATAATAATACATGCATGCTGTAGTAAGACACACTTATAGTACAGCCATTATCTGATTTCAACAGATGTTGCCTAATTAGTCAAGTGTTTGTTAGCATACTACAATTTCTTCTATCAGATTAAAGCTGTTATCAGATTTAAAGAGATCCGCTTAAGAGACCTGTTCCAAAATCAGATTATTCAGTACATGTACACTCTGTGGTCAAAAGCATGTGGAAAACTGACTTTTACACCTGTATAAGATTGTTAGACACAAGGGCTCTGTGAAGATAAAGACTTTGAGTAGATGTAGTTCCTCCAAACTAAATGTCTTTATAGACCTCACTTTTTGCACAGGAGCATAGCAATGCTGGTACAGGAAAGGGCCTTTCCTAAACTGCCACAAAATTGGAAGCATATAATTGTCTAAAATGTCTTTTGTATGCTGTAGCATTAACATTACCTTTTAGTGAAATGAAGGGGCCTAGTCCACACCCTGAGAAACAGCACCAAACAATTACCCCTCCTCTGCCAAACTTTACTGTTAGCACTATTCATTCTGGTAGGCAGTGTTCCCCTGGAATCCACCAAAACCCAGATTTGTCCATCAGACCCACAGTGAAGTGTAATTTATCACTCCAGAGAGTCCAGTGGTGGCATGCATTTCACCACTCTTGCTGATGCTTCATTTCATGAAGTTTCCAGCCCACAGTTCTTGTGCTGATATTGCTTCAAGAGGCAGTTTGGAAGTGTGAAGTGAGAGATGCAAAAGAGAATAGTTGATTTCTCCACTGTGTGAGTTTGCGTGGCTGAGCTATTGTTGCTTCTATATGATTCCATTTACAATAATGGCACTTAAGTTGACTTAGAGAGATCTAGCAGGGCACAAGTTTCACAGACTGGCTTGTGGAAAATGTGGCATCCCATGACAGTGCCACATTTAAAGCCACTAAGCTTTAAATTTAAATAAGCTTTTATTTGACTACTGCAAATGTTTGTCAATCGAGTTTGTTTGGCTGTGTGTTTGATTTTATTCACGTTAGCAATGGGTGTGTCTGAAATGTCCGAATTCAGTAATCAGGAGGGGTGTAAACATACATTTGGCCATATAGTATATACCACTAATCGTATTTCTTTTGTTTTTTTTTTTGTTGTTGTTCATCTGTACACATGCAGAATCAAACCCAAATAGAGAAGAGCTGCCTCTGAAGCAGTAAACAGTACAGACTCAATCCAACACTAAAAATGGCAGCAAATACTAATACTAGTAATATATATATATATATATATATATATATATATATATATATACACACACACACATACAGTCATGCAAACATTTATGTGCCCCTTGTGCACTAAATGTGCAGACAAAAAAGCCATATTTAAGTTTGCTCCCTGTAGAGAATGTGTTAACTTATTTTTGCTTAGAAAATCAACAAAATATGCAATTCCACTTGGGGTCTTCACACTTTTGCATGCAACTGTATTTATTTATTTATTTGACATGTAGTTACACTAGACAAACTACAAGAAGAGATATTGTAATGATCTAGGGGTATTGTCATTTAATAAATTTTACTGCATTGAACAGACTGAAGTCATACTCTTAGATGCTTAGTAAGTCCAACATGGTTGATTCATGGATCCTTCTTTTTGTTTCTTCTTTTTGCACATTCAGTGAACCACATTGACATGGCCACACTGCTAATGTCACATTGATTGTGTGTGTGTTGTGTGTGTTAGGAATGGATTCTTGGCCTTCTCTTATCTCATATACACTCATTTGGACAGATGAACTTACTTACCCACAAGGCCTTGGCTGCCTAGTTCCTCAGGTTCCAGCCAATCTCAGTTTCATTGGTCTGTCAAGTTTAATAATTGTAACAGCCTGGATCCTCTCCCCTAGCACTGCAAACTCAATCAGTGATATGATTTCAGAATCCCTACGTTTTGACAGGGCTTATTTTATTGCTGTGTCAGCCCTCCCTAATAAGCATGCTTGCTTGACATAGAATTGTGAAATATAACACAGCTGGCTATCCAGGTTATTGACAAAGAGAAACAGAAAGAAAGGACAAGGACAGGCATGATTTAAAAATACATACATGCAATACATGCATAAACCAAATGTCTGATATTCTTTAGTTAGTAATGATCTGTGACAGTAAAATGTATTGAAAGCCTTCTGTACAAGTATACTATTTATAAAAGTTTTTGTATACTAGACTAATTTTGAAAGTGTTATTATTAAGTGCAATCTATATAAAGGTTAATGTGCTAAGAAAAACCTCAAACTGCAGCAATGCAAAACTCATTAATGCAATAATTAAAACTCAGCAATGTAATAACCTAAAAATGCAAAAAATGCACTTGATTTAAAAATGTAATAAAACACAACAATTTAGTATTATTTTTACTGATTATGTAATACCTTCTTACATTATTTGAAATTTATGTTATCAGGGTGATCATTTATCCAGGTTAATTACTTTTTTAGGTTAAATTATTGAAACATTTTTTTTGTAATGTTATTAAGTAATATGTTATTATGTAGTAACTGATTTAACTATGTAAAGCCTAACACATTAAACAGTAAAAAACACACACACATTCGTGGGGACAGTAAAACAAAAATGGTATATTTTTAAAAATAACACAATTTACTGGATATTGATTTTGTCCAGTCTTTATTTCTGGATAATGCATTTTTAATTTATCAAACAATGTGTATGGTAGGCTTTTATGTTTACTTATCTTTTTTTTTTAACAAAATTAGACACAGCCAACACTGCAGCACCCCTTACTATAGAGACTAGAAAGCGTATGTCTGCTCATCACAGGCACATTTGCTCAATGAAGAAATGAAGAATGATGAAATCAGACAGCTGAGATGTACAAAGCACAATACAGCAAGCTTAAAAAACCTAAACAGAATAATTCCTGGCCAAAGCACACTGGCACAGCAGTCAGACCCAAAGAAGACAACATGACTGAAATCAAATCAGACAGCTAAGGTGTACAATGCTGGCACATTGATAGCGAATTGAGACTTGAGGCAATGCCGAATAGCAACAGTTGCTGTGCTGTGATTGGAGCGTTGAGAAAATAAGGCAGAGAACGTAATAATTTGATTGGCCATAATAAAGTGACAGCACTCCTGAAAATAAATCAAATTGCATTATCTGGAAAAAACTGGCTTAAAAAGGATTCTTTCCTCATCTGATTGGGCTTAATCTGTGACAATACTCCTGCTGTAAGCTACTGTTTGTGGTCCTTGAGAGGCACATTGAACATTTCTGCTGATGTTGCTACCTTTTGGACATGTATAATACCTTCAAAAGACTTTGATTTGCACTCATGCAGAGCATAGTAAGAGCAAAAGCAATTTGCCACTACCATGCAGCCAGTAGCAAATACTTGCAGGAAAACACGAACTGCAAAGAGAAGACCAGTCAAAGAGAAGAATGTTACTGGTATTGCTACACTGCCAAATAAAATACAAGCTGAGCAATTGATTAGAACACTTTTAGTATGGGTTTCTGAGTGGTCCATTTGATGGTTGCAGTGAACGAAACACGTCATTTAAGACCACAAACAAAATATCAGTTGTAAGCTCAGTAGATGTTCCCTGTAGTGCCAGCATCCGCCATGAAGGGTATAATAAAATATCAAGAGAAAACTGCAAACTGATGGAAATTGCAGCAGATGGCTGCAGATGACATAAATCACAAGTTATTTGAAGAATACAAACCTTAAATGTTTTTTAAAAATCTTAAAATTAATATTCATTCTTTAATTAATAAAAAAAATCCAGAGAGACATTACCTAAATAAAATATTTACAGGAAGCATGGTTAACATATGGCTTATACAAACTTTAATCTGCTTCTTCAGCTAGCCCATCACCTACTTCCTCTGAGGTCTTCTCACTTCTCAACCCCTCCCCCATTTCTCCTGTCCTCTTCCCTCATTGTCCCAACCTCTCTTGAGTTTTATCTTCACCATTCTTCCAGCATCCGCTAACACTTACCTCTTTATTTCATGACGTACACTGCCAAAATCTCAAACTGGCATCTCCCTGGGTCTCACAGTTCTCTCTCATGTCTAACCTCTGCTCCTGGCATTTTCCTTTCTTTATTGGCCAAGGAAAAGTCTAATGGCTTTGTAATGTTTATTTCACCTCTCCTTTCTTCAACTACCCTGTGCCCTCCATCAACACCTTTGTGACAGTCCCTACGTTCTGTTGTTCCGTACTAACATCAGTCATGCCATGCTAGGCAGGGTGCCAGATTAGCAAAGTTTAGTATTATTTATGCCTTTACAAACCTTTCTTCTCCTCCTGAATCTGTTTGTTAAAATTCTTTCAAAATACTCTGATTTTTAATATATATTGGAGACCTCTGTCTATCTTTTTTCTCTTGCCCATATCATCTCCTCTATTTTGGCCTTCCATTAACTTGGCACTTTACGAGACATTAAGAGCGTCTAATACTTAGACATGTAAGGTTCTATTTATCACACAAAGTTTGACTCCATCACGTGTTGCTGACTCCCTGATCCACTGGTCTCTCACCAGTGACAGACAAAGTACACACATTCTGTACTGGAAAACATCTATTTAAATTTCTATTATGGCTCAAGTATAAAAAACTGCTTTCATGAATATCAAATGTGAAAGAACTTTTTCAAGTATTATTCTGATGAACGATTTTTATTAACACCTGTGGGGCTACAGACATGATAAACTGAGTTTGAAAATAGACTTTCTTTCCTGCTAATTCGTTCTATCTTCAGAAATTGATTTAAATGATCAGTATTTCAAAATAGCTCAGCATGCTGGTGAAAACCAAAACTCTTGTTCCATACGCAGTTTTTTCCCAGCAACACAAGTCACTTGTAATGCAATGGAAAAAGAGCAATGGTACACAACCCCAACCTGCTGGGCAATGCAACGTTACACTTGTTACCTGACATTTTCTGTCACAAAGTTGTAGCTGTTTGGTTTTAGCTACCTGACTGGCTTTAAATGGGGGCAACACATAAAACAAATTTGCCAGTTGACCTTTCATTAAGCCATGCTGCCCCCTTACAGTGCGCTATGGGAGTTTCAATGCTAAAGGTGATTTAGCCTATGGAATTCTTAGTAATCTTTGGATTAATGCATGCAAAACACATCCAGTACAAACATAACACTGATCTCTCTCTAGCACTAAAAAAATAGAGGCTACAGTTTGCAGGCAAAAATGGAGAAGCCTCAAATAATCCATGTAGATAACATGGAGCTCAAAGTACAGCACTTCTCCTCTGGTGGGCTGGAACTTGCTGCAGCATCACTAGCATCACAATGGATTGCATTCTGCAGTGGAAACTGTACATGCAGTCAGTATTGTAGACACAGTGTTGAATCAGTATCAAAGAGTATCAGCGACAAAGATATTTTTGTGTTTGTGTTACCGTTCCAATCTGCCATTCATAAATTGGTAATACTGCATATGAATTCAATGGAGAACTCAGCCAATGACACTTCACAGGGTTTGAAAGTTTAGGGGTATTTGGAGACCTCTCTGGGGGAACTATGTCACTGCAAGCAAGTTGCAGAAGAACATTTTTGTAACATCAGTTGAGCTGCGCACCCCTGAGTGGATATATCTGAGTGAGTTAATATGGGTGGATAATCCATTTCAGACTATGTTCTGTATTCAACGAACATCTTACAATGGTAGGCAAATATAGCGTTAACAGTCCTTCTTTTGAGCCTAAGGTTGTGATGTCAGTCCATGAAGATGTATGACATTGTCCAAAGTAGCACAAAGATGCTGTCGTTTAAGCATATATTTCTCTCTGTTGACTTTTTAACAGACATCTTATGCAAAGGAGCTTTTAATTCTCAAAAAATCAGTGTGTCTAGAAAATTCTGAGACCAAGAAAAATGTTAGTGTTACTGCTTCCAGGCATTTTTATACATGAAAGAACTATATTTTATGTATTGTTTTATGTAGATCTTTTCAGAAGGTATGGAAAAATGGCTGTCACTTAATATTAAGGCCAAGACTGTAGCTCGAGGTGACCAGGGCAGGTAGAAGTGTGTTTTTACTGCAGCTACAAATCACAGAAATCAGTCTTTACAGCAGGCAGTGACAGAGCAAACAGATCTCTGAATAAAGGAAATCTCTAAATTATCCTTCAGGGTTAATACAGTATCTGTCTGTCTGTCTCTCTGTTCCTTCATCTCTCATCTGTTCACCAGTCAATCTAATTGTTTTTCCAAATTAAACACATTAAACAATGTTTAATTTTGTTAATTAAACAAAATTAAACAGTCTCCAGGAAGCTCTGTTTTTTGGGAAGTGTTTTTCGAATTACTACTGCTACAGTTCATGGCAGCTCATCAAGGAGTTTCCATTATTTGCATGGAAAAGGCTGTGTATGCAGGAGACCATAACACTGTCTGATAAGAAATTAATAGAAAATTAAAAAGTAAATGATGCACTTATTTTCCATGCCGATCTCATTTATAAGTGTAATATGTGACAACATCCGTTTATCTTTCTGTCTCTCTCTCTGTCTCTCTCTCTTTCTCTCGCACTACTGGTAAAACCGACAGACGACAGATGACATAGTGTCCTCAGCAGAATGTTCCAGTGACGATGAGGACCTGGAGGAGTGTGACACAGGGCACCCAGGTGGGATGGATGTGTTAACTTATGCTTGCTTAATTCTGGTCTCTCTCTTTCCTTTTTGATTTGCAAATGAGGGTCTTTTCCTCAAAGCATCACATCCCATGAGAGCACAGTGTAACTTCAAAAGACTCTAGAAAATATCTCTAAATGTACATTGTAGAAGTTTTCAATACCTATAGCTCTCTTGAAGTTTGTAAAAAAGGATTTTTTTTTAATGATTCAAAAGTATAAATTCAAACAGTCTGTGAACTGATTCAGTTATAACCTGAATCAGTTCATAGAAGTGTAGAGTTTGCCAGCTTAGGTCAGCCTAAAAAGTTACACTTGACGATGGGCCCCAACTAACATGGTTATGCATTTATACTAATTTTGTTTCCTCGGTTACCAGAGGAGAGTCAGACTTTACGTAAAAAGTACAAAATTAGTATCAATCTCCATGTTGTATGTGCTGATGCTTCAAAATGTATCTTGTATACAGTTGGTTTCTTGCAGTGTGTGCGTGTGTCTGACAGAGGATACATTTTGAGATGTTTAAAGGCAAAAAAAATGCTTACAGCATAAAAATATGTGATATTGTGCAGACTAACTGCAATGGAAACTACTTCTCCTGTTTGTTCATCTGTTTCCTCGCGTTGAAAGCTTGCCTTACGTTAAAACATTCTAATAGAGAACAGATATCCTCGAATTTCTGTGTTCATTGTTTTTCACATATAGGTTCTTTTCAAGGTTAAGAGGACATTCTACAGTCTTGTGTATCACAAGAGTAAGACAATACAACACAATAGAGAACAGTAGGGATAAAACATAGTGTTTTAGAGAACTTGGGGTTTGATAGATTACTCCTTTTTTTAGCTTGTGTCTTAAACCTGTCTTTAATTTGATGCTTACATGGTAGATGTTGTTTGTTTTTAAGAGCCCTTCTTGTCAGTCCTGTGCAGCAATAGGTCAGGATTAATTGCTGCACTTCAAAATGTAATCACAGCAAGAATTTTGGTTAATCCAGCTCATGTTGCATCCAGGTTATTAAAAAACATACATCCAGTCTGCTGCTTTGACAAGATCATGCTAGATCACACCCTCCCAGATTAATAAATATAAAAAAAAGGCAAAAAAAACAAAAAAACAAAACATCAGCAAATTGCCAATTGTTGACCGCCCCAAGAGCTCTAAAATACAGTGGTACAATATAATATACTATTTTTCCTTATCATCAAACATATACAGACATTTAGCAGACCACCACAGTCATTCAGTTCATGTTGACACAGAAATTCATATTCCCATCCTGACCTTTCCTGCTTCAGATTTTTTCAAAAGTTTGCATGAGTTTTCTTTCAGCTGTTTTTGGTTTGACCTCTTCATGTGGAGAAAAAAACGTCTTCCTACTGTATCCTATTAGACATCCAATTCTTTATGATTTGCATATGTTTTCATATTCTTGGTTCCTTTCCTTTTTTTTAATTCTTTTTAATTTGGTGTCCTCATTAGTCCATTTTCCAGGATAAAGTGAATCCTCTCGTTTTTCCTCATTTTGTACCGCATGAAATTTTGGTGGTTGAAGAAAAGACTGAAGTTCTCCTCCTCATTTTTATGTTTTATAACATAAGACTAAAATGAAGCATCCCCCATACTATAAACAACAGAAAATGAAAGGCAACAAAATCTTTTCTTGCCATCATCCTTTTTGGCCTTATGCAGGCAACCCCACTCTGTTTCAAGAAAGATGTGTGAAAGAATGATTTCTGCCCCCTCTCTCACCAAACCCCTCCAACACCACCACACACACCCACTCACCCCCCCCCCATTTTTTTCCCTCAATGTGTCTGCATATACATGTCTACTTGATTGCAGATGGCATAAAAGAATTTTATTGCCACAAAGTATATCTGTTTTTCTATTGTCTTTGTTGCTCTTTAATCAGAGGCATTTGTGGCATGCATTGACTGTAAACTAACTACTTGGAGGCCACCATCTACTATTGCATGGAACAGACTGGCACCATTTTACATGCTTCTTCACTCATAAGTGTGCTTTTAAACTAATCCTGTCTGCTGTTGTGTGTTTGGGACTGCTGTTGTGGAACATCTCTGCTATTTCGTCTCATGTTTCATATATGTGCTTTCTATGTTTGTCAATCTTGCAGTTTTTGTTCTTTGGATCATTCTGTGTCAAGTGTTTGGGGCCAGACACCACCTGTCACAAATCTCGGAGAGTAGTAGAAGTGATGTCAGAGGCATTGTTTGAGCATGTTTTTGGTTTGGTTGTTTATTGGATGCAGTGAAACATTTTAGCAATCACAGCCAGCCATCTTGTGTTCAGAGGTGTCCCTAACTTATATTAAAGTTAAATACTTACATAGATTTAATAACCAGTATATGCCTATATGAGCTATGCCCTTTGTCCATTTCTATTCACAGAGAAATCATAACCAACAAAATAACCTGAAAAAATAAAGCACCTAAATGACTCATATTGAATGCTGAACAGCCTATAATGTAATTGTAGCACTGGTAAACTATTTTGTATGTAGTTTTGTATTTTGTATGCAATCAAAATTTGCAGCTTGGGAAGATCTGATTCTTTACTGCAATCAACTAATATTAATGCATGTTAAATGCATGTTTAGCAATTGAGATTTATATCACACCTCTGAATGTATTTTGGTTATATTATTATGGTTGTTATAATTTACATTTTTTATTGAATCAGCTAAACATTTTCATAAACAAATACCTTTGACATCACTGTAGCTTCTGTGACAGACGGTGTTGAAACCTCCATTCTTTAGATGATTTGACATGGAATTACCCTCTTTCAGTGTGGTCTATGTTTTTGTACAGCTGTTGAAGCTACCCTTGACCTAAAGAGAATTCCACAAGAAGGCTTCATGACTACTAATCAGTTTAATGGCACAACCAGTCTGAATAACTTGTACGTTTCCCACAGCATAAAAACTAGGGCTGTAGACAAGATTGGCTTGGCTGAGACAAAGAATTCCAAGACTGACTAGTCAATATCGACCAAATCCAAAGGGGGCTGAGAACAAGTCAAGACCGAGTCCAAATGAGAGCATAATCTAAATGAAGTCGAGTCCTCTTCAAAACCAAGCCTTAACTAGTCTTTATTTCCTTACTGTACAAATTAAAATGCAAAGTAAGGTTTTTCTTTCCACAGAACAAAGCAAACCCTAAAAATAATAGTAATAATAATAATAATAATAATAATAATAATAATAAAGATCATAATATTACCTCATCTACTTACAAACACTAATTGATGCAATTAAACTAATAAGGAATACAACATGTCAAGAAGTTAAGCAGAACAGCCAACAGAAAACAGTTTTGAAATCCATTTAAACCCACAGAAAACAATCACGCAAACCAAGCATTTAGATTGGGTTTAGGAAAGTACAAAACAAAAGTTAATATTCCCAAAGATGCTCATAACATTTTCAAAGAGACTTCAGTTTCATAGAGAACAGTTTAAAAAAAACAAACTAACCCCCCCAAAAAAAGCCCAATTACACAATATAAAACAAGATCTTCTTGGCTCGATCCCAGATATCAAAATTAATCAACAATAAGAAAGGAAAACTGGGAAAAAAGGGAGTATTACATTCCTTTTAGGCTGGCATTGAGGCTCCAGACTGAAGTTTCCTTCAGCCTTTTTTCTCCCCAAGATGGCTGCCACCCCCTCTTCTCCATATGTGCGCCTACATTTAAAAGTTCAAAGTCTTAACTTAAAGGTCCCTGCTCCACTTCCTAAACAGTAACTGATCAAAAAAGCAAATAATAAACTTATTACATTCAAAAATACATAAGATGTGCATCCACCCTTTAATTAGTCGGATAATTTAGTCAGATAACTTACATAAAACGTTTTCAGTGCATAGAAAGTTTTCAGTTAAACCCACCCATGCTTGCTCTGAATGAATCCATCCATCCTTTTTTTTGTATAGAAAAAAAGATGCATCAAGATGCATCGATAATTGTTTTATAATCGCATCGCAGCCCTCTGAGTCGTAATCAAATCGAATCGTGAGGTGCCTAGAGATTCCCACCCCTAACTCTCAATGAATCAGAAAGCCACCTAAATGTTGGTTCAGCTTCCTCAGCTGGGACAACTGTGTCTGTCATTAGAAACAATTGCCATTTCAGTTAAATTACAGCTCCGGGGATCTGCTCTGTTTGCCAAACAAATATGTCAAAGCTCTGTTCCTGTCGGTTCCTGCCTAGTTTAACCCTTTTTGAGTTGCCTGGCTGTGAGTCAGTTTGCATTGGTGACAGGTAAAAGAAAAACATTCAAAAACTAGAATTATTTTGAATGGTAGTTGGACACGACAGACTGAATTTGGCGAGACTGATAGCCAAGACAATTTTAAGTACAAATACTAGTCTGAGACAATAAAAAAAACTTAAGTCTGGAATTAAGTATGCAACCGAACTCAAGTATTACACCACTAATAAAAAGATAACCATTGATGGTAAAAATGGTATTAAAAATTTTGAATACCCTATCAGAGCTCGCAGAAGGACTAAGAGGAGGATCTCAGACGCTTGGGCTTGGAATTAGGGATTAGTGGATGGATCACTTAACTCCTGGCTGTGCTTTGGTTCTGCTCTTATTTTCAAGAAACTCTCAGGTAAGGGGTATTAGTTGGCACATATTGAGCAGGGAGAGAGGTGATCTTAATGGCCCTTTGATAAATGGAACAGTATTCATACATCTGACTGAGAACACCAGTGTAATGCATCGGAGCACACCAATGGACATGAAGGAATAATCTGCAAAGCAAAAGGACAAATCAAAACTAACAAAGGCAGTATTTCCTTTAGGGCATCAGGGATTAGCATTTGAGGAAGCAACTTCAATGTGGCCAGTTTCACACTCAGCTAAAAAGACTCAAAAGACACCTGTACAGTAGTCTACAGACGTTTAGGTCAGCTTTTCTAAGCCCACAGGGATATCTTGAATAAAGACAATAAATGCACAGAGTTTAGCTTGCACAATGTTTTGGTGATGAGTTAGCAGTGGCTCAGGTGAGCAAATCTGCTGCAGTAAGGTCAGCAAATCTGCTCCTGTGTCCAACACATGACAAAGGATTTCTCTATGGTATGCTTTCTAAAATGCAGGCCAAGAATTGACAGCCTCACTTAGGACTCAGCACAAGCAGCACAGAGATTAGGCATAGCTCTCACACAGTTGCTGTGATTGTCAGCTGTTATGGTTCCTATATTAACCTCCAAGTGTTGATCATGTGTTTGATGACATGAAACCCAGCTTCTTACATGCTTACGTGTTCAAGTTATATTGCAAATTAGTGGCGTAAATCATCCCCGGGCCCATATGCAGAGCTTTTGTACCGAGCCCCAGTAATCCGAAAGACAAATCCGGCAAAACCTGACATTATAGCACAAAGTCATTATCATATGATAGTAGAAAATATAAACAACGTGTGTCATGCAGTCAAATCCTATGATGTTGAGCATGTTATCCGTGTGGCATTAATACGTAAAGACTTGATGTGGTTCAAAAACCTCTTGTGAAATCTGACCTGACACCTCAGACCTTTAATTTACTATTTTTGGCTTTAGAGAGTGACTCGCAGCAACACATGGACACTTATATTTTATAGTTATATTTTATATTATATTTTCAGATATTTTATCGTTTTTTTTCCTCCTGACTCAATAATGTTACATTCAATTTTAACAAAAAAGCCTTACATAGTGCAGCTTGCATGTATTTTCAGCCTATGGTAAGGTTCAAAGACGAATCCAAAGCTAACATGTATTTGTTTTTAGCTTCAGGAATGTGCAGAAAAAACAACACACTCTATGAGAGTGTTGTGTATATTATAAGTCTCTGCAGGCACATCTTTTGCCCATATCTGGAACATCAAATTCACTACTAACTGGAAACCCCCAGAAGCTGCTCTTTCACACAGACTACCTACACCTGACATGAGCAGTGCGGTAGTGTAACTACAGCTCGTATGCACTGTCCATTCACACATACAGCTTTTCTGCTGCGGAGCAGTGCAGCATTCATGTTATTGTAGCAGAACATTTTTGTGTGCATCTCGGCTATTTTTGCCACCCTGCACCGTGTGCTCTACTGTACACTGCAGCAAAAGTTCAGATATCAAGTTTCAAGTTTATTTGTCATTTGCACTTGTCAGGACATTCATGCATTGAAATGCTAGTGGTGAGGCACAGGTAATCACTCCACAGCAACAGTGCAGACAAAACAAAGTAAAAATACAAAAAGAAAATACTAAAACTGAAATATATTAAATATACACAAAATATACAGAGACAACAGGGACCTATGTAAGAAAAAGGTTCTGCTATGTACAAATATATTAAACAAGGGATATCTGTTGAACCCACACCATTGTGTGAATGCTGTAACTCAGTAGTTCTCAAACTGTGGTATGTGTACCTCCAGGAGTACATTGAATGACACTGGGGGTACATTAAAAAATTAACCTCCATTTAATTTCATTTAATCAGCCAGCCACACTATTACACAAGTACTTCCCATGGGCGACACAAACAGCTTCCAGCACTTGGCTGTGATAGTTTAGTATTTTACTCTTTCATCATAAAAGGTTGTATTAAAGGAAAAAGTGTTTCACTCCAGCCTCTTCTGAACACTGCACATTCAGAGAAACTAAAGACAGTAGAGTCAGTTCAGTTTATGGAGCACTGCTGTGTGCGAAGTGAGGATCCTTTGCTAACTGTTGTTAAGACCTGTATTATACTTGTTAGTTGTGTGCTTGAGTTAGTTTCAATTTCACAAATGCAGTGTAGAATGTGGTTTTAGTTATTTGTTTGAAGCTGCTGTGATTCTGAGCTGAGGATATTAGCTGCTGTGGTATGCGCGATCTGTGGCTCAGATTATTGAACATTTTGTTACTCACTATTTATTTAACAACCGCAGACTCTCTCTTACACGTATGTGTGAGAGCCTTTATGATTACAACTGAAGAAAGCTCTGACCAGAACTCCAGATTCACCCACACCTATAATACAGTAGTACAAAAACATTATTTATTTAAGTATTATTAATTTAGGGGAAAAAATTAACACAAATGTCTGTTGTACACTCATAAAAAGGTACTGTATGTGTACACTTTTGTTTACCAAGGTATAAACAATAATAAGACATAGTAAATATACCTTCAAAGGTACAGTCATGGTCTTAATGCTCAATTGCATACCTTAAATGACGTACCCTTGAGTATTAGTATTTTTTTTTCTGAGACTATACATCTGGTGTGTTGTTATCGTCTCATAAACAACAACTTAAATATATGTTAAGGTGGATTTATTTTTATAAGTCAAAATGTCTCACACATACGTCATGGCAGTATATGTGTGTATGTGTGTATAAGGAGCGAGAGGGCGTACACAGCAGAAAGTTAAATGTGAAAAAAGTTTGGAAACCACTGCTCTAACCTAATAGCATAGGCCCAGAAATAAAAACAAGATCATCCCTGTCGCTCATCTCACTGCATTGAAGAAGCATGGTTAACATAAGAAGTCGAGGCCCCCCAAAGCAAAGGCCTATATGCAAATGAATGCCCTGCGTACCCAGACACTAAGGCACTGTTTCAGATAAAAGCCACAGTAATACTACCAGAGTGCAAGTATTTACATTTGGCATACTATGAAATTGCAGATTTCTCTATGCAGCTGTTGTCTGTGTCTGTATAGAAGGCACACACACATTCAGAATAGAATTTGGATCATTAATGGCTTAATTTTTGATATTGGAAAGACTTTTTTCTGTGCTTAATATTTTCATTGTGGCTGCACTAACAGTGGGTCTTAGGAAGCACTAACTTTATCACAGTTTGAGTTCCAAAGTACCCTGTGCTGGTGAATTCCAAGTGACACACCCCCTGTTGTGCCGCTCCACCCATGTCAGTGCATGCACATTAATTTCTGGTCATAAAAATAGTAGGTGAATAGTAAGTGGCTAAACATGGAAAAATATTGGCTTGTGTCCAGCCAGCAATACATCAACACTGGGCAAGAAGCTATTCTTGGCCTGGATAAGAAAAAGGGTCTTAAGTCTTTCATTGTGAAATGTTTGCCTAGGTTTTGTGTCCCTGAAGTTTGAAAGAGGGTTACAAATCTTGATATAGGGCAGTGGTTTTTAAACCAGTCATCAGGGACCCCAAGACTGCACATTTTTGAGAATCATGAACATCAGTGGGGTTCCTGAGTGGTACAACTGTCCAGGCATTGGCCCTATCATCAGGAGATGGCGAGTTCAATCCCTGGTGATGCTACAGCCAACCATGGCCAGGAGTTCAAGAAAGCACAATTGGCCTCGCTCTCTCTGGGTGGACAGGAATACCTAAATCAAAGTACACTGAGTAATTTGAAATAGACTTGCTTATATCATACGTTCTGTCAGTGGTGGGAACAAGTCACTGAACTGCAAGAAACAAGTAAGTTTATGTTTAGCTAGTTAGTTGACACTGAAGTCCAAGTCCCAAGTCAGTACTCACAAGTCAGCACAGACAAGTCCCAAGTCAAGCTCAAGCAATAGAGTCCTAACTTCAAGTCCTAAACAAGTAAGCAAATTTGTTTCAGCACTAAACACCAAAAATGGTAATGTTATTACTACCATAATGATAATCCATAAGTAGTATATGTTAGTAAATTAAATTTACTGAATTTGAAAGACTGCACGGAATGAAATTTACAGAAAAGTCAAATGAAGGTGAGTTTTTCACTTGTTTTAAATGCAGAAGCTATGGGGAAGTCTTAGTTAAGACTAGAGTTTGAGGGCTGAATGAAGGCATACTGATACCTTGATTGAATTTCACTTATTTCCAGCTTATGAAGGCAAAATAAAAAAACTCACGCTGGGCTTAAATATGGTTATAGCTATTGAAGTAGCCGGTAGGGGTCAGTATCAAACGACTACAACTGAAAACTAACCAAAAAAAGGTAACTGATTGTAGATAGTCTCGTCTACAGCCAGATGCGTCTCCACATTTCTTCCAATAGGTTTAAGTCTAATTCAGTGTCTGAGTCTTTGATGTTTTAATCGGAGTCAAGTTGCAGGTCTTTTTTTTATTTTGTTGAATCTAGTCTGAAGTCATTAAATTTGTGACTTAAATCTGACTCGATGTGACTCGAGTCCACACCTCTGCATTCTGTGTTGCCTAGCTAAAAACAATAGCCACAGCCGTGTCTTTCTTTCTCAGTACACAGTTGGGTGTCACTGTGCATAAGCATCAGATTCAGGGAGGAGCCATTACTTCCAGCTTCCACAATGTGGCAACATGGAGAAGCACAGTAAGAAACAGCCTTCAAAAAAACATAATGTGCTTGGCCCAAGCCAAGTCCAAAGTCTTGAATTTTGAACATAAAATGTGTAAGGAGAAAATCTAGTTTTAATCAGTTCAGAATTACTAAGTGAAGTCATAGTCTACTGTAAGAGGTCTTTTAGCGAGAATCGTTGTTAGTAACGCAAAGAATGCCGTAGGTGTGCATTTTAAAAACACTTCAATCCTCAAATTTAGATTGTGGCCATGTTTTCTTGCAATAACTTTTTAAAACTATTACATATTAGAATGTTGCTTCTCTTCAGAACCAACATTCATTGTAATGGACATCAGAAATAACTATTGGAGCATGCTAAAAAATATGAATATACACCGCTGCTAGCTTGATGCTAACATCATTTTGGAAGTCTTACAAATTCATTGTGTGCCCCCATCCCCAGCAACATAAAAACTGAGACTTTATAAACGTAGGAGGACACAGTATATTCTGTGCAATATGAATGGGATAACATGTAACCCTCAGCTTTACGTGTTTTTTGAGTGTTACTTGAATGAGAAAAATGGTACAAATTGTTTGATGTTTTTGTGAGATTTAACGACTGATTTTAAATATGTTTTTGAAATGTTAGTGTGGCTTGCAGTTTCAGATTCGTAGGTCGTTCACCATTCAAAACAAAATGGATCCTAGTCTTGTATGGCTGGAAACTGTTGCTAAGTTTGGTGCAGAGTGAACAGACTTTCCTGTAAAGACAAAGAGTTTGGCTCATAGAAATAAAAGGTAACCTATAGCAGTTGTTCTTTTCAAAACACGGGGCTTATATCTATAGTGATAATAGCAGCCTATAAGTGCTATCAAGTCACATACCCCCACAAGTCAGTTCCAGTATTGCGTCATTAATGGAGAAGTCTAAGTCTCAAATATTTTTCCTTTTTTCAAGTCTAAGGTCATAATAATTATATCTTAAAACTTCTGCTCTACAGCCTTATGGGGTTTTGTGAATACTAAAATCATTAAATTAATTTGCCATCTTGTGGAATTTCTCATGTTGTTTTTACTGTTGATAAATGTCTAGCGAATGGCTGTCGGTTATGCAGTTGTTTAAAGTGAATGTATTAATATTTACACACCACCAGTGAAAAATGTATGATTGTATGAAAACAAATAATATGCACCAAATTATCAAGATATAGAATTGAGTGTATGCATTTTTGTTTTTACAGGTAGATGTTTATATCTTAAAATATCCCACAGCCCTTGGCTCAGTGTTTTTCTAAGACCTGTAATTCAGTCTCCTGATCCCAGCTTGCAGTGCTGTTACTCTGCTTTCCCTAAATGCAACTTACTCAAAAGGAAATTGTTTTAGCAATATCAACTTAAATTTGTCAGCTTTGTCAGTTTCCAAAATATAGTTTTATAGTATATTGTTTTACAGTTTAGTACTACAAAAAATTAAAAGTATTAAGTAACCTATAGTGTTTTATAAACAGTTGTATAAACAATGCCCTCCAGAATTGTTGCAACCCTTGGCAAAAATGATTAAAAAAATGCTATGAAAATGTGACTTGATCTTGAAAGTATATTTTCAAGATTTGTTTTTAAATTCTGTTTTTTTTCTCCTTTTTTTTCTCCTCTTCAACTTCTTTTTTTTTATCTAAGGGTGCCAACAAATTTGGGGGTCACATTGTATATACATATTAATCAGGTAGTACAAAAGTTGTTATCATGATTATATTTTCACTCAAAGTTTTTGATTGCTTATAATTTCATTGAGAAAAAAGACAATTAATGCAGTTCCTTAATCAAGGCATTACCTTAATAACAGTAAATATACTAGATTTTACACTTGATTTTCTCTGACTGACCCATTCATTTCCTTATCTGAACTGGATAGAAAACAAGTTGCAGCTTAGGGTCTGTAAGAGTATCAGTTTTGATAGTGCTATTTTTTTTCTTGTAGATGGGCATGTATATGCTCATTGTTTGTATATCCCCATCCCTTCCTTACAGCCAAAAGCTCTAATGCCGCCCGACCACTTCGTACCGCCTTTACATGGACATGGCAACTGACGCACACATTCATTTCCATCTATATCATCTACCTAGTATGTCAATAGGTCCCCGTCTTTCTCCCTTTTTCCTCATTTAGCATTGATAGAATATGTACAGTCATCCATTTATTCAGAAATAATGTACAAATTAGCAAATTTAAATTAAGCACAATTTCCAAAAAAGGAAAAAAAAAAACACAATTGTATATACTAAAAGACAAATTAATTTATCTAAGTGATCCTAAATGTACAGTTTTTTTTTTGTAAAAAAAATATGTATTTGTCAAAAGAAAAAATGTACAGGATGGTGAAGTTTATTTTTCATGTCATGGTATGTGGGTATGTATGTTGTTGCCTCCTGTATCATCATCTTTATTTTTTAAGAAAATTACGTTAAATCCATAGACTAACCATGTCTATCCAAGAGCATTCTTACAGAACTTTCTTTTGTAATTTTTTTTTCTTCCTGCCAAAATCATGCGGGCAATTAATTGATGTAAGTTACAAAAACAATGGTTTGCTTCCTTTAAAAAAGGCTTGTTTTTTTCTGGTTTGTTTGTTTGTTTTTGTTAATTACTAATCCCTTTTAATCAAGTTACCTGTGCCTTTGGTTTGCGAATGTTTCTAGTGTCTGCTCTAACAGTTCAAAAGTGTTTGCACTGCCTTGATTTCCTCTTTCCTTTTGGTTCGCTGGTAAAGACTTGCATTGCCTAATAGTGCCCTATGTTTGTAAGTCTGCAGTGTTTTCAGCAAGCCCTACTGGTGAAGGTTTGAGCAGCTTCAACCAACATCTGGATGTTTTACTCCTTCACATACTTACAAACTCATGACGTAAACTCTTTTATCAGTCAAGCATATTGTTGAACATAGCAAAGAAGAAATTTTGCTTTTATTATGACAACCAGGAATTGGTCCATTTATTAGTTTGGCTTATTTACACATTTGCAAAAAAAAAAAGTGTGAAGATTTTTGCAATCCAGATTAAGACAATTGAAAGTGTAGATTCTGTGTTGAAAATCCTAGACATAATATATGGATAAGGAATGACTTTCAACTACTAATTTCAAGTTAAATGAACAAGTCAAAACATCAAGGTGTTGTTGAACTGTTATGTGACTTTGTGCCATTGTGGTGACTATTTGAGCACTGTCAAAAGGCAAATGGCTTTGATTTTTCTATCAAAGCTTATTTTAAAGTGTACGTAGTTGTTTTCCTTCTGTGAGATCAGTGTATGTAAGCCTCATGTAGTAAAATACTGGGTCTGTTTTTGGGGAAACCATTGTTAAAGCTGATGAGTTAGCATATAGCAAAGGTGCACAACTCCGGTCTTGGAGGGCCGATGTCTAGCACAGTTTGGAGGTTTCCCTGCTCAAACACACCCACTTAACCTGGCAATTAAAAGATAAGTTTAATCAGCTGTGTTGGACCAGGTAAATCACCAGACTGTGCTGGACACCGGCCCTCCAGGACCAGAGTTGTGCACCCCTGCCATATAGAGTTGTGAAATATCTTAATTAATCCTAGCTGAGGTTCAAACCCACTGTATTTTTTGCTGAATGATTTTAGTCTTTTAAAGAGTTTCCCCTCTTCTGGTACTGCTAATCTTCTATGGACAAACCCTAGGTAATTTACATTGAAAATATATAGTGAAGCCTGAATACAAATTCCTATGTCCTGTATAAAATTACAGTTTAGCTCAAAACCTAGCCACCTCTGTTACAGCCTTTTGATGCAATTAATCATGTCTCCCCATCTCTTTCTTTTGTTTTGGTCTTAATTTGCTTTGGGCATTGATGTAAAAACTTTTTTTTTCCTTTTGTTTCATATTTTTTTCGGAATTTGTTTTGTGGTTGCTTTGCTCTGTTTGTTTTCAGTAGCATTTTTAAGGAGGTAATTTACCACTAATTTGCTGTCTTTTTGTATTGTTTTCTAGGAGGGGAATTAGTGATTCCCGTTCTAGTTGAGGACCCCATAGATATCCCTCCTGTTTCCACTCGATCCCCTTTCATTCCTCTTCCCCCAACCCTACACCCTGTTCTCACCATTATTGAGACCACCAAAGAGTCCCTGTCCATTGCCACTGAGGTGGGCGTACCTTGCTTGTCGGACCGAGGCAACGATGATTGTGATGATGATGGTGATGATGATGGTGATGGCTTGGTGATATCTGGGTTTGGATCTGGGGAGACATACGACTCTAGCCTCCCCCCTACTGATGATGAAGATTTTTACACCACCTTCTCCCTGGTAACAGATAAGATCTTGACCACATCGGCCTATGAAGGTGGCTACAAAGCTCTCGCACCCAAGTGGGAGACGAAGGACTTTAAGCCTAGTAAGCCTTCTGAGGCAGGCAGGACTACACTCATACCACATCTGCCTGACCCTAGAAGCTCCGTAGCAGCATTTGTTACATCTGAGGCACCTCCTAAAATTCCTGCTGGTAAAATAAACAACCGTGAGGTCAAACCCCAACCAAATGTAGTGCTGCTCCCTCTGCCCACATCTTACGACAATGATGGCACCAAACCCAGAGGCCCGCTCATCACCCAGCCAATGCTGCGCAACGTGCCCAGCGCTCTGCCCACCGTACCAGGAATCAGGAGGGTTCCACCTGGTGCCTCGGAAGTTATACGCGAATCCAGCAGCACTATGGGTATGGTGGTGGGCATTGTGTCAGCTGCTGCCCTTTGCATCCTCATCCTACTCTATGCTATGTATAAGTACAGGAACAGAGACGAAGGTTCCTACCAAGTGGATGAGACACGAAATTACATCAGCAACTCAGCACAGACTAATGGCGCAGTAATTAAGGACAAGCAGCAAAGTACCAAGGGTACCAGTAGCAAGAGACCAAGAGACAAGGACAAGGAATACTATGTATAAAACAAAATCTGAACAACAGACCCAAAACTGGAGAATTTTTGCAGTACTATACTTAAAAAGGAAATTCTCTAAGAACTCAAACATTGAGTCTGAAATAAATTGTAGGCATTGTGGTTTGAAGCAGACTTTCTGTGGTAAGGGAATGGAGAATGTTGATGGTGACATGGAGGATCTTGTTTATATCTGTCTGGTTATGGGACATAACCAGTGTAAAATATGTCACTGTTACATTGTTATCCCCAGAATGACTTTTTAAAGTACATGATCCTTGGCATAAAAAAGTGTCCACTGTAGCCCTGTACAATACAATAATGATCATCAACCATGTTGGGCATGCATGTCAAATGTGTGTGATTTAGTGTTGGCGTCTTTGCAAGAGCAGAGCTAGAGAAAGATTTGTTGTGGCCCGAAGGTAAACTGTGAGCACAATTTGCCATAAAAGCAGCTCATTTGTTTTTGTTGCAAATCTAATCCTGAAGTATTTTTAAGGAGTGGGTGGTGGAAATGACACATTTGAATAATTTTGTATTTCATTTTTGCATTTTCTTTTTTTTTTTTCTTTTCCATTTGTTCATGTCTAATTACTGAGGACATTCAAATATGATTCAAATTTCAGTGTGACCTGTGCCAGAGTCACTTAACAAATGGGCCTCATTCACCTTCTTAAAAGCATATTTTTTTGAGAGAGAAAATAAAAATGTCCTTTTCAGGTTTCCTCTTGACTGGTTGTATCTAAAGTATAAGACCTGGCATTTCTGTGCCACTGAAGTCCTTTCAGAGTTTTTTGTACTAAAAGTCATGCAAAAACACAGGACCATTTTGAGTCATAAGGCATGTGAATTCTACGAATAATTACACCAAACAGTTCTCTCTTATCCAGTCCCTTTTGTGGTTGCATACACGGACATGCCATAGCGAAAAACGAGCAAAAAAATTAAATGTCAGAATAACATCAAGTACATTTTGTCACAGGATTTGTAGCAACTATGTACCCAGGCCCTTTTCACCATATCCAGTATCTGAAGGAAAGGTAAAGTATGAGGAATTTATCATTATTACACAAGCTAAACCGAATGTGGAGTTTCAATGTTATCACCATCAAATGTGTCATAAGTAACACTGTTTACATATTTTACTACATAAATACTGTAGTACCTTGTAGGCTGATACCGAACATTTGAATTTTGCATATATTACTTTATCTGTAAATTCAGTTTATTTTGTTAAACTGACTTGGATTATTTGGTGTAATCCATTATAAATAAAAAAAATACCATTCACAAAGAGTTGAGAATAATGCAGATAATGCAAAATGATTTTTTTATCAAGAAATTACAGATGCTAGGTTATATATGGAGAGAGAGACCTCACTATTCTCAGTTGTATCGGCCTCCTTATTACTGTTTGTGTTCCATTATTTGTTTTATTATTAATAATAATAAGATGAAGAGAGCACACACAATAAAAACAGATGATGGAATTGAATGCATAGTGCCGCTATATTTCTGAAGTACGTTGTTTTACTTTATCTGTGTTCCATTGTAATTTAATTTCTGTCATGTTCTACTGTGTTATTTCCTATTTGTTTATTTTTTTCACCATGTCACAGAAGCAATTTTGTGTGTATATTTCGTTTTGATTGTCGTTTCTGTTCTTTTTTTATTTATCAGTTATTTTTGCTCTTTTAACTTTAAACTATGTCCAGCAATAAAATGTTCCCAGATGTTTTCAATATTACTGTAATAGTTGCTGTTTTTAGATGTCATTTGTTTAGTTTTGACCTATTGTATATTTTTCAACTTAACAACTGCAGCCATCCAGTTCCCTACCTGGAAATGAACCTTCAGCCCTCCAGTTATTAGCCATTAGCATCTCAGGAGATGGAACCGTGCATGAGGACAACACTGATTAGATCTGGTGATGGTACAAATGCCAAGGAAGAATTAAAGCCTTTGACTTGCATCATTATTGCTATTTCTCATGTCCACAGACTTTGTTCACTTATTTTCACTTTGTTGACAATATTGCTTATATTGTTTAAAAACAAAGGTGCCAAATGAAACCAGATGGGTTCTTTGGAGCAGTGCCCTTAAGAACCACTGTTGGTTCACTGAATCAACTGGAAGATTGTTTAAAGAACCATTAATGTAAATGATGTGAGAGTGTGAAGAACCTCCACATAATGTCCTATACCAGTGAAAGGTTTTTCTGAGAACCATAGGCCCAAGCCAGACATTCATTTTTAAGCATGTACACAGCAGCTGCAAAGTGCAACTTTCAAACACACCAAAAACTGTACACATCTAAATGAGTTTGGGCTTTGTTGTGTACACAGCACTCGCTGTTAGTGGGAATACAGCTAATAGGGAGAAACTACATGGAAATCTTTAAAGAGCTCTATGAAGAATCTCCAGCACTTACCATTGTAATTGTTCCAACTAAGCTGAGGTTACCTGTAACAGATGAGGATGGTTAAAGGCAAAACTATACAATCCATGTTGTTTAAACAGAAAAGTTTTCTAACTTAGATACATAAAATATGTATGTATCAAAATAAACGATTAGAGAAGAGGCTGTGCCAAACTCTTCTCACTGTTCACCTAATTGAATTAATTAACACTGTGCAGAGGCTGTACTTTGGCCTGGCTAGCTCTCGCTGTGAGTTTTCTTCAAAACAGTGCTATATTAGCCACCAAGAGAGTAAATCTAATAACATGTATTCTGTAACTTACACACTTCAGTAATCTAAAACGGTGAAAATGGTTACTTTCATTATACAAAAACTTCAGGCTCTGCAGTGAATCTTCAGAAAAATCTGATTGCTGTCAGCATTCAACTATGCTATAGGAATACAATAAGATAACCAAAAGCACATTCTGCTTTAACTTGGTTAACTATATTAAAATAATCTTCTACATTTTACCCCAAATTAGGTTGTGCCCTGCTCTTCCCTACTAGCAAACACATATACTGCCAAAAGATATACTGCATGCCTCAAATTGGTTAGCAAAATGACTTGGGCCACTGTTAATAAAAATAAAAATAGTAGACTTCGAGAATAAAGTCGCAATATTTAGAGGATAAAGTGGGCTAACTGTAGGGTGGCTGCCATAACACGTTGGGGTCTCGGTTGCTGTACGGCGACGATTTCCACTTACAACTGTCTCCTTGTGGATCAATCATTTTGATTATCATTCTCATTGTCTGTGAAACTACACTTCGAATGGTACAGAGATGTGGCCATTGATAGCTGTGTAGACGACCACTGCCTGTGATTCTCCTTCAACAAAAGTTTCCTCCGAGTCCCTCTGGCTCTTCATTCTAAATAAACAGTTTCCTGCACAGCCGTTTCAGTCGTTTCTTTTACTAATAACAGTCTGGTGCTGATGTGCCAGGAGAGACAGGGAGACTGAGTATTTCTTTATGGGTGAAATCGATATGAAAGTATAATTCCATCAACTCCTAAACGCCCCTTATTTTAACACAAGAAGGCGCTGCCTCAAAGCCTTTGGCCACAACGCAACCTTTCCTGGTATTACTGCCACTTCAATGTCGTAATTCTACGACTTTATTCTCGAAATATGACAATTGCTCGAAGTCTACTATTTTTATTTTCATTAACAGTGGCCCTAAAATGCCGTCGTAGAAAGGTCTGGTGTTCAAAGGCAGGGTATTTACATCAAATGATGTACTGACGGTTCTCTCAGTAGACGAAATTTCAGCTAAAAGAAAACTGATACTCTGGGAGTTTCATCATTCTAAATCTTAAGTGAATGAGAGGATTTAATCAAAAGTGGTATGAATATATTTTCTACAAACAGCTGAATTAAAATCCAATTAACAAATACTTCAGTACTTTTTGAATCTCCTTTTTAACACATTATTTTTTAACTTAGATGTATGACGTTGCAGTGTAGACTGTAATTGAACTACATTCCTATTCATATTTTATTTTAATAAATCATCATAAGAAATTCTTAAGTGGTCATCCATTAGGCTATTTCATGCAGTATTAAGCATGAAATATGTTACCAACCTTTATTATTCAATGCCTTCCCTATTAGGGCACTGACTAAGAGGTTTTAAACAACTACAATGGTGATGAACCTGCCTTGATTGAAATGTGTTTTTGTGTGGAATTTTTAAAAAAACATTGACATCATGGCTTTCACTTGCACATACTCTTTGCTGTTTTGCATATGCTGTTGAGCATGCTTCAGGACACAACATGGTGGACAGAGCAGTGTCAGTGTTGCCTGTAATATCAGGTTTGATTATGTATAATTTAGCTTTACTCTTTCATTACATGCTACAAAGACATCATAATGTACTGCACTGTTCTTTTACATCTACCTCTCCAGGGGTTAGGGACAGCCTCTAATCATTTGTAATAATTTTACACTAGATATTGGAACATTGCTGTGAGGATCTGATTGCATTCAGCAACAAGGGAATTAGTGATGTCAGGTACTGATATTGGATGATTAGTTATGGATCGTAAACAGCACTCATTCCAAAGATGGAACTCCATCACTCCAGGGAATACAGTTCTACTGCTCAATGCTGGGAGGCTTTATACCAACATTAGACATTGGGCACAGTGACCTTAGCACATGTGCAGCTGCTCTAGAACTTCCCATTCTGTTGGCGATGTTTTCTCATGGAGATTATAAAAGCTGTTTGTGTGCAATTGAATGCCTGTTTCAGCAACGGGTGCATGTTAACATAGGTGAGAGGAAATGCCAGATTGAGGTGGATCAAAAGGTACATTAATTGTCCATTTTATCAGGTCCACTTACCATACAGGTGACCTGTTTCTCTGCATAATGTGTTAGCCCAAAGGAATTTGCTAGAGAGAAAAGGCATTTCTTGCTAAATGGTCTACAGCCACCCAATCAACCACTCTTGAGCAGCAGCCTTCACTCATCTAAAAGCACATCCAGTGGGCATTCTGGCTTGACACAGGGACAGGACAAATTAGTTTTTGAGCAACCTCGATCCACCATTTTCATACTCCTTCATGACAATAAGGAGCATGCGTTCACTTGTTTATTTTCTGATAAACAGTCCTACAGTAGCAGCTTTTTTGGCTTTGTGCAGCCACAGCGATAGCCCCCAGAAGGGGCCTGAGCCCCTGCCCGTTTGCCTTCAGGAAGTGCCCTTTGTGGTCAGTGTATAATAATTATGTTTTGTATGGCATTGTACAAGGTCTATTTCACAAGGCAAGGCACAGCTCAGCCTCACCCTGAGTCAGTAAGTCAGGGTCCAAATGCATCTTAGTATTAAGATCATCTTCACTGGTAGACAGCGTTCAGAGTGATGCTTGCACTGCCATTTAAGAATCATCTTTGTGCTAAAATGCTTTTGAGAAACCCAGACCAGTTTGAAGCCCAACCCTCCCAGGTGCAGTACCACCATCTGTCGAGATTTCACCTCAGTCACCTTTGAACATGAACATTGTAATGCATGCATCCGAGACAGGTCAGAGGTGACAGAGGTGAAATCTCCACAGATGGTCGAGAGGAGAGGAGCAGGAGGAATGGGGGAGAACAGGCAGAAATTGGAAAAACAGGACAGCTGATTCCTTTTAACGTCATGAAAGTTGCACAGAGCCCAGCAATTCACGTTTGTGTGGTTTTCTACTGGTCTTTTTTACTCTATGTTTTATTTTACACCAAATACAAAATCCATCCATCCATCCATCATCTAAACCGCTTATCCTTCTGGGTCGCGGTGGGGTGCTGGAGCCTATCCCAGCTGTCATTGGGCGGAAGGCAGGATACACCCTGGACAGGTCGCCAGTCCATCGCAGGGCAGACAAACAGACATACACACACATTCACACACACACTCACACCTAGGGGCAATTTTAGCGTGTCCAATCAGCCTGACTGCATGTTTTTGGACTGTGGGAGGAAACCGGAGTACCCGGAGGAAACCCACGCAGACACGGGGAGAACATGCAAACTCCACACAGAAATGACCCTGGTCGCCCGGCCGGGAATTGAACCCAGGCCATTCTTGCTGTGAGGCGACAGCGCTACCCACTGTGCCACCGTGCCGCCCCAAATACAAAATACACAACATAATTATATAAAATTATATATAAGTAATATAATTTGCCTATGGGCCTCATAATGAAAGCTTTTTCCCCAGCAAAGATGGACTTATAAGGAAGCGCTAAACTCAGAAAAAGGTTGTCAGTTGTGCTATTTGTAAAGCCGACCTTAGCTGGCATGGGAGCACGCTGGTTCACTGGATAAAGAAGATTCATCTCAGTAGGATAGTTGTGCTATTGAGCTAGTTAGCTAATGTTAAAAACTGTCTTACTTCATGTTATGAGCTGAGCTGTAACTTCCTATTTCGAAATGCATGGTCTCTTGAATCATTAATGGAGTCGGAACAGGGAAACAAATAACTATTATTCACAACGACCCAGTTCACATTCCAAATAACGTTAAGTTTTATACACTGCATTGTTGTCCTAACGTCGAGGCCACCAATGTGTTCAAATTGGCAGAACACAGGAAAACAATTCAAAACAGTTGGAAACAGTTTTCTGTTTGCCTTGAGTTCTCTGTTAATGTTTGCCACCATTTGCAAACAGTTTCAGGTGGCAGCTCTCTGTGAACTTAGAGGACAGCTGGATGAAGGGTTACCGTTGAAGTGGAGTGTTTACACAAAATCGCTCAAATTAAACTGTTCACGGAGAACAAGTCTGCCACAAATGTTCGCTACTGCTTGCCGAATTTGAACACAACTCACATTTATGGCTCGAGATGTTGCTCATAGATACACATACAGATGCTGCGCTGGGTTCAGCCAGGCATGTCAACGGCGGCACTTTTTTGGGGTGGTCAACATCACTTCTGGAGTGTGTTCAGTACCATTACAGAGCTGCAGTTTAAGAAAGTGCAAGTTTGGACAGAACCTATTTCAAGAATATTGCACTCAGAAAGCACAATAAGATTATATAATGGAGGAAACACAGGGACGTTGTGATGTTTATTGTTTGTGTGATGTTTATGCACAGATATGACCATGTGGTTGGTGATGTGGTCCTTTAGTCACACCAACAGAGAACCTGTTGGTGTGACTAAAGGAATACTGATTTAGTTTTGTTACATTTTATTGCTGCTACTTTGCAAATCCTTAATTTTAAATTTTGACTGGAAAAATATAGTTTTATTTATCTTTTGTATTAGCAGGAAAATTCATTAAACAGTGAATTTTTAAATATTCAACTTTGTCTTCATCGTTAGTTAGCAGATGCATAAAACAACCTCAAGCTAAGTTTAAATGCTGACAGCTACATAAGAGTTATTTGGTAACTGAGCAATTCATAATCCGAATAATCGATTATTTGTTTCGATAATCGATAGATTATTCGACTGAATACTTCCTTGGCACACACAGTATCATTTCAATGCCACAGTTTACCTAGAATGTTCCAAACATTTGGTCCCTTAAGCAAGATTAATAAAAAACAATAATTTAAAAGGATTTTGTTTCTGCATAAAACATACCACACTTTACAATCATTTTCACATTAAAGCAGGTGAAACAATAACAAATAATTTTCAGATTGTGTAAAAACAGTGCAATTCTGTAGCAATGGAGAACTAAATTAAATTTCAGCATGTAAATAAAATTTTGAAAATGTAAACATTTTTACATTGCTGTTCTAAACCTTAAAAAGATTAACAAACAACTGTATGGGGAAAAGTGTTTTCAAAATTACATAACTTGGCTAGAAAACAGACCACATTACCACATTTTAAACTGTGATAACTGCAATCATATTTTAAAACCTCCAAGTGAAGAAACATAATTATGGCTTATGTGCTGTTTCTAACATTCAGGCAATGGACTATGACTGTCCACAGTGCAGCTTATCTGTTCAGAGTTTGCACAGTGGTTTGGAGAACAGTGTTCTTGGATACAGCTGCAGCACACTCTAGACCGTCAAGGCTGTCAAGGCATCTGTGTGGTGCTAGGAAGAAAGAAAGGACTGTATAAAATGGGCACCTATTGATTATTAGTACTGATACACTGCCAACTCTATCCACACTCCTAAACAGCTGGACAGTAATAAACAAACTTTAACCAATTTATAAATAATGCAAAGATGTAAAGAAAAAATGCAAATACAAAAATCTAAGAAGTAAATGTTAAAAAAAAAATGTTAACATTCATAAAATGTAATCAGTGATAATTTTTTTTCTTAGGTTCAAATGTGTCAAACAAGTGCAGAGATTAGTGACAGTGTAGTAACTACCATAACCATTTAGGGTAAGTATTCACAGGCATTACCGGTCAAGAACTGACTACGTAGAGACGAGGACAGACCATCAAGATGCAGGCTCCATGACGTAGCATCAAGTTTCTCATCCTAGTGTCACATCACATGGGACAAGTTTGAGAAAAACCTTTTTCTTAAAAACACTGGGGAATTTATGAATACATCAAGTTTACTGTGATATTCAAGATGAATACAATGGTATTTTAAACAGAAAAAATATTGTTTTTTTATTTTGTTAGTACAAATCACAATACTTGAAAAGATGGGACAGTATGTGAAATTAGAAAGAAAACAGAAAGCAGAGATTTGCAAATCCAGTTTGACTTCTATTTACAAAAACAAAAGCCAATATATTGAACGTTTTACCTTGTAATTTTTTTTCTAATTATATTCTCACACTAAAAGTTGGGACTGGGGAAATTTAAAAGTAGGAACACATCGTAAACAGGTGATTTCCAAAGAAATATTGTTACCAGCATTAAAGTTCAAAAGCCAGGGTCAGAGTCATGGTATGGGGTGCATTAGCGCACATCAGTGAAGGCACCATTAACACTGAAAGATAAAAAACACACTTTCAAACAGCATTTGCTGCTTTCTGGGCTTATTTCAACATGACAACACTAAGCCACATTCTGCTACAACAGCATGGCTGGGTAAGCAGAGAGTGGGGATGCTTGACTGCTCTGCCTGTAGTCCAGATCTGTCTCCAACTAAAAACATGTGGTGCATTACGAAGCACAGAATACATGAATGAAGACTTATAGAGCAGAATAACAAGTTTTATTTTTAAAACTGGATCTGTTGGTGCCTTCAGTCCCAAAGAATTATTATGTATTGTAAAAAGAAAGGTCATGTAACACAGTAGCAAACATGCCCCGCTCTCAACTTTTTGGAATATGCTACAGGCATCAAATTTGGAATGACTGCAAAAGTAATCAAACAAGGAAAATGTTATTCTTTTGTATTGTTTTGAATTTAATACAAGACAAACACAGTTTACTTATAACTGCTTTCTGTTTTTATTAGCATTTCACTACATTCCATTCCAACTTTTTTTGAACTACAGTTTGTATATACAGTGCCTTGCAACCTTACAAACTGCTTCAAATTTATCAAATTTGTCTAGATGACAAATTACACTAATATTTTGTGGAATGTCATTTTATTTTAAAAGACTAACCCACAAAATTAATGTGTATTGGTTTTATTATGAAAAAATATTATATTATTTTTATTTGTCAAAAATGACTTTTTGAAAATTACTTCTGTGCAAGTTCCAAATGAAAGATATTTCCAAAGATACTACCCTAACAAGGACACAACTGGCTTGAAATTGGGTTCCACTTGTGAATCATTAAAAAGGTTTTTGGGTAAAAGACATCCTTAAATCAAGTACCATTGGTACACTACTACCTTATATTGGTTTGAAAGAGCGAAATTCCACGTCTTTTGCCACGACTTTTACTGATGTTAAACTTTAATATCACTTGAATTTTATCAGTAACGATTTATTTACAGTTATGATTGACACGTACATGCGAAACAGTACCAATGAAATATTTTTTTCTGATTTTCCACAGTTTTAAAATAATCATTGTTATATGCAGGTAGGGCTGGGCGATAAAACGATAACGATAATTATCGCGATATAAATTTTCCTTGATAGAGCGAAAGCGTTCAGCGAAAGCCTCGGTGGCATTTTCTACTGCAAGGAAAGCGACACTACTCTGCTGTCGCCAGGAGAGGGCGCACTTCTGAGTTTTTCGACATGAGTAGAGAGGGAGGGGGCCACGATTTATACACGAGTTATACATTCCGTTTGAGTGGAGCGACCGGCGGCCTGTTCTCCTGTGACCGAGTGTGAGTGACGAGATAAGTGGCGTAACTGTACTGTCCTAAAGTGAACTCACCTCTTTGTGTACATCCTAACAAGCTTTAGCAGCATTAAATCACAATCACAATCACAATCCTCACAACTACAGGGCTGTTACATTGCTCAGTCATATTTTAGTATGAGTGCATTCCCAAGCAACAAAAGTGAAAGAAAGAAGTGGGTTCATGTAAATTACAGCCCTGATTTAAACGAAAGTAAACTGAGGAAGCTGTGAGGCAACTGGAGAGCGGGAGAGCGCTATCTTTCCAGGCTAGCTGTTTTTAGCAGCTGGCTAACTTGAAGTAGCGCACTGTCACTTACAAAACACGGAGAATTGATGATACTGTAGATCAAACAAGACACAAAAGCACAGCTTTCAGTTTAAACGTTCCTAAAAAGAGGACTCCGTTTGTCTGGTGTTGATATTTTGCGGTTCACCACTTAAACTACTACAATTGAATCGAGAAATCCAGTCGTCGCTAGCTGGTGTCTGAATACTGTGACGTCATTTGTAGCGGGGTAGCCGAGCGCTCGTCACCCGCTAAAAATAATCTGTTTTCTTTCTTACATTATGATTAAATAGCCATGCTTTTCCAGCTGATAAAAACAGCTCACCAGACATCTTCTCCCACTCTCCCATGACAGATTTGTGAAATGTTCCACTGTTTGGTGAGCGTTTGTCGTGTTCAGACCATAAAGGATAGTTTAAAACAGCAATTAACCACCCAGGAGCAAAAATCAGCCTTCAAACTTAAACAAAAATAATGATTTGACATTTATTGCGGTATGTATCGATATCGAACGATATGAATTTTGTTTATCGTGATAACATTTTTGGCCATATCGCCCAGCTCTATATGCAGGTTCCCTGGTGGTTTTAGGTTCCTATCTCCACCACTGTAAAGAAATGTAAGTCAGTATGTTTTTCTACAACGCACTCATATCTCAAACTTTCATCAAGAGTCAGTAATACAATGCAATAATATACAGCAATGCAGTTTAAGAACCCACGTGACTCATTCAGGTTTAAAAACAAGTTAAACCCTAAGCTGCAGATTAGCTAATAATAGAGCAGTAATAATTATATATCTAGTAGTCAAAAGTTTAAAAAAGATGTTTGGGAGAGGAATTTTTTTTTTTATTTTTGTAATTGTAATGATTTTTAGTTTTCACCTGTAACATATATTGAAGCTAAGTAATTAAGTTACAGGGTTGAGCCTGTTTTTCCTCCCCGTATTCAAATTGAGAATTACTATTCACAATACAAATAGTATAGAATTACTATACTGTTTTTTAACATCACCTCTGTTTATAATTATCTGTGTCACTGTTGCCAGCACTTCCGTATTTACATCGTAACTGAGACATCTTGACAGGATTTGGTATTTCCAGTTTATGAAGCCATTTTCTGTAATGCCAAGTTCACTGAAATGTACTTGTCTTTGCTCATTTACAATGTTAAGAAGAGTAATTAGTATAATGAACTACTTAACCAAAAACAAGTAGCAATGATTCAATGTATTAAAACAATGTGGCTTACTAGTAAGCCTCAGCATAGACACTAGACATCCAGTTAACATGTTTTAGCTAAAATTAGCTTTATGCAAGAATAAATTTCACAGAGGGTATTTACTAAAAGATGACAGCATGCTAATTTAAAAGCGTGTTACTGCATGTCTTACAAGCTTCAGCTGTTAGTGCTTAAGGTAGAACTGCATTAAATCCATGTTAAATCCATGTGAAAAGCGAATGTGCTCTGTCCTTAGCTTGGCGCTAACAAAACCTGGAAGGCCAAGGAGTATTATCACAATGGTCACATAGCAGACTTTGTTGCATATTAAACATGTATATGTTTTAGCCCATTTTCACAGTATATTAGTTGGATGTGGTTATAAAGATTATAAAATAACGTGGCGTGTGTGACTGCGATTAGTATTGTTCAGCAGAGCCGTGTTTTGCCTGGCCAATCAGACCGCGTTCTTTGCAGAGCTTAATGAATATTAATATGGTAGGGATGCTTTTCCTCAGTGGGGACTAGGCGTCTTGTTAAAAATGAAAAACTGTGCAAAATACAGGGAAAAACAACTTGCAAGACAACTTGCTTTAGTCTGATAAAAAACTAAAGAGATGGAGAGAGGGAGAAACTACATTTCAGCAATATAACAATTCCAATTATGAGGCCAAAGCAACGCAGTGGTTGAACAACAAAAAACGGAATGTTTTACAATGGCCAAGTGAAAGTCTAGATCTCAAACTATTTGACAGAATAGTTGAAAATCTTTGAAAACAGTTTGCAAACTGGTAGAATTTTACCTCAACAGACTAAAAACTGTTATTGTGGCAAAAAGTGATTCTACCAAATACTAGTCTATAGGGGCTAAATACTTTATTTTTTCTATAGATCTGTGAAAAAATAATACATTTTGTCTTTGAAAATGTTCTATGAAAGCACATTTGTTTGGAAAACAATAGTGGCTGGAACACTCTGCATAAGTCTTATTTATAACCCAGACAAATCTGATGACTTTTAGAGGGGGGTTGAATACTTTTGCAAGGCACTGTGGTAGTGGCATAAGGGATATAGCAGCAAAACATTAGGTTAAAAAGCTAAATGTTTTTAAGTTTGGTGGTCCTGTCAAAAACTGCCTGCATTAAAATCCGTGGTTTCTATGGCATGATGGACAGATCAAAGAAAGAGGGTAAAATCAAGGGTAAAATAAAAAAAAAGTGCTATCATTATTAAACTGAGCGCCATGCATTTGGTTAGCTTCACATGCAGCCACTTAAAGCTACATTTCACATGACAGGCTTCAGTGCTTAATTCTGATTTTTGGCTCTGATCTAATCTTTCTAACATTGTAGTTCACATTTGTGTAGGTAAGTGACTTAAATCTGTCCATGATATCAATGAACCTGCATCTTAAAACAGCCTGCATGTGCACATCCTAATCAGTAACGTCACATGAATGAATCATGCGCGTCATGAACAGCAAACAAACCCTCATAACAAGCCTTAGTTCTGAAGATTATTAGCTCTGAACAGCTCTCAGCTCTTTATTATTAGAGCAAAAAGAAGGAGAAAAAGGGTGGGTGTTGCTGCAATGTTAACGCTGAATGAAGCAGAAAATGATACATTGTTGCATTTAAGTTGGGGTTTGCTAAGCGTTCATACTTGACACCGAACCAAAAGATGTAAACGAAAGTCAAACAAGTAAAGAATCACAGCCGACTGTCCACATTTTTGGATAAACAAAAACTGTTCTCCTTTCTATTTGGGCTTGTTGGTTTTATTCATGTCTTGTTTTATCTGTCATGTGATACCAGAGCACTAAGACATAAGATTCGCCGCGTTATTGTGCACAATGCAAAGCAGCCTCGAGTGGCTTACTGCTTTTTTAAAACGGAAAAAATTCTGAACACACCCTTAGCTCAACTGATCATATGTAGCGCAAAGCTCCAAACTAATGTCACCCTGAGGACAATAAAACCGGTTAGGGTTAGGGTTAAGGCCATGATATCTCTGTTTTGGAGTACTTTCTTTTAGCCACTGCTGCCCTTTCAGATGAGCCCATGCTAAAGCTAACAAGCGCTATTCGGTTCAACATTGGTAACTGGGACTTGCTCAGTTATTGGGAATCGCAAAAAAGTTTAACTACACTGAGAAATAAATGTAAAAGTGACAAACAAAAGCAATTTTAAAAGTAAATTTTCACTTTGGGACTAAAAACTGATCAAGTCCTTCAAAAAAGGCTGTGCAAGTTGCACACCGAAATATATATTTAAAAAAATCAAGCACACACAGGACCACTAGTTTATGGAGTCCGCACAAGCTTACCCTGTATTCTTGTATTCTCCGTTTGGCCTCTTCTAGCTGGTATTGCAGAGCCCCAACAACCTCTTTATATTTGGCATAGCGCTGTTCCACTGCTTCTCTCTGTCTCTGTGACTCCTACAATGACAAATGTATGATAACTTAACTGTTTTTGAAGGAGACGGTAACTAAAATACATGATATAGGAAACATTTACAACCTCAAGGTCTTTGAAATCTTCCAGCAGGCTTAGCTTTTCAGGGACAGACTCCAAATGATCCAAGGCAAGTCTGGTACTCTGGAAGATACATTTATTGATCTGAATTTATTGATTAATAACCCAAGCTCTATTCTAAGTCAGGCCTATGTGTCTATGTTGATTCAAGCACATCAGCTCACCCTACACATCACACTCTACTGTACAAATGCTTATACATTTGCAACGAAAACTTAGCAAACCATTTAGAACTCAGATTTCTGCATTAATATTCCAAAATGTGATCTGGTTTCTCACACACTTTGCATTTCAAGCTATAATACTACATACAGGCATTATGTTACATTATACCCTAACCCTAACCCCTACATTTATTGAGTAGTGGTTTAAAAATGGTTTAAATAACCAAGGCTTCCATCAGCAATCATTAATTCAAGAAGTATGTGAACTCATATGTAAGAAAGGAAAGTCCTTTATTGGTGGTAATCTCAACAGAATGCTTTCTGTAGCTACTGATCTGTCCTGCACACTGGTTAAGGGGTATTTTGGCATGCTCTTCTATATGTTGTCAAAAGAACAGGTGATGCAACACAGTGGCAAATGTGCCCTGTCCCAACTTTTTTGAAACATGGTCCTGGCATCGAATTCAAAATGAGCATATATTTCTCAAAAAAACAAAAAACCAATAACATTTCTCAGTTTCAACATTTGATGTGTTGCCTTTGTACTATTTTCTATTAAATATAGGATTTAAATAATTATTGCATTCTGTTTTTATTTACATTTTGCCCAGCATCCCAACTTTTTGGAAATGGGGCTGTCTCCTTAAGTTAAGGACTCAGCAACCTGGCATTCTAAAATACGGAACTTCTGGTCAAACTCACTTCTTAACTGACTTGAACACCTGATTCCAATTACCCTGTTTTCAACAGACAGGTCATTATCGTAGATGTTTACTCATTTTTTCACCAATTTGTTTTCTCAATTTCTGTCAAAAGATTTCAGCTAAATATTTTATACGTTTCAGTCAACTTTTAAAAGAACTCCCCAAAATGGCATTAAAATCAATGTTTTAGAGTAAAAATGTTACATGCATATCTTACAAGCTTCAAATGTCAAATAGCACTGCATTATGCTAGCAGGGTTTTTTCAATATGAAATCTTGCAGCTGGCGACTAAGGTCATTAGGGGGCAGTATACAAATACGTCAAACTTCACAGGCTCCGTATATACATAAGTTATACTGAGCTGCATTTTCTTAACTAACCATTGGACAACATGACAACATTGTGCTGGATTATCACAGACTTTACATTAAGATTTTAAGTAATAAGGGGAAATAATGTTCTCGGCCTTTAAAGCACTTTGTTAAACCAAAAAGATGCTGTGCTATAAAAAGTCTTTATTTATTTTTATGTCTTACATAGAGATCAGATTCGATTTTAATCTCCATTTAAGCAGAAATTCAGTTATTACTAAAGGACTTCAAAGGCGTTACAAACTTTTTCTCCCAGCTCGGTCTCTGAAGAGCCAGACACTAATACCTGATGTCACAAGAGTACCACTACATGTGCTTGAAGGAAGCACGTTGATCACATACACTGACACATACACATCACTCCTGCAAAGTCAATTAGTGATTCAATACTTAAAAATGCCATGCTGTTTGACCAACTAGTGCAAATTCCATTTCTAGATGCGTTTATTCTTCCAGGAGAGCCGCAATATTTTAATTTTCTATCATCTTGATTCTGTGGTTTACTTTAAAATTACATAAAAAAAAAAATCATACAGAATAAAAATGTTGCACTTCAAATAAAACACATACCATTTCAAGATCCAGAACTCGATCCTGCAGAAAGTATAAAATGAAACAATCAGACATTGTTGATGATATTATTGTCTTTCCACAGTCATTGAAGCTACTAGTCCAGAGAAGTATGGTCTGTCAAAGAGCCTGGTATAAGTCTTAAGACTTGTTTATTTAGCCATTATACTAGTAACATCTGTTCAACATGATTTGCAAATATTTCTATCATATAAATATTTTATATAAACAGCATTCTAATAACAACACTTCAAATTTGACAAAAATGTAGTTGCATAATTTTTAGTCAAATTTGATTCAAATTTGAGATTTTTGATTAATCGTTTGTAACGTGGCATGTCAAGCTCAGTTCGGGTTTGACTCTTTGAAGGTATCTAGCATTTGGGTGGACACAGTAACTTGACACTATAACAGAAAATGTCGTAAAGACAAATCACACTTATTTGATTATCTTAAGCAGGGTCCAAAGTCAGATGCCAAACAACTGCCTTGCGACACTGATTTATCATTTACCATTTCTCATGCTTTAGCAGGAACGTGTTTTGTTGAGTTCCGCTTAAGAATCTGTCTTATACTTGTGTTTAGGTAACCGAAGTATCAGAGAACATTTTTCGCTTAAGAACCTTCGTAATTCTAAGATCCAGGATTATGGGGACACTACCCGCTGAGTCGCTTGTCTAAAGCACACTTTTTATAGATTCCGTAACCTCTTATCCCCAGCAACCTGGAGACTTGCACCTGAACCTTATAATTATACAAATTAAGATGAAATACAGGTATTTTTACCTTTTAAATAAGAGCTGACACTGCATGCTCTCTACTCCTCTTCGTGAATTAGCAGGCTTGCTAGGCATCAGTAATTAACCTTCCATTTGTGTCATATTAACTAACTTTGAGAGCTAACGCATGTATTAATTTGATTGAGAAAACTATTAATATTAAAATGATGCCACCAAGGTTTGAGGTCATTAGAAAGTGACCACTTTCACAACCACTTTTATTACTGATTAAGGAGCTTCTTGGGACTCTTCACTTTAGTGGTGCATTCTATAGTTGGGGTAAAATCCCAGCAGGGCTTAATATCAGAATTCTAATAAGGACAAATTACAAGTCTGTCATTAATAAAATCAAGGGAAGAAAAAGTCAATACTTCTTTCAATGTAAAGTAAGTTTCTAATTAGTAAAGATGCAAACAAAGTAGTGGTCTTGCATGTTTTTTCTGCTGTGGCCTAACCTTAGACCAGTAGATAGCATCAGAGTCATAGGATACAGATATTATGGTGCAATACAGTGCTCTCCAAGCCTGAGGCACCTTTAGTAAAGATGTGGAAAAACGTTGTTGTAGTTTTTAGCTTGAAATTATATTGTGAACATGAAAGAAACTAAATTGAAAGAAGAGCACATGAAAATTGTTTATTACACCCCTTAAAGCTCTTATGAATGAAACATAGTTGAAATATAGTCCTATGAAAAACTGTAAATACCTCTGGTCAAATTACATGTTACATGCTTCAGGGAATTTTAGTGCATAATTTCTATTCATTTTCTTGATTTAACATATTGGAAAAATAATACATAAAATTTAACAAGTCACGTTAAATTCAGCAGTAATTATGCATCAAAATGTTCTGAAGTATGTGTTCTGTACAGGATGTGTACTTATTTGCAAAAATAATACATGTAATTTTAAACTTTTGCATACGACTGTACACACACACACACACACACACTAACCAGCCATTCCATAAAGTACACCTCCTGGCATCTACACAGCTATCTTGTAGTTCCGCTTACCATATAAGTGCACTTTGTATTTCTATAATTAATATTACAAATTGTAGTCCTTCTGTTTCTCTGCACACTTTGTTAGCCCCTTTTTACCCTGTTCTTCAATAGTCAGGACCCCCATGGGACCACCTCCAAATAATACCTGCTCTGTGGTGGTCCTGTGAAGGTCCTCATCACTGTAATGGGAGCTAACAAAATATTCAAATACACAGATTAACTACAATCTGTAAATGTAGAGCTATAAAGTTCACCTATATGATAAGCACAGCTACAAGGCAGCTGTGTAGAAACCAAGTAGGTGTACTTCACATCATTATATTTATATTTATTTATTATATTTGAATGTTCTCACAATAGTAAGTTAAATTTCACAGGGGAGTAAAAATAATACAGAAACAAAAATTGCATAGAACCATAAATTAAGATAACAGAATAAGTAAATTAAGAAACTTTGCGAAACTAACCTGAAGACTTCTCATCTCATCATCCTTCCTGTGACTCTTCTCAAGAAGATCTGCAAGTGTAACGGTGTAAAACATGCCACTGCTTGCCTTTGAAGGAACACTACTGAGCCATTGCAGTAATGCCTCAAAAACTCATTAGCAATGCTGAAATTAGCACCCTTAGACTACTCACTAAGCCTGTTTCTGGAACACAGTTTTATTCTATTTTTCCCCATATGAGACAAGACAGTTAGGTGAGATCCCTGGCAGTGGTGAAAAGAGTACCAAAAAATCGCTACTTAGAAAAGTACTGTTACTTTAGTCATATTTCACCTGAGTAAAATGATAAAAAAAAAAAAAATTACTCAAGTAAATAAGTAAGAGAGTAAATAAGTAATTTCCTGGAAAACTATTTAAGTACTCAATTTATTTTTTGTATATCTGCAATCACAGTCTGGAAATATTTTTGAGTTGACTTGGCTACATTATTGGAAATAATCTTCACCGACAAAACAAACAAAACAACATTATGTGAGAAAAAAAAGTAATGAGTCTTAAGGCTGATTGTAGAATGCTCTGCTAATGCACATTTAACCATCGTTCTGTGTACTGTGCAGGAAATTTTCATTAAACTACATACATTTCATGGTTAGATAATTATATATTAGACTTCCTAGTTTATCTTTTTCCAACAAAGTAGTTTAGAATTCCTGAAAGACTGTGCAGTTTTTTTCTGTTCAATATAATATATTTTTGGAAAAAAAAAAAGATTACTTGATTAAGAGTCAAAATTATGAGTAGATTGCTCAACCAATTAAGTTAATTTTAGTGACAGTCCTAACTCCTAGCTCCCTGAACGTTGGCTTTCTTCAATAGGTGTCAACCTCTATTTAATGAACATTATTTTATCATATTAAATGCGCACAATTTAAATCGTTATCATGATATAATGTTTTATGTAAATATTGTATAGTCCAAATGTACAGCTGGCAGTGCGTGGCCTGCCACACTGACTATTTCCTAAAGTAAGGAATCAAAGCTGATACTACGTAATTAGAAGGCTAAACATACTCCCATGTCACATTCGACCACATGTCTGAGCTTAATGTAAATATGGTCTCTCCCTGAAAAAAAAAAACAAAGGTGGTTTGGTCATCTAAGGCTATAGTTTTCTCGTGATCCTTATCTGCCCTGGTTAACATTATAATGTGATGTGTGTGTTTTGAGGGTTTAAAAGGTGGACATGAGCTGCTTCTGTTATTATAAGCAATCTATCTTGCATCTTTGGGCATAGCCTTATGTATTTCTGGGTATACTGTTTTTTTTGTTTGTTTCTTGTAGCTACACTGGACTGCCATTTGATATTATTTCAGTCTTGCCTAAATAATAAACACTGTCACGGGCTTGACTCTCGTGATATTTATTGTTTTTCATTCTAATCCAATCCACCCATTCTCTACACAAACCTGTAAAAATAAAATATTTTTATACAACTATCCATTATAAGCATTAATACAGGCGAAAACTGCAGAACATAAATGTAAAATTTAGCAAAGCAAGTTGAGGATGCTCTGTAACGGGTCAGTACCTTGCTTCTGTGAGTGAATGTCCTGTAGCAGTCTCTCCAGCTGAGTAATACGATCTAGCAGGTTCTGCTGTTCAGAGTCTCTGCTCTGCTTTAGCGTCTTCATCTGCTCTTTGCACTGTTGCACCACCCTGGTCAATTTCTTCTCCTGGGTTTCATGCACACGCACCTCATCACACAGCCACTGCAGCTTAGTCTGCAAATGTGCAGACAAACAAACACAAAGCAGTAGAAAAGCAGTTACTCTCCGAGCACTCAAACAGCCTGTAATATCAACTTGCAAACGATAAACATAAACTGCATAAAATTGTGTGCAAATGTTATAAAACATGGCCCACAGAATAAAACCTGAACCTAAATAGTTTACACATAAATACATGAAAACAAGCATGTTGTATTAAAGGTAGGCTGTTGGCTAGACACACATACCTTCATTTCAGCGAGCCAATGATGGCAATCATTCTGTTGGCCACTAGTGAGCATTACAGCCTAATACAGCACAAAAAGATAGCATTACTTCTCTAATAATAAAGTGTTTTTTATTATTATTATTATTATTATTAGACACATGAGCTCATATGTAACAGTTTCAGACTTTCTCTGGAAGACTGTTCTCTGTGCTGCTAACCACAATTCAACATAGCCCTAACAATCTCCATACTAACCCCACAGTTTTGCAGCCTGTAGTGCAGCATGTTATACACTGCATTGGCTACACTGAGCAGGAAACAGCCTTTCATCACTTTATTAAAACATCATTTTGAACAACTGAGAAAACTGAAAAATTGTTTTATTTTAGCACTAGTCCGCTACTCATACTGTAAACAGACCTGGCTAGCGAACACAATTAAAAAAATAAAATAAAAAAAAAAGTGTGCAATGAACTGATGCAGAATGTGTGGTTACTTTCAGTTTGGTAGCTGAGTCTTTACACACAGCTTTGCAGGCCAAGTTGATTTGAGACTCCAATGCGTGCAGGATGGATGTCTGCTCCAACTTAAGGTCTGCTATCTTATTTTGCATCTCTGCCATGGAGTCCTCAGCTGCATGTCTTCTCTCCTTCACTTGCTCTGAAAACTGTATCTGCAGGGGGACAGGCAGCTAAAAAACTACTCAAACAAAAACTGGCTGATAATGACTGAACTGATTGAACAAGGTCATCTAATTTTCCCACATTGCAATATGTAATATGTAGTGTAGAATAAAGATTTTATCAAACCTTCACCTCCAGCTCGTTTTTCAACATCTGACACATCTTATGAAGTTTAGCATGACTTTCCTCACTGCTGCTCAGCTGTTCTGTCAGATTATCACACTCTGCTTTCATCCTGTCCAGCTTTTGCTGTAGCACCCTCACCAGCTCCTTATCCACCACTGCCTCTGCCTAATGCATACACAGAAAGAGAGACAAACTGACTGTTTTTTCCATCTAGAATACAGGGTTTATAAACCCCAATTAGAGTGAAGACAAAAGTGAGCAATAACCTGAGGAAGGTTTCCTGCTTTATTCACAAAACTTGAAAACAGGCATTTCGTGTCAAACACTGTGTATTGTATAGTCAGACAAATCAGTGCAAGCATCATCAACCATATTCATCAAACATCCAAAAATCCAACAAACAAAATCCAAATGCTGTTCAAGTACAGGTAAAGCATAGGACATCAAGGTCTTGATGATTTAGTTAATATAACTATATAACTGAAGATTAACTAAAGGGGGGGTTCAGGTAGGCCCAGAACAAACAGAACGCAAACTGGATGCAAAGTTTGTTTCTTTAGTTTTGCACTATAGCAGAAAGCGCAAACTGCATCTCACACTTCCCTCAAAAAACACAGATATAGTGGTATATAATGAACAAAAACAAATTATTAATTATGGATGTGCGATATACTGGCAGCCAGTATATGACTTGCTGATAAAAGGGAAGATGTAATTACTATTACTGGTCCAATTCTGGAATTACAGCTGTAATTAAAACTGGCACACAAGGCAACCAGGTCTAAATGATCTGCACTGCTTTTGCATTTTCAGAAAACATGCACAATGGGCAAGATTCATAAAACTTGGCAGTAAGTCTCTAAGTCTACCTACCTTGTCGGTCCACCTTGTAGATTTAAAGTAAGAGAAAACAGCTCATCTACTGCTGCACAGTTTGTGTTAGTCATCCTTTAGTTCTTTATCAGTAGTCAGAGGACACTGTTGACTAAATTTATTTGGTTGGTGAACTATCACACACTATATAACACACACTAACACTCCACCACTGTTAGTGTCACTGCAGTGCTAAGAATGATCCACCACCCAAGTAATACCTGTTCTGTGGTGGTCCTGTGGGGGTCCTGACTATTGAAGGGTAAAAGGGGGCTAACAAAGTATGCAGAGAAACAGATGGACTACAGTGTAATTGTAGAACTACAAAATGCACCTATACGGTAAGCAGAGCTGATAAAATGGATAAAGAGTGTAGATAGAAGGAGGTGTACTTAATAAAGTGGCTAATCTGTGTGTAATAATACATAAACAATCTGCAAGGCAATATACCTAGTTAAGCAAATAAAAATGTAGACACGGAGGCAAAAAAACATTAAAAATATGAAAGCAATAATAAAATTAAGCAAACCTTTAGGTCTTTGATAAGTGCCTTTAGCTCTTCTCGTTCTTGATGATACAGTCTCAGTGTCTTCTGTACACTATGGTTTTGTTTGATTTTGTCCTCTTGTTGTCTCAAGTGGTCCAGCTCTCTCTGATGCACCTCCCTCTCCAGCTGCAGTTGCTGGCCCAGTGACGCCTTCTCCTCCTGAGCCAAGGCAAGCCTCTTTTCCTGCTCCTTCCTGAAACTCTCTGCCTCAGCCAACCTGCCATTGAGATTTGCATGCTCAGCATTTAAGCTCTTCACCAAAGCCTGAAGTTCTAGAAGATTGCCTTGCTCCTGTTCCCTCCGGTTTCCCAGGTCCTCCAATTGCTTCTCCAGTTTCTGGTTCTCTTCCCTCAGGCGGGTTTGAATCAAGCTCTGCCTCTGTGTTTCATCTTCCAAGCTTCGCAAAGACTCTCTACTGTCTCGCAGCTCTTGTTTCAGAATTACAAGCTGTGAGCGCGCTTCAGCAAGATCGACACAGCACTGCCGAACTTCCTCCTCACGTTGAGCTAGATGGCCAAGAACTTCAGCAAGCTGCTTACGTGTGCCTTCTATTTGCTGCCTCAAAACGTTCTCCCTCTCTGCTAATGCCTAAAGAAGTGGAAGGTAATGTAATAAAAAGAAGAAATTAAAATGGAAAAATACACTCTTATGAACTTCAGTAATACATATTTGCAGTGCTTTTTAAGGCATTTCTAAGAAGGGAGTGACAGGCATGCAACAACATGGGATAATGTCTTAGTATGTTTTTATATACTCGTTGTTTTATGTTGTCTCATGTTGTTTGACACCTTTTATAATCATGATGTATGGGTCCACTGATGAAGGCAGTAACTTCTACTCACATTTGATAACATTTTTATTAAATCAAATTTGACTGCATTCTAGGCCTGATGCATAATCTTATAAGAAATGGCTTGGTGAAAAATTCAAACCAAAATGTATAAACAGTACCTCCGTCAGTCTACTGAGCTAGCAGACTACTCTAGTGAGGGACATAAACTGTGTTGCTATGTTTTCATCTAGAAAGAAGATACATTTATAATTATGGTTGGTAAATTTTTGATACTACATAGACCACTAATATAGATCTGGAGCTTTATTGGAGCTATTTTTTTTTTTTAAACAACAGCAATTTAAATAGCACTTACAACACTGACCCACAATCAGGCATTTTCCACAAATTGTTCAGCCCTATATAGGACTATTTGACTTACTGACTTGACTTGATAAACATGAACAAAACTTTTCCTTGGAGCAGAATGAGGTAATAAGGTGTGTATATATTATGAATAATAATAATAGTAATAAATAACATTAATAAACCTACACGTTACAAACATACATGTTTGTAACGTGTAGGTTTATTAATGTTATTTATTACTATTATTATTATTCATAATTTTTCACTTACAGAGCATTCCTACTATCATGTGCTTTGTTGTTGGTGTAGTGTTTCTGTGCATATGACCCAACTGCAACAATTATTAAAGCACTGGCAACAACAAATCGGGAATAGAATACATGGAAATAATGATCATCACTGACCCAGAAATGTGACCCTAGATTTTCTCTTCTTGCTGAAATAGATGCTGGTCCATCCCTACCTACCAGTGTTCTGTGCTCAAAAAAAAAAACATTAATTTCCCCTCAGAAACAAAGAGATACCTGTGTAGGTTGGTTCATGCCTTGTCTTTCTTTCAGTTCTTGTAGCTGACATTCCAGCTTCCTGCATTTGGCCTTCCACTGCCTGATGGCCTCCTTTGCTTTGGTTCGCAGCTCTTCTTTCTTCTTCTCGTTTTCAGCAAGCTGGGCCTCCACCTGTGCCAGTTCAGCTCCCCTGTCCTCAGAGAGTGCCTGGACCTCCTTCAAAATCTGAAGTTGCTGATGGTCCCTCCGCTCCAGATCTGAGGACAGCGCCTAGAAGAGAAGAGTCATCAAACAAACACATACCCACATACACAAGTACAAGCAGAGAGAGAGAAAAAACGAGAGAGAGAGAGAGAGAGAGAGAGAGAGAGAGAGAGAGAGCGCGCATCATAACACATAGGATGCAATTGTGTGAATATTGAATGGCTCTACCAGTGCTTTTGCTCTTTTATATCGACCGAACCTAAAGATGATCTGTGCAGATTTGCCTTTTTCAGATAAAATGAAGTAAAAGATTAATTATTTACAGATTGGGGTCTGAACTGCCTGTTTTTTGGGCCAATAAATGTCAATGATGACGATACTTGCTTTGATTCTCATGTATTCGTAAGATACAAACAACTATTTTCATATTATTTCATTAATAATTTAACCACAGTCAACAAAGGGCTCATGAGATCATAACTTCTTGTTTTGTTTATCGTGCCACACTACCTCTCAGCCAGACGTGTTTTTTTTTGTTGGTTGTAAGATCAACTTATAGATGGAGACACGACTTGTTTCTACATCAGAAAATATTGCAGTTTCACGCATGATGATGTTTTGTACAACCCCATTTCCAAATAAGTTGGGACACCACGCAGAATGTAAATAGAAATAGAATGCAATGATATGCAAATCGTGTAAACCATATTTTTAAAGTAAAATAGTACAAAGACAACATCTCAAATGTTGAAACTAAGAAATTTGATTGATTTTTGAAAAATATATGCCCATTTTGAATTTGATGCCAACAACATGTTCCAAAAAAGTTGGGACGGGGACACGTTTACCACTGTGCTTCATCACCTATTCTTTTAACAACACTCTGTAAGTGTAATCGAGACCAATTGCTGTTGTTTTGCAAGTGAAATGTCTTCCCATTTTTGTTTGATATAGGATTTCAATTGTTCGACAGTTCAGAGCCTCCTTTATAGTATTTTTCATTTCATAATGTGCCAAATGTTATCAGTGGGTAACACATCTGGACTGCAGGCAGGCCAGTTTAGTACCCAAACTCTTTTAATATGGAGCAATGCTGTTTAATACATTCAGAATGTGGTTTGGCATTGTCTTGCTGAAATAAGCAAAACCCTCCCTGAAAAAGACAAAAAGAATTTCAAATGCTGATTTGTCAGACCACAGGACACTTTTCCACTTCCCCACAATCCATTTTAAATGGGCTGAGGCTCAGAGAAGGTGGCAGCATTTTTGGATCCTGTTTATGTACAGTTTCTTCTGTGCATTTTAGAGTTTTAACTTGCATTTGTGGATGCAGTGATGATCTGTTTTCACAGACAGTGGTTTTCAGAAGTGTTGCTGAGCCCATGGAGTGATTTCCATTACAGAATCATGTCTGTATCTGAGGGCCCAATGATCACGGCCAGCAAATACTCTTTTTTGGCCTTGTCCCTTGCGTACAGAGATTTCTCCAGATTCTCTGAATCTTTTAATGATATTATGCACCACAGAAGACGAAAAGCAAAAGGTCTTCACTATTTTATGTTGAGAAACATTATTCTTGATTTCTTGCACTATTTGATTGTGCAGTCATTCACAGAGTTGTAAACCCCTCTTCATCTTTACTTCTGAAAGACTCAGCTTCTCTGGAATGCTTTTTTTTAGACCTAATCATGTTACTGACCTGTTGCCAATCAACCACCAGGTATTTTTTTTTTTTAGCATTACACAACTTACCCAGCTTCTGTTGCCCCATGCCAACCTTTTTGGTACGTGTGGTTGGCATCAAATTCAAAATGGCCATATTTTTATAAAAAAACAATAACATTTTTCAGTTTCAACATTTGATATGTTGTCTTTGTACTATTTTAAATTAAATATACAGTTTTAATGATTTACACATCATTGCATTTCATTTTTATTTACATTTTGCACAGCGTCACAACTTTTTTGGAAATGGGGTTGCTTTTGATGTATATAAAATTATTTATAATGTGGCATCAGAGCATGCCTGAGTTTAGTGTAGTTATTCTGTTCTGTCGCTTTAATTTAGTGGGAGCTAGCCTAGCCTGAGCAGAGTGTTTTTCCCTTTCCTGGCGCTGTTCTGTGTTGAGTTTATTATTTGTGTTAAATTTATGACTCAGATGTCTCCGACATTCCCCTGAGAGCACCCTACGCTACAATATTAAAAGGTCAACATTTCATAGTCAAACACAAATGGTCATAAAGAGTACTGGACCCACAAGAGTTAAGTCTGTTTGCATACATTTGCTATACACCCGTAACAAAGCATTTAACAGAATGCAAGCCCGTTTGGAGTTAAGTCCCTCCTATTTGGAGTTTGGTCCAGCTTACAGGAATTAATACTTGTGCTAACCATACACTAAAAGACTTTGAAAAGACTAAAGTCTGGGGCTCAGGCCAGTTCACTGTAGAACTGTACATTCTGGCAGATCATCACACAGTATTTTTTTAATTAACCTGTAAAATGTGCAGTAACCTTATTTAACATAAAGATTTACACATCAACAAAACATGCAGCGATTCAGCACTGTGGATTGAGTGCTATGAACTAAACCATATAAAAACAAACAAAATAAGAAACCAGAAAGATCCTCTGCACATTTCCTTACATTACTGTTACATGCCCAGTGAACTTAGCAAGACTCTCATGATTGAAAAGCACTTGAAAAGTTGTTTGGTGTAAAACTGGCATTGCATGTGGCGAACCGCGGCAAGAAAAAGTGCAAGTGGACACATGCCTTTACAGTAATCACCGCAATTTTTTTGTGGTATTTTTGCTGGTGGAAGTTACAGGAATGTACATGGTGTTTAGTTTCACCATGACAGCATTTTTTGGTTGGCATTGGCGGTAAACTGCTAAACATTGCTTTTTCACCAGAAAAAGAAGAAAAACAAACAAACAAACAAAAAAAAACATACCGTCACCACCCTAAGTCCAAACGCTTACACAAGAGGTGTGAATCTTTGATTGGGTTTTTCATTCAATTTAGAAGTGTTAAGAACAATTTCATTTGATTCGCTGACTCAAGTCTTTAAGGCCCCTGTTAAAGATATGCTGTCGAAAAAGCACCTAAACTCCAAGCTGCTGCCAGCTCATTACTGTGTGGGCGTGTCAGAACACAAAATGATTGACAGAGGTGTCTCCCAGGCAACAACCTGGCTCCAGAGGCAGTGTGGAGCGACAGTGTTAAACAGTCCTACTCGTTTGATCCACTTTCTCTGTCAGTTCATTGTGAAAACATCAAAAAACTATAGATAAGAGTAAGAAGAAAATCATGAAACAGAGTAGACAGGGCCTTTAAGATGTATTTTAATTCTATATACATTCATTAAACAGATTTTATTTAATTTATGATTTTGGACTACAGTATATTTTGTAGAATCCATTCATAGTAGAGAGGGACAAAGTTGTAAAAAAGTTAGGACAGTAGGTAAAATGCACATCAAAACAGAAAGCAGTGATTTATAAAGCTACTTTGACCTGTATTTGAAAAAAAGCAGTACAACAAATGTAATGTTTTATATTATCAACTTAACCTTTTTTTGTAAATATACATAAATAAAATATACACTAATAAATAAAGGTTGACTGATTGATTGATTGAAATATACACTCATTCTTAAGCTGATGCCTGCTACACATTTAAAAGTTGGGATAGGAAAATTAGGAAAATCGTTAGGAACATTATGAAATGTTCAAAGAACATCTTCAACAGTTGACGTAATCATGCTTAGGTATAAAAGGAGCATCGAGGAAAGGCCTAGTCCCTTATGAACAAGGATGGGTTGAGGCTCACCACTTTGCCGAAAAAGTATCAGCAAATAATCCAACAGTTTAAAAATAATAAACGATCACAAGGATTTTAGGTATTTCACCTTCTACAAATTTCCGTGCGTAAAGGAAAATGGCCAAAAACAACAGCTGAATGCCTGTGATCTTTGACCCTGAAGCTCATCTGAAACGGACTGAACCACAGTGGAAACTGTGGATGTATTGTGGTCTGATAAGTCGACATTTCAGATTGTTTTAGGAAATACTGGACATTGTGTTACCTGGGCCGAAGAAAAAAAGCACTATCCTAATTGTTACTCTAGCATGAAGTCTAAAAGTCAGCATCTGTCATGATATGTGGGGGTGTAATGGGTAACTTGCATATCTGTAATAGCACCATTAACATAGAACACATTTTAGAGCAACACATGCTGCCTTTTAAATGCCATCTTTTTCAGCTCAAAATAAGACAGTTACATAGCTTAAGACATGCATAACAGAAGAAGGCCAAAAATCACACTTTTCAAAACTGAATTAGTTTGTGTCTTTAAATGCTTTAAATTCTAACAATGGCTTTTCCATGGTTAAATTAGCATTAAGCTAACAATTAAACACAACACACCTCCAGCCTACATGCAGACATGTGGAGCTTTAAACAGACATTCAGGTAGCATATCACTTTATATTTTCCCAGTTTTAATTCAAAGCCTAACTCTGAATATTACTTGACTAGTTTCTTATCAGTCTAGCCAAGCTGGGTGTCAAACTGTGTTTCTATGCAGGGTATGTTTACAATGCTTTTGAACCTTTTACTTCACGTACACAGAACTTGCACTGGCAAACATATATGCATTTTGGCGATGCTGCATTTCCTCCTCCAAGAAGGATGAGATGTGAGTTTTCATCTTTTTTGAAAGAGGAAAAAGTTCTGGGACCTCTCCTGCACAGTCGTTGGCAGTGTCTGTTTGTTTACCAGTTTGTGTTGCGTCTCCTGTCTGCTCAGAAGAGGGACCGTTTTACGTGATCAGACCATGACAGTGTAGTAGGTGTTTGTTAAACCAGAGCTGCTCTGTGTGTCTAAAAAAAATCTCTGGTGAAACTGCAGATGCAATTCAATGCAATTAAAATTATTTGTATAGTGATGTTCAACAGCAAAGTACAAAGCAGCTTTGTAGAAATATGGGTCTACGCCCCAAGTGAGCAAGCCAAGGGCAACAATGGCAAGGAAAAATTCTGTAAGATCAAGAGGAAGAAACCTTGAGACAAACTAAGACTCTTATCTTCCTCTGGTCGACTGTATGCACAACATTTACACAAGAGCAATATAAATAACGAATACATACTTTAACTAAACTGCAGTGATGCACAACACAACACATGAGACTTTGCTAAATTTCGGCAAGACAATACAATTTAAACAGATTTACTGGGCCTTAAAAAGCATTTTGATTTTGCGTATCAGCACAAGGTAAAATGGAAATGCAGACTAGTGCACATACAGCAAACAAAACAAGAAGAGACTTTGGGCACATCAAAATAACTTTAACTCATCCAACCACACCTTTCCCCATAAAGCATGTGTCTGCTCATAAGGCCCAACTTTTACCCAAATGAAGATGACAAAGGTTAACGGACATGTCTAGAAGTGAAAATTTGAAAATTTTATTATGGCGATTTGGCCCATTAAACAGCAAATAATGTTGTTTACAGTCATGAGAAGAAGTACGCCCCATGAAATGTGGTGATATAATTTAACAAGTAACACCTAAAATTATTTTTGTCATCATTTAAATAATTAAAATAAACAGAAATACTATTACACTATGTGGAAAAAGTAAGTACACCCCTGCGGTCTGGAAGAATCCAAGTTTGACACCCCTGTATCAACCAGTTCTATTTATGTATAGGAGTGGCAAACCCCTGAAGAAATGTACACAAAATGAGTAAAATGCTTCATATTTTAAAAAGAGTTTTGATGGTGATGTAAATATCCATGATAAATACACCTGCCAAGTACCTCAGTTAGAAAAAGTTCTCCATAATAGGACTTACATGTAGCGTTTTGATCATCAGGTATGTTTTAATTCTAAGATAATCAGGATTTTTGTAATTCACTTTCCCAAAACTCTCTATTGCACTTTTCTGAGTATTCCAAACCCAGATAAACACAGATCATTTGAAAGAGCATCTATGTTCTTTTGAACTTTCACATCTAAGAACAACTGAGAAAACATAACAGAGGTAACCTGCTTACGTGCACACGTACCTCAATCTGCAAGGCCAGCTGTTTTTTCTCATTCTCTTTGCGCTCCACAGTTCTCTTGAGCTCCTGTGTCTCGTTGAAGCTACTGTTTTGGCACAACTGCACTCTTAGGTCCTCAAGCTCCCTTTCCAGCACTTTTCCTCCTATGAGAAATATACAATTGTGGGTCAAATGGCTATGACATGCTTTACAAGTGCTTATTAGTGCCACAATCTCTGAAACTGGCAAAGACAACACTTTACAAGTGTTTACGCCACTATGCTTTAAACAAAGTTGGACAGGTGGCTTGATTAATCTGCATTTATACAGTGATGCTAATTATTAGAAAGGAAGGGAGTTTGTCATACATAAAGACCTGAGCAGTTCTATGCTTTCCTCCTAGCACATTCAACAGTTCCAAAAAACATGCTGTGACTGACTACATAACACATTTTCCACCAGGCAGCACTGGTACGGCATGGTTCCTAATCAGAAATCATCTGTACAATGTTTTACTGTATTCATGTTATGTCAACAAGCATGAAAATGTTTAATTACTTGCAGTTCAGAAAAGTAATTTACACTCATCAAATTGATCAACACTATCGGCATAAACCCCGCAGTTGGTCCACATGCTTCACTGGCTCTACTTAAACGTAACTAAGCTAATGCCATCAGTTCTTTTTATAGAGAATGTTACGTATTATCTTGCCTGTTCATTTTAGGCAGCCGCTTATCTACAGAAATTTAAAACGGTAGCTGAGTGTAGTGAGAGGAGTTGTGCAGAAGTATTTTATTGGTAACTTTACTGGTAATGTTGTCATAGTGGAGTTCCTGCTTGAACGGGGGAAAATACGACTCTCCTATTTGTGGTGCAGTGTGTGATCCGCATAAGATTAAATCAGTAACTACTGGGAACTAAATATTAATTAAAAATCAATTATTTTTGTTTCCTGAACATTTTGCTGTTTTTTACAACTAATATTCACCTAAATAAAATTCATCTTTTGATTCTCCACCATTGCTTCCTCAGAAGACGGTAATTAATATGGGCAATGTAAGAAAGTTTGCTTTAGCATCCTATAGCTTTTGGTCAATGGCAAGTTTCTGATGACAGAACCCCTGCTGGCTGAATATTAAGCGCCTAATTAATAAAGTGTCTAATCAAAGTTGATCTAGCAGCAGCACTGAACCCCATCACTTGATATTTATAGTTAGAAAAAGAAAAAAATATATAACCTGTAACTGAGCAAATTAATACTCTAAAGCATTACACATTAAATTTCTGGCCACCTACAAAATTGCTACAAGCCCCATGAAATATAATTATCACAAAACGTGACTCTGTAGTTATATTTAAGGAATTACAATATGGTAAGTACAGCAATGTGACATTCTGTGATGTATTGCAATTTGTTGCCTCTGACTGCAATTTATTTCTCCAAAACAAAAACTTGTTCATTTTTGTGCAAAATGACGCTGAACAATTTGGGGAAAATATCTAACTGATTTTTCTGACCAATATTGCCATTGCAATTTAAATGGGATATTTCTTTTAATAAATTATGCTTCAGGCCTTTTTATCCACCATCACATCCATTTGTTTTGGACTTGAACATTAAATGTAACGTGCCAGTTCAGGAGCTTTGTGTTTTTCAGTGAACAGATTTAATTAAAATTGCATCTCCTGCAATTTGAAAATTTCTGTTTTTCATACTGCAATTTCAGTACAAAAACAATTAATCGTTCAGCTCTACTGCAGGTCTAGCATGTTACATTAAACTATCTGAAACCTTGGTCTCGCTAGAAAAAAGAGCACCATCTTGGGGAAGTGCATCTAATTAATCTATTACTCTAAAATTGTGCTTAGTAAATATTAATAGTATTCATATTTAATTTTTTAAAAATCGTTACTTGGGCCGTAGTGCACCAATACTGCTTGTAAATCCAAATTATCACAATATTATACGGAATCAATTTTTTATCCCACACCTATCACTTAAGCATTACATGCTTTACCTTGTCTTAGGCCCTCCTCTGCAGCCCTTTCCTGCAGCTCTGTTACACTCCTGTGCTGGAAGCGGAGCAGTGAGATCTCCCTTTGCAGTTGTGCACGCTCTCTCTCAGACCTTAAGAGTTGTGCTTGCATGTCCTCCATCTGTAGAGAAATGTTAAAATAATAATAAAATAAAAAAAATAAAAAAAAAAACACAAGACACAAGAAAAGGAAAACAAAGAACACTAAATGATAAATGTACCAAAATTGACAAAAAATTTGACACAAGATACATGATATGCACAACAGATCATGATAGGAGGAGGCGCTGCTCTTGTAGCTGCTGCTCTTGACTGGCAGCAGGTGTGTTTGTATATATGTGTTTGGCGTCCAAAGCTGTTTATCATATTTGTTTTCATCATGTTTGTTGTGTATATTGAATAATTTAGGATTGGTTTAAGCAAGCAGTCATAAAGGAGATACTCTACGTGGTCATATTGTGGACTTTTCATCTCTATTGCGTCCAAGGCTTCCAACCACAACCAAGCCACTTGGCCAGATAATATTCAAGGCAGTTCCTAATGCAATGGGATGATGCGAGCCATGACCAAAGATACCAATTCGGATCTGATAATCAATGGTTTTGGAGCGCCTGTCAGAAGAGACAAGGTCACTGAAGCTATGGGGAAATCTCAAAGCTAACACTGAACTGCTGTCTGTCTCTGTCCATTCCTTTTATTCTCCTAGGGAGCTCTCTCAGTTATTTATGACTATAGTGTATATACACTTAAAAGCAAACATAAAAATTGCTGTAGACATCATCGAGTGATTCAAAGACTGCAGTCCCTTTCCCCTGATGTTCCATGTTTGTTAAGAAGGGAGGTCAGAGCTGAGATTAAGAAGGCCAAGTTACAATACAAAAACAGGCCAGAGGAAAAGTGATGCAGCAACAATTTAAAGGCAGTGTAGGATGGAAAAAAGAAAATGACAGGCCAACTTAAAATTAAATAAGCCAATTAGGATTCAGGCTTGAGAGCAATAAAGAACTAGCCAAAGCGCTAAGTAGTTTTTATTTACAAATTGATACTCATGACTCTGCAGATGAACTCAGGGACATAAGCAAAGAGTTTATCCCCCCACAAAGCCAAATCAGTTGTTTGCTGCTCATGATGTCAAGGAAGAGTTTGAGAAAAGATAAATAAGAGTCCAGGGCTGGAAGGAATTACAGGAAGAGTAATGAGGTACTGCTCAGAATAGCTCTGTGAGGTGTTTCCATATATATGTAGGGTGTCTCTGGGGCAGAGAAAGGTTCCAAAGTTATGGAGTCCACTGTTGTCCCGGTGGCTGAAAATGGAACCCCTAAAGAGCAAAACCACTTCAGACCACTGACTTCATTGGTTATGAAGTCATTTGAAAGGCTGGTCAAAGGGGAACTGCTGGAAAAGGTGGGGGAGGCTCTAGACCTATTGCAGTTTGCATATAGGGCTGGGGTGGGAATTAAGGATGCCTTAAATCACATTACTGGACTTTCTGTATAACCAACTAAAATGTCCTGGAATGCATGCCAAGCTTTTATTTTTAGACTTCTCATTTGTGTTTAATACTACCTAGCCACATATTTTAGCTAGGAAACTGCCAATTTTAATCTTGATGTATATTTTGTGGGCTGGATCATAGATTTTTAACAGGCAGATCTCAGGACATTAGGGTAAACCCATCCCATTCACTATTCTAGACTTTCATTAAAGGGACGGGCACTGAATTTGCTGAACAGTATAGATACCTTGGAACAATGGAACATTGAACTTTAATGCTAATTCTGAGGCTGTGTGCAAGAAGGGAAACGATTATACTTCATGAGTAAGTTAAAAGCTCTTAATGTAGATAGTAAAATGATGTCCTTGTTTTATAAGTCTTTTATCCGATCTGTTCCGAGTTTCTCTATTATAACCTGCTATTGTAATTTTAACATCAGGGATAAAAATCACCTAAGCCATATTGTGAAGGCACCTGGCTTTGTGATAGATGTCCAACAGACCCCCCCCCCACCATGACCAGCAGATTCTCCAAAAGGAAAGGCCTATATTAGACTGTACTAGACACCCCCTCACTGTAAGTTTGTAACACTTTCTTCAGGTTGGAGATTTAGAGAATCTTGGCTCATGTGCAAAAGGAGTAAGAAATCTTTTGTTCCCTGCGCAATAAATTTACTAAATTTGAACATGTAAATTTAGTATAATTTGTTTATATTGGAAACCCTAGTTGTTCTATCGTTTCTTTCTATTGTGTGCAATAGGAGACATTTTAGTAAATGTTGTATGTTTTCCATTTTGTTTGCACCTTTACTGTAAGTCAAGTTTCCCACTGACAAGATGAAATGAGTGAACTGAACAAAACTACTAACACAGACTGCTACCTAAACCCACAAAATATTAATTTTGAATATTTTGCTGGCACAAACAGAGATCTGTGCACTTTCCTGTGCTTCTCCACTTCTTAATCATGAGTGATGCCCTATGTGCAAAGATTTTACCGCATATCAAAATGAGACAGCAAACTACAAAAACATTAGAACAGAGAAATGGAGAAGTGATTCACCTGTTGAAAAAGAGCACCTCGTCCACTCTCAGAGCGGTCCAATTGTTTCCTTGCACTCTTCAACTCCTGCTCCAACTGAAGAGACATAAATAGGTTTAATAAACCAAGATCAGTAACCTGATTACATAATCAGGTTAAAATACTAACAAATGCCTAACAAATTTCACAGCATTGTAAAAATGTTGCATGTCTTACAGCTCTTGGTACAGACAGCTGCTCTCATCAACACATACTACTTGATTTGTTCACCTGCACTCTTCAAGCACATTTAATTGCCAGACGTATACCTTGCAAATCTCACTCTCAGATGTCAGAAATCTATTTCTGTAGCTGTCCTCACTTGGGTGATTCTGGGCATCACGCCTTTTCAAAGCCTGCAAGACCAGAAAGACACAGAAACTGAAAGTAGAAACAATACAACGTGTACACCAGAAAAAAGGTCTGACTAAAACACAGGACAAAATGGCATCAATAAAAAGTAAATAAAAAGTGATCAATGAAAAGCGTTGCAGTAACTCTTCCTATGAATCCTGTACTCATAATGCTTTATAAATGCATTTATGAGGTCCTATTATGGTATACACAATACCTTATAATGCCAGCCATAAGCTCATATAATTATTTACATAAATGCCTTTATGTAGCTACCATTTACACACCAGGGTCTGTAGAACATATACTAGATCCTAAAACATAACATGTATGCTATAGTGTGTTATAGTACTAGTAATAATGCGTTCTGAAACCTGCCAATATTAAGGCTTACCTGGAATATAAAATCATATACTCTTGTTTTATAAAGAGTTAAGCAAGCAGTTATATGAATAACGCTTCATAAAACAAGAGTATATGACTTTATATTCCAAATGAATGTTAACTGGGTAATCATCTCAGATTCTAAAGTAAATATTCTTTCACATTTTAAAGACACTTAAAAATAATAAATAATAATAAATGTACAATGTTCTTAGGAACAGATATTATAATGCATTTTGAAAACTGACTTCATGAGGTCTTATACTCTTGCTTGACAAAGTCTTATGCATGTAATTATACCCATATTAGCAATTATAAAAGCTTATGGCCAGTATTACAAGGTGTTATGTATCCCATATAACATTTTATAAATGCATTTATAACGCATAATGAATACAGGATTCATAGGAAGCGTGACCAATAGAATACAACCACTGAGAAAAGTAAAGACTAACCTCTCTCTCACAGGCTACATGACAAACATTTTTATAAGCAGGTACAGCCTATGTACAAGCAGACGAACACCAGCTACAAAAGCACCACATTAGACATGGGAAGATGAGTGCAGTCACATTCTTCTCAATCTTATAATGTTTTAGGGATGCACCAACCAACATAGGAACGGTGGACTATCCTTGGGCGATAACGTAAATTCAGACAAACGATTATCGTCTCCAGAATTATCGCGATAAACGATATTATCGTGTTAAAAATTAATTTACGAATGAGTGAGTGAGCCTTTCAGTCACGTGATCATTTTATTGCAGCCTATGTAAGTGAACTGCTGCATCTCAGTGGAACAGCAAAGGAGAATTATAGCAGTGAATCTTAATTCTGGAAAAAACAGTTATGTTAGAAGAAATAATAATAATAATTATTAATATTATTATGATTATAGTCTTTAACAACCTAGATTGTTCTATACACAGTTAACATTATACATCTCATGCACCGCTGTTTTGCTGAAGTACTTACGGTTTGGCAGCTTGGAGCCCCCTTGGTGATGATCGGTATTCTACACAGACTGGGGAGAAGGTCACGTAGCGGAGTGCATATACCCAGCATTCTTTGCCAGACTGAAATGACTACTTTCTAATCTTTATCAAGTGGCGTTTTAAAAACGTATATTTGTAGTTAATTAGTTATGTTTGCATGGTCTATACTTAAATGCCGTCTTTTCTGTTATAGCTTAAATACATAGACCAACAAAAGAAAAAAAAAGAAAAAAAGTCACCAGTACATGATAAAAAATAAGACGATAATTTACTTAATATCGCCACTGGTTGAAATTATCACAATATTTGATAATATCGTTTATCGCCCCAAGGCTACTGTGGACCAATTAGTACAGCAGCCCTAGTATCGCCAAAATGTTCTACTTTTCTGTAATACAATAAATAAGTCATAAAAATGCTTGGAAATATATATATATTATACATTATATAAGCCAGCATTTCTTCCTTTAGTATTAAAACATTCATTTCAAAACATCAGAGCTTTTTTCACTTAACTCTGTAATATGCTTCTCTTGTTCCCTTAATGTTAGAAAAAATGCATTATTTTTTATGTCTGAGGTACGTAGTCTTTTACTAGAGCGCTAAAGTTTAAAGACTGCAAATTCCCAACAATTCACAATCTCTCTTTCAGATATAAGGGTTTCCTCAAATGAGTATTACAGCTACATACTGGCCCCTACTGGCTATCAAGACACTGAAAGGGCTTGTCAAGAACAGTGCTGAAATTTAGTTTTCGTCTTTCATTTAGTTCAATTAATACAAATGTTTATCTGTAATAATATATTTTAGTACATTTGATGAAACAGTTGCTGAGTTTCCAGTTTATTAGGTACACATACCTTATACCTACAGTCCTTTGTCATACCAGCATGTTCACCAGCCATAGAGGTGCACGTTGTAGACATGCAATTACTGACTAGTAGTTTTGCAGTTGCATAAAATTTGTCAGCCGGCCTCTAATCTGTCAATCAACAGAAAGGGATCACCAAAGCGCTACCACTGACCAGATATGGGGGACCAGATCACTGACCAGATATAAATCTTTAAAACACCACTTGAAAAGACAGGGGGCAGTCGTGGGCTGGAGGTTAGGGAACCAACCTTGTGACCGGAAGGTCGCCGGCTCAATCCCCTCAGCTGACAGTACGTGACTGAAGTGCCCTTGAGCAAGGCACCTAACCCCCAGTTGCTCCCCGGGCACCGTGGATAGGGTTGCCCACCGCTCTGGGCAAGTGCGCTCACTGCCCCTAGTGTGTGTGTTCACTAGTGTGCACGTATGTGGGTGTTTCACTGTATGGATGGGTTAAATGCAAAGGTCTCATGAATGAATATTATTTGGGCAGTGAACCATCCTCAGCAAAACAGTAGCCCTAATATAGCATGTCAGCATGCGCTCTGCTTGCACAAGTCCTGGCTGGAGTATCAGACACAGCAGCGTTGCTGGGGATTTTATACATCTCAGTGTCACTACTGGGTTGAGAATAGTCTGCCAATCAAAAACTTTTAAGCTAACAATGGTCCTGTTGACCAAGCTGACCATGCTTTAGCTGAAGTGCTAAAGCATCACTAACACAAATTAGGCATGGAAAAAAGATGAGCTATACTTTACACCATTAAACCAACAAGGAGCACCAACAAAGTAGTTATGTCTAATAAAGTGGGCAGTAACTCTGTATAACTGTACTCAGAGCTTAGAAAAAACCCTGCTGTGCCTGATAGACTTAGAACCCCATTTCCAAAAAAGTTGGGACGTTGTGCAAAATGTAAATAAAAACAAAATGCAATGTTGTGCAAATCATTTAAACCCTATATTTCACTGAAAATGCTTGAAAGACAACATATCAAATGTTGAAACTGAGAAATTTTATTGTATGCCCATTTTGAATTTGATGCCAGCAACACATTCCAAAAAAGTTGAGACGGGGCAACAAAAGGTTGGTAAAGTTGTGTAATGCTGAAAAAAAACACCTGGTGGTTGATTGGCAACAGGTCAGTAACATCACTGGGTAGAAAAAGAGCATCCCAGAGAGGCTGAGTCTTTCAGAAGTAAAGATGAGGAGGGGTTCACCACTCTGTGAAAGACTGCACAATTAAATAGTGCAACAATTCAAGAATGTTTCTCAACATAAATTGGAAAGAACTTTTGTTTTTCCTCATTTACGGTACATATCATTAAAAGATTCAGAGAATCTGGAGAAATCTCTGTATCCAAAAGGCAAGGCCAAAAACCAGTATCTGCTGGCTGTGATCTTTGGGCTCTCAGGCAGCACTGCATTAAAAACAGACATGATTCTGTAGTGGAAATCGCTGCATGGGCTCAGAAACACTTCTGAAAAACACTGTCTGTGAAAACAGTTCGGCGCTGCATCCACGAATGCTAATTAAAACTTTTAAACACAAAGAAGAAACCATATATAAACAGGATCCAGAAACGGCACCATCTTCTCTGGGCCCAAGCTCATTTAAAATGGACTGAGGGGAAGTGGAAAAGTGTCCTGTGGTCCGACAAATCAACATTTGAAATTCTAAAGACCACTCAGCTTGTTATCAGCACACAGTTCAAAAGCCAGTACTCATGATTGTATATGCTGCCATTCAGACAATGACTTTCTCAGGGAAGGCCTTGATTATTTCAGCAAGACAATGCCAAATCACATTCTGCATGTATTACAACAGCATTGCTCCACATTAAGAGAGTCCGGTCGCTAAACTGGCCTGTCTGCAGTCCAGACCTGTCACCACTGAAAACATCTGGTGCATTATGAAATGAAAAATACAACAAAGGAGGCCCCAAACTGTTGAGGAGGTGAAATCCTATATCAAACCAGAATGGGAAAACATTTCACAGCAGTTTGTCTCCTCAGTTCCCAAACACTTACACAGTGTTGTTAAAAGAAGAGGTGATAAAACATAGTGGTAAACATGCCCCTGTCCCAACTTTTCTGGAACATGTTGTTGGCATTAAATTCAAAATGGGCAAATATTTTTTCAAAAACCAATCAAATTTGTCAGTTTCAACATTTGATTTGTTGTCTCTGTACTATTATCAATGAAATATAGAGTTTAAATTATTTGCATATCATTGAACTTTGTTTTTGTCCCAACTTTGTTGGAAATGTGGTTGTTTATCAGTGCAACACACATTAACATGTTTCTACCAGGTTAATATCACTGGTTGGATTGGGACCACCAATTTTTCCACCTTTTCGTTGATGGGCAGGGTAGAGAAGGGCTAACAAATTGTGCATAGCAACAGGTAGCTAAAGGTAGTCACTGTACACCCATAAAATGCAGTAAAATAGTAGGTGCACCTGATAAAATGGCAAAGAAGTGTAGGTGCACAGTAGGTGTACCTAATAAATAGGTAACTCCGTGCATTCAGACATTTATCTTTTACCTCCTGTAATTCACTAGACACGTTGCCTCGCTGGTCTTTGCAATGCCTCTCTGAGACCATCTGTTGCTGAGACAGAATCTCACTCTCAATCTTCTGCAGTCGTTTCTCCACTCGAAAGGACACCTAAGTCAGGTAATATAACATAGGAGTAAGAGCAACATAAGGACCTTTATCACCATGGCAATTAAATTACAGGACTGGATGACAGTGTTCAGTCCACTATACTTCTGCTAACCAGCATATAAAACCACATGATCTAATCAAGACAGTAAAACGAACCCAAAGATTTCAGTAAACAAGCTCAAGTACCAAGCCAGCCAAATGAATATGGAACTGTCAGGTGATGTGAACTGGTTAGACAATGTGCACAGTTAATTAAAAGGTCAGACTTAAAACGTACAATGATATAAAATGGTATAGTGAGACACACTCTGATTTTTTTCATTTCAATAAGATTTTATATTGGTATACAGAAAAAAGAAGAGTCATTAAATGTCATTTACACTCACCGCTTCCTCCATCGGAGATTCCTGTATTTGCTTTGTTAGGTCTACTAATGTTTTTCTGGTCTCAATATCTGACCTTTCAAAGGTGCAATACATTTTCAAGTTAAATAAGCAAACACATTTGCCTACAGATATATACATAAAGAATGCATTAGGGATGTCCAGATAACTATTAAACTAACACCTTTGGCAGGAAAAAAAAAACAAAAAAGCAAGAAAGGCATTATGACACTTTAAACCACAGAGAATAAGTATGGAAGCTGACCTGTTCCTTTTAAGGATCTCTTGATCTATCTCATGCCCTAACTGGAGCTGGTCACTGCGCAGGTCTCTAAAGGCCTGATGCAGTGAGTGGATCTAGAAATCATGAAGAAAAACAATAAAGTGCATTTAGTCTGCTGTATTGTGAGATTATGTTACATATAAAATTATGCGTAAGACCATTCTGCCATGCTGACTAAAGAAAAACTGCTCACCAACAAGTAATCAAAGCTTATTTTCAAGTTTTTGTGCAAACACACCACTTAGCAAATGCTGGCATCTTTTTTTCCTATATATATATAATTAATTACAAAAATATTAATATCTATAGTTATTATATATGGTTAGCTTTAAAAAAAATTATACCAGCCTTAGTATGGTTATCTTTCAAAAATGTTATTACGGAAAGCCACTAAGAGGTTATAAATAAAGTCAAAGTGTTCAGTAAATGAGGTATTTAGCTACAACTAAACTGTGCTATCAAAACAAATCTAAAAGAAGAACACAAGCTCTGTGCTTATATACACACTGGTTGTTTTTTAGTTCCATATTACAATTTACTAAATAGGGTACTCCAGAACCGGGAGTGGCATAATCTAACCTGTTCCTCTGTCTGGCAAGGGTCTCTGAAGCGCACTGTAGATCTCCTGTTGCTCATTTCCAGACTCCTATAATCTTTCAAAGGAGATGTGGGATTGTGAGGCCGCCCACCTAGACAGAAGAGATGCAAGCTTGCTAACCTTTTAGCCACATAAAAACTCTGCTAAGTAAAGTTTGGGCACTCCTGGGCACACATGCTTTGCTGATTTCCTAAGTGAAATTAAGTAGGAATTCTTTACAGAGAATTCTGCACATTTTAATGCACAGTTACTTTTTATTTTCTGAATTTAACATAGTGGGATAAGAATAAAACAAAGTGTGGCACATGGAAAGGTTATGGTACATTTTATAATTTACGTTGTCTTTTCCAAAATGTTAAAATGGACAAATAAACAGAAACTGTGGACTAAATTTACAGAAAAATGTAATATTTAAGTTTGTTCCCTGCAGAGGATGTGTTGACATTTTTTCACTTAAAAAAAATCAATACGTCATTTAACCAGAGGTGTTCAAAATTTTGCATACAACTATACAATCCAATTAGTAGATCTGATTAACGCATTTGTTGTTACAAACTACTAAATTCTGAAGCTCCTCAATTTAGCTGAAGGTATTAAGAAATAGCACAGATCTAAACCAATATGAGATTAGGGTCACTATGTGAAGCTAGATTAGAATTTATTCAGTACCAAAATTGTTGCCATCTTCCAGGCTACTGTGCAATGTAGAGAATGAGGCGCTACATCCTCTTGTGGGCCGCTTGAGACGCTGGCTCTGAAGCTGGTGAATAGACTCCTCCAAGCTTTCCTGTAGCTACACGAAAGAGGGCACCGTCACATAAGGGCAGATTTATCTGAAATCAGAAACTGTAAAACAATAAAACCATGCTACTCAGGTTCTATGTCAGACTGTTAATACTCACTGTTGCTATGGCATCAGCGTGGTCGTCTGTATGTTCTCTGTACTGGCCCAGCATCTGATCCACTTTATTTAGGTTTCTGCTTGTATCCTGCGTTAACGAAATAAACAATTTAGATTGAATCTTTCTTTACTACGAATGTGCTGATAACTCCCTGTTCTGCAGCTACCATTTCCTACAATTATCATTCCTAGTTGAAGTCCACATTTCGCAAAGACTTACCTGTAACGTGTCTGCCAGTGCGTCAATTTTCTCTGCTATGCCTACGCTGTCCATGGCTATATCTCGACTAGTTTTACGCCTTAGTGCGTCTCGCCCTCGAGAGCAATGCTCTCTCGACCTGCTGTAGATCTCAGATTCACTGGATGACTCCATAGTCGATACAGGCTTGGGAAAGACAAAAGCTGTTGAGTAACGTAGCTCTATCTAAACAAGCATCAAGGCAGTTACAAATACTGTCTATGACTGTACTTAGGTTAGTTAGTTACTAATCTAGTCAAGTATCTTAACTATGGCTCACTGGCAACTAGCTATCTAGCTAACTTAGTACTGGATAAAAGCATTTTTCCATCTTGTTTCTGTAACTGTGTGCTCCGTTGTGCCCTTGTACTGGCCATGGCTATTAAAACATATTGCTGACTGCCGTTAGTAACGCTAATAGAATAACGTTAGCTAACTAACTAACTAGCTAAGCCAACAAGCTGGGTAAGTTCACTGCCGAGATAACCTAGTTAGCTATGCTAGTTAACGTTAGCTAACTAAACAGACAACTACTTGGCTACATAAAATTCTTATCATACATAGCTAGCTAGTTAGCTAACTAGCTAAGTTGTTTGTGGTCGACACAATTAACGTAAAATACTTCTACAGAGCATACAACAGAAATTTAGCTATTCTGGCTAGCATGTCTACAAGGCAACGCTAGCTGACGTTAACCCACGCACACTTACGCTAACTAGGTTCGCTAATGTCTGCTAACCGGACTTAGCTGGTCAAGGTTAGCAACCCAGATCTTCTTCTTTTTTGTTCAGAATGCCCAATCTAAAAATACCCATCTAGGAATTCCACAAAGCGTCGATTATCGTGATTTCCCGTGCTACTTCTGCTATGGCAACTTGAACTGCCCGCCTCATAACAGGAAAGTGACAGAAACGCAATGGCACATGGAAGTTGTAGTTTTTCCTAGGCTACAACGACTGAACAACGGCGCTTCTGCTTCACATAGCCATGCGTTCTCTTTCTAATTTTTTTTTATTTTTAGTTGTTAAAATTAACATAGAAAGGAAATATTTCTCGATTTTATGATACATAAAGAAAACGTATTTGTGTATATTGTCGATTGTCTGTTTTCTGTAGAGTTAGACTAATTAACTTATGCCTCACACTAGTTTTATCTGTTGCTGTAGTTTACCTGGTTTAAGTAATCTTGTGCTTTTAGTTTCTTGGATTAGCAGTGCGCTAGCTCACCACATCAGTGATAAATGGTAGCAAACTAAACTAAACTATGTAACTCTTTGGCAAGAGTATTTGAAAGATCCTGGGCATTCTGTTGTTTTATCACAACGTATTACAGCTTCTAACTGCTACGGTCACCGAGGCCCCTTACCACCCCCCCCGGCTCCCCTCCCCTCATCCCCGCATGCCCCCCCAACAAAAGTGCGACTGCACTGTATCCCCAAGACGGTCTGTGCGTCTCGCAGCACGGTCCACAGCTGCTACGCAGGATTCCCGTGCTGAGAACACTCGTTACAAGAAGAACATTTACAGCCGTCAAAGGCTTTGTAGAGTAATGATAGCTGTCAGACGTCATCACAATTGCGGTCGGTGAGGAATAATCGAAGAATAATCTTTTCGTCGGTGGATGTATGTTTTACGTTTTAGTTTTTTGAGAGTTTTTTTTTTCATCAAAAAAACAACGAACCAAAATGCAGGTTTTCGCAGCTGCGCTAATTACCCTCATCTGGTCAACACGAACTGTCACTGGGGACGTGAATAGGTGCCCTTATGGGTGTGAATGTTCGGAGTGGAGAAGCTCCTCTGTTTCGTGTAGTGAAATAGATACTATGCCTACGTTTCCTGCCAATACGGAGACACTGTGAGTATGCTGTTTAACAAAGTTTCAGAGTTTTTAGGGTGTGACTGATATCCCCACACTCTCGTGTGCTATATAATCTACAGATCACTGTTTATAATTAGAATTAAAATGTAATTTCAATAAATAATCTTAAGTATAATTTAGTCTAATCAACTAACACTGGGCTCTAAACCTCCAAATGTCTTACATGTTCTGGAATGTTGGTTAAGCAGACAGCAAACTGTCCACTTGTGCACACAATCATGAAAAAAATGTACATTATTGTTAATTTTGTTTATACATTTATGTCTATTGATTTAGAGCAAAACAAAGAATGTAGCATACCTAATATTTGACAGCTTAAATGTTCTAACAACAATGTTGTGTCTAACATCTTAGCAAACACTTTTATATATTTATTTATTTGTTTGTTTGTTCATTTATCTTTGCATGTTCTAATTATTTATAGCTATAAGGAACAGGTACGCAACAGGAGAATGTGTTCCTTGGTATGCTGACTGTTTGGACTTGCTAGTGGCATTAACGTTTCTCATAAGTAGAGTTCTCCCCAATAAAGTCATCTTAAAATTGAAATTGATCTTTTTTTTACCTTGTTAGTTCATGTCTTCAGTCAAAATAAGCATGATTCATCATACCATACCATTTAAATACAGAATTCTTTTTTATCATTAAAGTTTGAGTGCCTTTTGCTTGTCTCTAAAACATCTAATTTTCGATAGTCTCACCGTGCACCAGCATGTGGAAAAAACAGTATGAACCAGTAATATCATGTTTAACCTGTCCCCATCTTCCAACCCCACCGATCATCAAGAAAAACATGCAGCTATCTTAGACAACTTCCCTAATGCCAATGTTCAACTCAGATATACATCACAGCACAGAAGGAGAATGTGTTCTGATTTTCAATTCATGTTGACTTTAAGAATCTGCTCTTAAGTATTCAAAGAGCGTAAGGTGAGTTGGTGCTGTTGTCGCTAAAGAAAGTGAGAGGTGCCATGTTGCTGCTGTGAGGCAAGATGCAGCATAGGCTACAGGATGTACTGTATTATCTGTAATGTTGCTGTGTTGCCTAAGAAGCAAAAAGTTCTCTGACAAAAGAAATATACAGGAACCTTTCAAGCTAATACATGTGAAATTCAAAAGAGCACAGATCCATGTTCATGGTGTTTATTACATGTGTGTAAAAAAGGTAAGAGGCCTTTTTGAGAGGACTCAGGTCCAGTATTTCAATACAAGCCCAGAATTCAAGAATAGTAGCTCAGACACATTTCCTCCACTCTGCTTTCCACCTTGTCTGTCAGAGGCAGTACTAACCTCTCAGCTGTAATTCCAGCTAGTGCCTGATTGCATCTTCTAATCCTCACTTGCCTATGGTTTATTTAGCAGTACAGGAACATTCCTCTGTGGATCGCTTCTTCAGTCGAGGTTACACCAGCTCCCTCTCCTTCAGATTCAGGCACCCATGACATGGAATTAGCCCCAATCAGTGCTCCAATTCAGGCAGTCAGAAAACACCACATTGCAAGCATGGAGAACCACATTCTTTCCTACTCAAAAGTTATATTGTGAAAGGAGACAAATCATAAAGGGGTTCTGTTGGGCAGATGAATATTCCTTTAAATACACTGCTGCCTAAAATAGACCTGAGGATGCATGCCTGTTCAAAATTTTAATCGCTGTATTCACAATGTGACAGAACTGATCAGCGTGATATGCCAGGCATGTTCTTATGGTGGAAATAGGATCACTTTACTTTAGAAACACAAACACCCACATGCAACAAGGTACCTGTCTGACCACCTGAGGTTGAAGAATCCAAGTGTTAAACCCTTAAACCCTAATATTAATTATTAAGCATATTGATATAACAATGTATTTCAGTTTTCAGGATTTTCATCAGCAACAGCAATATTGCTCTACATAGCAATGGCTCTACTCACATCATGTAGTTTCTCTAATGGTGGTTCTCAGAAAGTTGTCTCCGAAGTCAACATAGCTTAATACACTGGCTTGTGACATGGTGAACCAAAAAAGTTGCAATATTTTGCAGATACTGAAATGGTATTGGCAATATATGGACTATAAGTCAGCCTTTATTATTAGTATATTATTCATATTGTATGAGCTAAAACAAATATATCCTGAATTGTTACCAAAAATCAGGTTTTTGGTGCACACAATCACAAATCACATTATCTCCTTTTATAAAATACAGAAAGTCTACAGTCAGATGTTGTCTAACACTGCTTGGTTGACAGCAAAAGTAGTGGTCAGCTTGTGAGTTTTGATAATCAAAATGCACTGGTGTTGTTTTTTTGTTTTTGGTGAAGTTTTGTGAGGTCATACGATTCATACACTTAAGCCCTACAACATCAGTTTACAGGATAAACAGCCTTTAGTCTCTGTAGCAGATAACTGCTAACTGTAACACCTTTTTCCATTAATAAATTAATTTTGTAAAAACATTTTAGTTTTTTAGTTACCAGCGCTGTTTGTGCGTGTTCTACAGTGCGGATGTGGTAGAGTTTCTGCAGTCACCACTGAGCAGGTATGGATGGTGGAAAGAAAAGCACAAGTACACTTGAAAGGTCTGCTTAGCATGACTCCAAGTTCTCTCCAGTCACAACTGAGGCATGACTCATGCCTTCACGTACACTATTTACTTTTTGCAACACTGAAGTGTTTATGCAAAGTAGGCTGTGGCCCCGACGGGCTCAGATGGTAGCAGACTTCCAAAATCCTTGATGACTTCTTGACATGACTTTGATGCACATGGCATCACATTCAGACATAGTAAGGCACAACAAAGCAAGGCAAGTTTATTTATATAGCACTTTTCATGCACTGTGGTCAAAGCTTTACAAATATAATTAAAATTTAAAAAGATGTAGGAGAATAGAAATAGAAAACATAATTAAAATGTGTAAAACAATGTATTTAAAATAGAAGAAATTAAATATTCAAATAAAAATTAAATCAAAAATTAAATTAGGATAGTAAAGTGCAGTACAGGAGAGAAGTGTGGTAGCATTTTAAACTGAGCCAAAGGCCTGCTCAAATAGGAACATTTTCAGCCCTGACCTAAAAGTGTTTAATATCGAGTCTCTTCTAATGCTCTCTGTCAACTAGTTTCATTTAAGAGCAGCATAGTAGCTAAACGCTGCTTCTCCATGTTTAGTCCTGGATGAGTTTCTCCAGGTCTGGTTTAGTCAAAAAATCTCAAATCTTGATGTTCTTAAGGTGATAAAATGCTGATTTAGTAACTACTTTGATATGACTGCTTAAACTAAGATCAGAGTCCATTAGTAGACCAAGGTTACATTCTAGCTCTTTAGATTTTAGGGCTCTCAAATCCAAATAGGCATCTGAATAAAATAATTTTTGTTTTACCTTTATTCAACTGCAAAAAGTTTTGTCCCATCCAGTTATTGATGTGCTCAAGGCCTTAGCAAAATGATTCATGGGGATCACAGTTATTCAGGGCGAGGTGTCATCGGCATAGCTGTGGTAAGATATCCTATAGTCTTTTAGGATTTGGCCAAGAGAAAGTATGTATACAATAAATAAGAGCAGCCCAAGAATTGAACTGTGGGGGACACCACAGGTCACTGGCATGCTCTCAGACACATAATTTTCTATTTCAACAATGTAGTTCTTTCCTTGCAGTTCTGAAGTCTGTCTATACTAATTTTATGATCACTGGTGTCACACGAGTGAGGTATTTACTCTCTGAAGTATGTCCACTGATATTGAGTGAAACACATTTTTTTAAAAAGTTGGTTGGTAACATGTCGAAACTGCAAGTGGATGATCTGAGATGACTCACTATATTAATTAAAATTTTATCATTAATAGCACTGAACTGGGACATTTTAACTATGACATTTTGCCTGGTGATAGGAAGAACACCGGCCCATTTGTGGATATAGATGTACTAATAACTTGTTTGATATTATGGATTTAAGCGTTAAAAAAGTACGCAAACACATTACATTTCTCAGTTGATACTAATTCAGGGGCCATATATGTAGGTGACCGTTAGTCCCACTAGTGCCCACTTCCCTGTTTCTACGCTCATTGTCCATTTGATCAGCTCCACTTACTATATAGGTGCACTTTGTAGTTCTACAGTTACAGACTTTAGTCCATCTGTTTCTCTGCATACTTTGTTAGCCCCTTTTTACCAACTTCTTCAGTGGTCAGGACCCCCATGGACCCTCACAGAGCAGGTACTATTTGGGTGGTGGATCATTCTCAGCACTGCAGTAACACTAACGTGGTGGTGGTGTGTTAATGTGTGTTGTGCTGGTACGAGTGGATCAGACACAGCAGCACTGCTGGAGTTTTTAAACACTGTGTCCACTCACTGTCCACTGTATTAGACACTGCTACCTTGTTAGTCCACCTTGTGGATGTAAAGTCAGAGACGATAGCTCATCTGCTGCTGCACAGTTTGTGTTGGTCATCCTCTAGTCCTTAATCAGTGATCACAGGACGCTGCCCACAGGACGCTGTTGGCTGGATATTTTTGGTTGGTGGACTATTCTCAGTCCAGCAGTGACACTGAGATATTTAAAAACTCCAGCAGCACTGCTGTGTCTGATCCACTCAGACCAGCACAACACCGACTAACGCACCACCACCACCACGTCAGTGTTACTGCAGTGCTGAGAATGATCCACCATATAGTACCTCATTTCCAAATAAGTTGGGACACCACGCAGAATGTAAATAGAAATAGAATGCAATGATATGCAAATCGTGTAAACCATATTTTTAAAGTAAAATAGTACAAAGACAACATATCAAATGTTGAAACTAAGAAATTTGATTGTTTTTTGAAAAAATATTTCCCCATTTTGAATTTGATGCCAACAGCACTTTCCAAAAAAGTTGGGACGGGGGCCTGTTTACCACTGTGTTTCATCACCTATTCTTTTAACAACACTCTGTAAGTGTTTGGGAACTGAGGAGACACTGCTGTAGTTTAGAAAGTGAAATGTTTTCCCATTCTTGTCTGATACAGGATTTCACCTGCTCAACAGTTCGGGGGCTCTTCTGTCACATTTTTCATTTTGTCACCCCCAAGTGTTTTCAGTGGGTGACAGGCCAGTTTAGCAGTTTTTCCCAAAACATGCACATATCATTCAGCATTAATGGTGCCTTCACAGATGAGCACGTCACCCATGCCATGTGCACTAATGCGCCTCTATACCATCATGAATACTGGCTTTTGAACTGTGCATTTATTTCAAGTTGAGTGGTCTTTAGCCCGGAGGATACAGTGTCCATGATTTGCAAAAACCATTTTAAATTTTGATTTGTCGGACCACAGGACACTTTTCCACTTCACTTCAGTCCATTTTAAATGAGCTTGGGCCCAGAGAAGGTGGCAGCATTTCTGGATCCTGTTTATGTACAGCTTTTTCTATGTGTTTTAGAGTTTTAGCTTGCATTTGTGGATGCAGTGATGATTTGTGGATGTTTTCACAGACAGTGTTTTTCAGAGGTGTTTCTGAGCCCATGCAGTGATTTCCACTACAGAATCATGTCTGTTTTTAATGCAGTGTCCCCTGAGAGCCCAAAGATCACGGCCAGCAGATACTGGTTTTCTGGATTCTCTGAATCTTTTAATGTTATTATGTACCACAGATGATGAAAAGCAAACGTTCTTTGCTGTTTTACATTGAGAAACATTATTCTTGAATTGTTGCACTATTTGCTTGTGCAGTCTTTCACAGGGTGGTGAAACCCTCCTCATCTTTACTTCTGAAAGACTCAGCTTCTCTGGGATGCTTTTTTTTCTTCCCAGTGATACTACTGATCTGTTGCCAATCAACCACCAGGTGTTTTTTTTCAGCATTACACAACTGTACCAGTCTTTTGTTGCCCCGTCCCAACTTTTTGGAATGTGTTGTTGGCATCAAATTCAAAACGAAAAAAATTCAAATATTTTTCAATGAACAACAATTTTTTTCAGTTTCAGCATTGTTGTCTTTGTACTATTTTAAATGAAATATAGGGTTTAAATGATCTGCACATCATTTACATTTTGCACAGTGTTCCAACGGAAATAGGTATATATATATATATATATATATATATATATATATATATATATATATATATATATATATATATATATATATTTATATATATAAATGATTATTTATCTATTAGGTTGATGGGTAATGGCTTGATTACCTATCAAGCTAATAGATAAATAATCATTTTACACAATGTTAAAATACTCTCATATAAAACATATATAACATATTAACATATATTTAACATTATGGAAAATGATGATTTATTTATTTATCAGCCATCTAGCATCACACTCCTGGGCGTTTATTCATTGAGCTCCGAGCTCCAGAGCGATTGGAATGTAATAATTAATAGGAATGCATCACTATCCAACACATTCAAATAAGCATGCATCAGAACTAGTATCAGGTGATTTATAAAACCACATATTTGCTGACAGTGTCAGAGGGTTGGTCAAAATTCATGCAAAACAATTAAGTGCACTGTTAATTACATAGTCAATTTAACAAATGCTGCTTCAGCAATAGGCTAAATCATCTGTGTTAATTTGCTGCCCATTATGTGATATATCCTCATGTACACAGTTATTTTTCTTGTATAAATTACCAAAAGCAGAAAAGAAAAGTTCTAAAAGGATTGGCACGTTTTTGATCAAAAGCCCAAATGGACAAAGCAAATTCTGCAGCAGACAAGCAATGTAGTTGGGCATAGTTTGGGCAAGGCTATTAAATATAAGCCATTGTAACTGGTAACATGTATTGGTTGGTTTTTATGAGAGTTAATAATACTGTGCTTCATAATAAAATATTTAGTATTAGTCTCCAACCGCTGAAAAAAATTGCAACATTTTTTCATTTGTCCCTTCCTATTTATTGCTGGTAAATTGCCAATATTTTAGAGGAATCAGATCAATAATTTTTTGGCATCTTGACTTCTGTGAGACTCTTAAGATTGACAACTGTGTGAACATTTGTGGCATAGTAGGCAAGTCATGGCAATTTGATGTATTGCATTAGCCAACTGCTTTGTTTGTGCCACAGTCACAAATTAAACTTCATCTCACTTCAGACTAACTTATTTTCCTTGTTTGCTTTTAAAGTTTCCTCCTTACATAACAAATTGTGGGAGTTATTTTCCACAACGTCTGTAAAATGGGGCAAATACAACTCTCTCTCTCTCTCTCTCTCTCTCTCTCACACACACACACACACACACACACACACACATACAGTGTGATGCTGTGTGATTATTTGCATTGAGGTTGAAGTGAATTAGTCAGAGGCATGGTGTATGGTGATGTGGCCTGCTCTGTATCATAGAGTTTGTTTAATTTGTCACAGTGGACCTCCCTCTTTCTCTGTCTACCTTTGCCAGTTTCTCACTCTGAATTAGTCCATTGTTTAAGCAATAGCTCTGGCGACGCTCCCTTTAGAGCCCACGTTGTACCATGTTGAAGATCACTATAGAAAATAACAGGTAATTTTAAAACCAGTAACTAGTAGAGCTGGCTATGGAGCATTCAAGAGAACAGTGTTTTATTGTTTCACTAACACAGGTGAAGTACTTGTTTTGATTGGTAAAGAACTTCTACTTCCCACAATGTTCCTGAGTTTACTCTTCACTCTGTTGCATTTATGCAAGAGAAAACAGGTAACAGTCAGAAATGCATAATGGAGCTCATTAGAGCCTAAGAGGCCAGGAGAACCTCTCAGTTGTGTTAGTGTTTTACTGTTCCACTGACACATGTGAAGTACTTGTTTTGGTTGGTGAAGTCCAAACTCATTAAAGAACTGACCAAATTGTTCCTGAGTTCACGCTTCACTCTGTTGCATTCGTGCCAAGAGAAATCAGGTAATAGCTAGAAACACACAATCAGCAAATTAAAGCCTGAGAGGCTAGGGGAACCTCTCAATTATGTCCACATTCTACTCATGCGTATCAGCCAACATTTTCAATGAAAGGGTCACATATGTTTGTTGATCCCTGTTTTCTTTGTCCGTCCTTAGGCAGGTTTACACTCATACTGCTGCAGACAAAAACAGTGGAATTTTTTAAAATCGGTGGTCTCAGAACTCTTAATGTGGCATGGCCTGCAGTGGCCAGTTTAGCTCCTTTGCGACCTAAGACAGCCTATGACAAAATTCTGAGCCGAAGGTTTAGAGCAAAATCAGAGAATGTAGCCAGTGCAATGATGCATATCTAAAAAGCAACAAATAGAGAAAAGCATGGGATGATGCTCAATTCACTGAACAACTATAAATAGATGGCAGTAGTGAATGCAACATGTGAGGCGAATGTGTGACTTTTTATTTAAGCCATAATATTATCACTAGTATTCCAAGGGTTTGTTTGTTGTTTCCAAAACCAATTTTTTGCACAGAAAAATGATGGATGCTGATGTATGATCTGTGCAGAATGTCAGACTTTTCTTGCATCATCTCGTACACAGACCAAGTTGTGAAGTAACAAAATATACGCAAGGCCGTTACATAATTAGGATATGGAAAGAGGTAACTTTTCCATTACAGCTACAGAAAAAAAGCACTAATCAGATTACTGATACATAATAAAACAGGATGATTACCAGTAGGATTACATTAAAAACACACTTACATAGCATACGCTTGATGATTTTTGTCTATTACCAACTTTTTATCTGATATCCATTACAATAATGCTAATTTCCACTAGTCTACATTCACTTTCCCCACACTGGATTCAATACCATTTATGAGGTTTTAGTGAATCCTTTAGTAAATACAGCAATCTAAAGTTTAAATTTATTAACAGGGCCTTTTGATTATCTGCTGCAGTAATATCCAGCTGCAGCCCCGCAGAAGAGTTGGTCAGTCTAGACCAGGGGTCGGCAACATGCAACTCTTTGTCTGGTCTATTGCGGCTCCACAGCAGAATAAGCACTCCAGCTTAGAGGCACTCCAGCTGATTTCCTAATACATTTATAATCTGCAGCAAAAAACTGTCGACTTTTGTTTAACCTTTTACGAGGCTGAAGTCAGCTTCTCATTCGCCATGTTATTGTTCGATTTTTTCCTGTTCCAAAATGTTAGAACAAGAAAAACAATGTTAGAATTAGAACAAGAAGTTGGCAAACAAGAAGATGACTTCAGCCTCGTAAGAAATTGAACATTGAGAGATGTTTTGCAAGCAACTGTTCTACTTTTGCAGAAAAGTTTCCTGCCGGATATGTAAAAATAGCTAAGCTAAGACTTACAGCAGTCTGCGATTTTGTTTATATTATATTTTTAGCCTATACTAGACTAGGACATTAGCACATACTGAGGCATATTTACAGCCAAAATGGTAAAACATTACTTCAAAAAAATGGACATAAAATGGGTACTGACCCCTGGTCTAGACTTAGTTGTTAAGCAAAATGAGCTTTTACTTATGTGGGGTATGTTTAGTATGATTTCTGGCTTTTTACATTATATCACTGCATCATTTTTGACAGCAAACATACATCCATTATTACTGATATCCTGTGGCTGTTGGCTAATGCCCGTTTCCTCCCTTCCAGTGATAACACAAAAGTTATTTGAGTGCCAATAGCTCCTCCTTGTGGAGAGCTTTAGACTTACGGAATGATAACTTGCACATTTCACCATTTCAGTAAATGTGCAAGCATTTGGTTTCTCTGTGTTTTTTGGCACAATACTTTGTGTTATTTCCAAATGGTTTATGGGAATTAACATAGTACACATTATGTGCAGAGAATTATATATCACACATGTAATTTTATTATTTGTTTCCTAAAACAATGCAGTTTTCCTGTTTGACTTCTCCTATGTATACTGCGAAATCAAACATGCGCGTGGACACTTCAAAATAATATTACTGTTTTTTAGTCAAACAAGGTTCACCACAGGACACAGCACTGTTCCATTTCTCTGTTCATGTCACAGCGCGACACTCAGCGTTTTTACTACATTAAATTAAAGCCATGTCTAGACACAGAAAGCCACAGCAGATCATTAGTGGCTTGAAATTTCCATGGTAAAAGGCGGTCAGTCTTTTAGATAAAAAGGGGCACAAATTTGACAGCCTTTTATGATGTGCAAATGACCCTGCATCGCAAATGTTGAATCAGCTTCAGTGGGTGAAATCAGGCACAAGTTTAACAGTTCCTCTTTTACTTTTATTTACATGAAGCATACCCAAATTCATGCAGATGTTTTGGAAGCAAGCCAATAACACAACAGTATTAACCCTTGTGTGATGTTCATGTTTTTGTTACTCAGTGTGTCTGGTGCACCCACCGCATTATTATTTTGGAAAATGGGTCCCACAGACCCGAACACCACACAATCATTAAGCAGATTGTGAGCCAACAGCTGTGCAGTGCACTGCTCGCCCAACTGACCAAACTTTATAGCACTAAAGTTACAATGACTAGATAAAATGTGAAATAAACAAAACTTAGTTTTTTTAAGATGGTTGAATCACTGTGTAGTGTGATTATGTCCCTAAAATAAAATTAAATGCAGTGTATGAGATGCTCCTGCACTAACTGTATTTTTAATTTTTGGGTGGGGTCAGCTCAGTGCAATATGTCTTGTAAAATGGAACACAGAATAGTTGCAGCGTTTGTTTATATGCAACATGTGCATTTAAAATACGTCCACTTTTGTGCTGGATTGCCATGTGCACAAATTATTAGCACTATTGTTATTTTTTTATTTTTATTACTATTTTAGTTATTATTAGATTTTACTGATAATTTAAAGCATTTTATCAGGTTATTAAATATTTACCCTCAAATTCACATGCACTCCTACCAGACATGAGTATCCTCATATAGATATTGCAACGGTGAAATTGCTGATAAAGAAAATCATCTGTGAAACTTGCGTGCGCTTATTTTATACTCAGACTACACACAACTTTGATGAATAAGGGTCAGTGTGAATTTTGGGGAACGTCACTTCATTTACCAGATATTAAGCACTGCAAACAATTGCATTCTGAAAGCAAATTGCCAATCGCATGTAGCTCATAACATGTGCAAAGATGTTTGTGATCAGCTGTCAATAGACATCCATGGTCTTATAAATTTAGAACCATTTTTCAGTGCTTCTTGTAGAGAGGAATTACAAGGATTTTTCCTACAATTTTTTCTCTCATTTCATCACTTATCCTTCATTTCAGGACAATAGAGGGGCAGTCCTGTTTTTGCTGCAACATTTTCTTTCTTTATTTCCTCATAAACATCAGTGATACAGAGCTTTGTTTCCTCCAGTTTTCTCACAAGTTGGTCAAAAACACATTTAATTTTGGCAGTGAACGTTTAATGTTTTTAAAAGTCTTTCTTAGTACAACAGTTGAACCAAGCAGCTGATGGACAAATGACTGCCGACACAAAGGTCTCAACTGAAACAGGACTTTGTGCGGTTCTATGAGTCTGTTATTCCATACATTGAAAATGATTTGATTTCTTTAATTCTCTAGTTCTAGTTCATACAGATGTTTCAGTAGGGAGGCAATAAAATGACAGTGAGCTTCTGAGCCTGGGGTTGTGCATATGCAGTGTGAGCACCCACGTCGCATTCTCGCATAGATGTAATTTCCATATGGGGGGCTTACAATCCCATTTTGAATAGGCATGCTCAGTCTTTATAATATTATCTTTGTTATAACCCTCCCAATAATTATTTTTGGTAATATTTATTTGTTTATAAATTATGACAATATTGGTTTTACTGATATGATAAATACCATCATAAAAAAATGCTACTGTTACTAAGTATGCTAAGCTAAATATCAATGAAAATATTTTTGTCGCCCCTCCCCGGTTCTTCAAAAACAGGGGCTTAATCATTCTCTGGATTCACTCAAGTTCCTTCATCAAGCACTCAGGTTAAGCCAGAGAGCTTTTACGAGTAATCATATGCATTTTAGTGTGTTCAACACAGATTTTGACAAGTTACTGTTTAATGCAAAGAGTTTGTGTGCAGTACCCTACAGCCCCGGAGATTGTGTAGACAATACACATTACTTTGTCTGAGGCTGAGACTACTGTTTGTTGATTTTACATCAGTATTTTCTGTGGTTATGGTATCTAGCAATTATAATTGAAATTAAAGTTGCTTTAAATCTAGCTGACCTGACTGGCTGTAGTATATATTTTTCTCAGTTATCTCAGTTATGAATGGCAAGATATTAGATTTTATTTTGAAGGCACAATAAGTATTTGCTCTTATGGTCCACTTGCTAATGGCTAACATGATACACTACTGGATATTAAAGGATTGCGGGGGCAAGGGAGATGTCTGGTCTGCATTTATGTTTAAATATCAATTTATATTCTCATGGTAGACATCAAAAAAGGAGGAAAAGGCTGAGGCTGACAGATATAGGGTGAGAATAGTTAATATAGGCAGGGAGTGAGGCAAGAAGTGAGGCAGTGGAGGTGCTTAGGAACCCGTTGTATTTTTTCATTAATTGTGTTCTTTATTCTTGTTTCATTTCTAGCATGCAGTGTTCACATACATGGAGAGTTCCATAACTTTTTCATACATTTGATATTTGGATAAAGTAAAAATGTGTGCATTTTTAAATGTAATTCTGAGTAGAAAAACGTAAAAAACTGGATAATTTTTAAAATGTATTAATAAATCCTTAATAATCTACAACTTTGTAGAAATAACTGATGGTTGGACTTCTGACTAGTGTTAATTTACCCTCCTGTGTCACTTGAGCAGAAATTCTTTTCTCTAACCATTTTATACCAACAACTAAAACTTTTGAAATGATTAACTATTGTCATTTCTTACCTGTAGGCAGCGGTGGGCAAGAACAAAGTAAATGTAATTCGTTATTGTACTTAAGTAGTTTTTCGTGTATCTGTACTTTACTGAAATATTTCCATTTTGGTTGACTTTTTACTTTCACTCTACAACATTTCAAAGTCAAATATCTTACTTCTTCTCCACTACATTATGCAAAATCTGTCATTCGTTTTGGCTTATGTGTGTACAAAAATGTTTCATGCCAAAACGAAAGAAGCATAAAGCAAGCACACCAATCAGGGTACAGTGCGCACTTTGTTTTGAACTTGTTTTGACCTGTTGGACATACCTACCCAGTGCAAGCAAACGATTCAACATTAGTGCAACAGCATAAAAGTTTGGGAGTGCCTACGCCAACATAAATGATGGAACTAAGCTAACACTATTTCATGTTATAGTAAATGTGTTTTTGCTAATTTATGTTTATGAACATAGACCTACAGATGCAATATAGTAAAGAAAAACACATTTGTGAACCTGTGTTTAAAGCAAATTTTATTAAACTTAAACTTGTAACAAAGTTGCAAATAAATCTTAAACTGAAACTTTGCTTGTTTGCAAAAAGTTCATTCACAGCCACTCGGTTCTACCTAATGAAAATTGTTTGCCTTCAGTGTTTTGTGCTTATGATAATTTTAATAGACATCAGTGACAGATTAATTAATGACATTCTAATAAAAGATTGGTTTACCAAGAGTGACACTAGAGTATTCTCACCTAAAATGAGTTCATGAAGCAAGAGTCTTGTTACAAAAACAGTAATAGGACATTATAATCATAATTCATCTTTTAGTACTTTTACTTTCAATACTTAAGTACATTTAAAGGCAAATACTTTTGTACTTTTACTCAAGTGGAGGTCTAAAGGGAGGACTTCTGCTTTTACTGGAGTAATATTTTACCTTGGGTATCTATACTTTACCTCAAGTACATTTGTGTACTTCGTCCACCACTGCCTGTAGATGCATACGTCTCACCTCCTACAAATAGAAGGTCCTGTTCAACCCCTCCAATGTTCAACACAAAGTCACAGCATCCATTCATATCAATTGCACAGAGCGTTTCGGGCAGTGTGAGCATATAAATCATAAGCTTTACATGATTGTCATTTCAAACATGCAGAATAAGATGATACCAAAGAACAAGAGTTCTTCAGAATGTTTTGAGGTGAAATTGTGCATTGCGTGAGAAACTTACCAGCATAGATTTCTTTGCAATGGTGGAGATAGGAACCAATACAGCCATTTTATTTACTATCCAAAATGGCCAGTGATCCTACGTGTCTTCTAAATTCTTATATGTAATGTTGATGATGGTAAAATAGTGGTAAATCAGAAAAAAAAAGTTGTCTTTGGATACTATTTTGTCTTTTAACACCCTCCATGTACATCGTTGCCATGAATGGATTAAAAAAAATACTTTGCCAAAGGCTTATCTCAAAACTATTATAAAACAATGGCTCAGGCATCAGGCAGTGTATTTGTAACCATTTTATGTCATTTCTTTCTCTACATTGGCAAGTTTCACATTAAACCCTCTAAATGACTTTGTTTACATCTTAATTTTAGAAATGGTGGAATTCCACTTTAACTGGAAACACAAATGTGTGAGTTTGCTGTTTCTTGACTTTCTATTCTCAGTGTATAACAACCTCTTGTATATACCAAACATATAAGAACTCTACATTTTATGTATTTATGTTTTTTCAGTCCTTCCTAAATCCACACTTATGTCGTATCTAACTCTGTATTGCACTCCTGCAAGTACCAGTAAAGACACTAGTAAAGACACCACCTTTTCAACTGCCTCTGATTTGTATTTAGTTGTTAAGTGATTTGGTCACAGTATGCAACAAAATTGGCAATGAGACACATTACCTCATTATTGATTACTCTCTTTGAAGAAAGTCTGGAACAGTATATTGAATCAGCATGCACAGTATATAATTAGTCACAATTAGAAAACAGCTACTAACTAATGTCTGAGACTTTTGTGCACACATGCACAGAACACCACATGGGGAGAAACAATTTGCATTAATACCAAAAAATACAACAGCAGTAAGTAAAAAACACAAAATCAACTAACAAAGCAAAACTCAGAGAATGTTTTACCTTAAAGGCGATAGAGCTGCAAGATTAGTCATATTTGCATTGTTATTGCAATATGAGTGTCCAAGATGCATGCAGCAATGTACAACCCCAATTTCAAAAAAATTGGGACGCTGTGTAAAATGTAAATAAACATAAATAAAAACAGAATGCAATGATTTGCAAATCTTATAAATCCATATTTTATTCACAATAGAACATAGAACACATGTTGAATGTGAGACATTTTACCATTTCATGAAAAATATTAACTCATTTAGAAAATGATGGCAGCAACGCATCTCAAAAAAGTTGGGACAGGTCCATGTCTACCATTGTGTAGCATCCACTCTTCTTTTACCAACAATCTGTAAATGTCTTGGACTCTTGTTGAAGAGAACAATTGCTGGACTTTTGGGAGAGGAATGTTGTTGCGTTCTTGTCTGATGTAGGATTCTAGCTGTTCAACAGTCCTGAGTCTTCTTTGCTGGATTTTTCGTTTCATGATGTGCCAAATGTTGTTTATTGGTAAAAGGTCTGGACTGCAGGCTGGCCAGTACAGCACCTGGACTCTTCTTCTGCAAAGCCATGCTGTTGTGATGGATGCAGTATGTGGTTTAGCATTGTCTTGCTGAAATGTGCAAGGCCTTCCCTGAAAGAGACGTTGTCTGGAGGGGAGAATATGTTGCTAAAACCTGTATATTTCATTCAGCATTAAAGGTGCCTTTAAAGATGTGCAAGACACCTATGCCATGTGCACTAATGCTCCCCCATACCATCTTGAATACTTGCTTTTGAATTGTGTGCTAATAACAAGCTGGGAGGTCTTGGAGGATGCAGAGTCCATTAGTTCCAAAAAGATTTTCAGATTTTGATTAATCTGACCACAGGACACTTTTGCACTTCAGCTCAGTCCATCTTAAATGAGCTTTGGCCCAGAGAAGTTGATGGCGTTTCTGGATCCAGTAGTCTGACATATAGGACCGTTTGATAAATCTGTGACATATAGGACCATTTGATAAATCTGTGGAGAAAATGGATAAATGGTTGAGATACAGATCTGTGTTCATAGACAGTGATTTCTGGAAGTGTTCCTGAGCCCATGCAGTGATTTCCAGTACAGAAAACGTAGAACTGTTTTCTATTTAACTGCTGGTAAAACTGGTTCCAGATGGTGGCGCATATTTCCACTTTGGCTCAGTCCAACTTAAATGAGCTTTGGCCCACAGAAGTTGGCGGCATTTTTGGATCCTTTTTATATATGGTTTCTTCTTTGCATGATACAGCTTTCACTTGCATTTGTGGATTGCACGGCAATCTGTGTTCATAGACAGTGATTTCTGGAAGTGTTCCTGAGCCCATACAATGATTTCCACTACAGAATCATGCCTGTTTTTAATGCCCCCAAAGATCATGAGCATCCAATATTGACCGTCGGCCTTGTCTCTTGTCGCAGTTTTTTGCAGATTGGTGAACCTCTGCCCATCTTTGCTTCTGAGAGACTCTGCATCTCCAAAATGCTCTTTTTATACTGAGTCATGTGAGATAGTTGCAAACAGCTGTTTTTTATTAGTACCACTTACTTTTCCATCCTTTTGTTGCCCCTGTCCCAACTTTTTTGAGATGCATTGCTGCCATCAAGTTCTAGATGAGTTAATGTTTATCATGAAATGGTAAAATGTCTCACTTTCAACATCTGCTATGTGTTCTATGTTCTGTTGTTAATAAAATATGGGTCTATGAGATTTGCAAATCATTGCATTCAGTTTTTATTTACATTTATTTACATTTTACACAGCATCCCAACTTATTTGGAATTGGGGTTGTAATTAGATTGGTAAGAATGTAGTAATGTCGAGCACTAGAGCAGTCATGTGCTCCCCTGACCCAGGCTCAAACTTGGCTTTTACCTGCCTGTTGAGTGAGTCAGTTAGCCTCTACGAAACCAACTGCAAAACACACACACATGCTCAGCTCAAAAACTACTCTATCCTGAGCTACTAGCTTGTTAAAATGTGTTAAATATGATGACTACTCTCAAAGTCACTGTGTAAAATGTGTGAAGTGGTAATGGCTACTTTCAAAGCAAAGCTACATCACAATAAAAAGCTTTTGAAGTCATTAACAATTTCTAGGTTTGCTAGGTCTGTATAGAAAAAACATTTCACTGTTTTCCTGACAGTCTTAGAGTGCATAAAACAATGTTTTTGCAGGTGTTATATAAGTAGCTAATTGTTTTTGAATGCTTTTCTTTAATATTTCATTATTTTGCACTTTGCACTTTTTTTCTAAAAATGAGAGGTTACATTCCTTTTACATAGCAACAAAAGTGCACTTAGAGATACTATTTTAATTACAATTAATCACTTCTGTTATTGTCACCACAATATCCCACACCTTTATTAACCGTCGCATATTAACGCCATATTGTGCATCCCTTACAGAAGATAAAAATGAGGGACAGTAGCAGGTCTAGTCTGACATATAGGACCGTTTGATAAATCTGTGGAGCAATGGATGAATGGTTCAGGTACAGAACATTTTAGGTAGTTTATGCTGGCCAAATAAAATCTACTGTATTACTGCCCACCTTTATTAGTGTAGTATGTGGCAAAATGTAGAACCGTTTTCTATTTAACTGCTGGTAAAACTGGTTCCAGATGGTGGCGCATATTTTGCCAATGTACTTAAAATATATACTATGTATTTGTTGATAAAAATGGTGGTATGTACAGCATAGCCAGACAGTAAGCCAAAAATGTCTGAAAGCTAGACTGGTCCCATATGCCGAGCTGAACCAGTGAGTACGAGTAAATGGACTACAGCAGTTGTCACAGTCATTAAGACAGTTAACCCTATGGTACCTTCAAAGTCACAGTCAACCCACTCTTAGCCCCTAAACAGTCTCCACTACTGTGAAATATATGCATGTCACAGTCAAATGCCCTCATACATTTCAGCTGGTCTAGCAAACTGGGGTCTTTTCCTGGAAGGAACAGAGGGAAAGTGTTCAGTACAGATTGGTGATTTCCCTGCACGAACACACTACGGCTGCACAATTCTTGATTAAAAGGGAACCACAATTGCTTTGCTTAGAATTGAGATCATGAATTTCACCTACAATTCTTCAACATAACAGTTTTGTAAAGAACAATATGTATATTTGTAAATTTATTCACAAGAAAACTTGCAACACATATAATAGATTATATATCAATATAAACAGCAATTGCAAATGTACAAACAAATCTATAAATAAATTGCAGCTCCCAAACCTCGCCTGATTGTACTCATCTAGTAATTGCCAGATGAAGTGGGTGTATTTGAGCAAGAAAATCACAAAACTGTAATTGAAACTTCAAACTCTGTTAAATAATCTCTGCTTAACTGGCATTCACAGGGCTGAAATGCAGCACACACATTGTATGGTATGGCTGCCGTAGTATGACATTTTTTATCATCTAGTAAAGAACAACTAGTTCCCTCTACATTTTGGACCTTGTGCAAATGTGAGAGCAGTTACCGTTAGATTGAGCATGTAGTGTGAATTAGCAATTGCATTTGATGTAAGAAATTTCACAATTTTGTTTTTGCATGTAGATTCACAATACAAACAGATCGTGGACCACTTATTTCCATCTTTGGCACCTTGAATGGTATTCCGTCATTCACAGATGGCCATGTGCATTACTGTTTTCTGCTTCAGTACAGTCTTGGTATTTTTAAAATTGTAACTGAATAGACCATTATCTGATTGCTCCTAAAGCTTCCAAATCAGGTTCCATTCTAAAGATTGTTTGTAAATATTGAAATTCCTGCCTATAACTAGCCAGAGAGTACATCCCTCAAACAAGCTCCCATATTCAGTTGCAACAGGGCTCAATTTGAGAAGGGTTGCGAGGGGTTGCCAAAAAAAACAAAAAAAAAAAAAACAAATTGGGTCAGGTTTTTAGCCTGGACTGGAGGATTATTCCAAAGCTGGGGGGCTTTGCTTGCAGATTCTATATGTTTATTTTATTGGATCAAATTTGATGTTGGCACCTGCGCTAAGAAAAATTCCTTGTACATCTGGTACTTGGTAAATAAAGATTCTGATTCTCTTTTGTAAGAAAAAGCTCTACCCCCTGCTATAACTTTGTTAATTGTAGATACTAATAGTAAGCCAGCACCTTGTGTTCTGAATGATGATTCATATTGATAGATATGTTCACTCAGGTACTGTGGGGCAAGGTTGTTTAGAGCTTTATATATCAGTATCAGAATTTTGTAATCAATGTGGTATTTGACCAGCAGCCAATGTAGTGCTGATAAAACCAGACTGATATGGCCCAAATTCTAACTTTTGTAAGGACTTGTAAGGGCTGCAGTATTCTGAACTGAAGCTGGTTTAGGCTTTAGGCAGCAGGGCATTACAATAATCAAGACTTGAGGTAATAAATGCGAAAACTAGTTTGTCCACATCCCATAGGGACAGTGCATTTCTTAACTTAGAAATATGATGAAGGATGAAGGAAATCTATTCTAGTAATATTACTTATATGTGCATATAAGGACAGATCGGAATTGTTTGTGATACCAAGGTTTTTCACAGATGTACCTGATGCAACTGAGAAGCTAGCAAGATTTAGCATTAAGTCAGAAGATCTGTTTCTAGCAGTTTATGGGCCAAGAAGAAGAACTTCTGTTTTAGGATAAGATTTCAGGATGAGGTTGAGATTAAAGTTAGGATTAGGATTAGGACAAGGGTTAAATTTAGGACCATAGTTAGGGTTGGGATTAGAACAAGTTTTAAATTTAGGACCAGAGTTAGGGTTGGGATTAGGTTTTAGGTTGAGGTTGATATTAAAGTCAGGACAAGGATTAGGACAAGGGTTAAATTTAGGCACCGAGTTAGGGTTAGGATTAGGACAAGGGTTACATTTAGGACTAGAGTTAGGTTTCAGATAAGGTTTTGGGTTGAGGTTGAGATTAATGTTAGGGTTAGGATAAAGTTTCAGGTTGAGGTTGAGATTAAGTTAGGGTTTGGGTTAGGATTAGGGAAAGGGTGAGGGTTTGGATTAGGTTTTGGTTTGAGATTAGGGTTAGGATTAGGGCCAGGGTAAGGGTTTGGCTAAGGTTGAGTAAGGTTCGGTTTTGTCTGATGGAATTAACATATTAAGTCTATTTCATGTAACATATAAATAACACATTTATTGCAATTAATGTACAAACAGTACATCTTCAAGATATTTACTTCAATAGATTCAGATTCTGCACTACTGCAAATTCTCTGCTACTTCTCTGATATATTGTTGCCATGTTACTGATAATGTGTCAGGAGTTTATTAATCATCTACAAAGAACTACTCAAAATAGTGTTATCTGTTTCTTAATCAGAAATTTATTTACTGCTAATCACTAATGTGAGAATTTTGGTTCATAGCTAAGGCTGAAAGATTTATTGCTGATTAAAAGGCTTTATTATTTCTAATAACATTTCTTCAAGTAAACTTTTCTTTGGAATTGAATCTAGTATGCAAGGAGAAGGTTTTGAGGAGGAAATAATTTAACTAGCTCAACTTCTTGAAATAGAGTAAAGGATTCCAACCTTTCTGCACTGTACTCAGGATCTGGATTGGCTTTGCAGGGCAGCAGATATTTACTTTGCAGTTTGAACTGTTTGTCTAATAGCTTCAATTTTATTTTTGAAAAAAGCAAGAAATAGTTGTAGCTGACTGTTTTTTAGTTAATTTGGAAATTGTGCTAAATAGTAACCTAAGATTATATATACACAGTGCAGACAATACAGTACGATAAACAAATACAAAAAATGTACAATGATACAAAACAGAACACAGGCAGTGCATGGTACAGAAGAATATATGGAGTTGTGCAAAGGAGGATGTAACATACTATGACATACAGTATTAACAGCTTAGCATATAGCCTAGCACATATGAGCATAGCAGTCACTGAGCTAGCGACCAGAACAACAATATATAGTATACAGTCTTTCAGTAATTCTAGCAGATAACATTGTTAAAGTGAAGTAAAATGTGCAAAAAATGCAAGTCACATATTGTTGTGGAAATAAAATGTGCAAAAATGTAAGTATTCAGATTTACAGTCATATTAAATGAAGTATTTCAGTGAAATGAAGTAATTATAATTAAGTACAGTGTTCCAGACATAAAAGAGCAAAATTTGTGACCTGTTTTCTGATTAACACCTAGACCATTCAGTTTGCTATGCCTCCTCCACGGCCGTTTTAACAAGGGCTGTGTACTAAATTGTCTTCTGTGAAGGTGGGTCCTCATTTAGAACAAAGTATTCTTCCAGGCATAGAGCATCATTCCAGTGACTCAGTCACCAGTCTTAATGACTACCACTTTGTTGCACTCACCTTTATTGTCATGAAGTGCTTCAAGAGGCTGGTCATAGCTCACATTAGGATTGCATTCCATCCACACTGGACCCCCACCATTATGCCTTGCTAATGGCATCAACTGCTGACATCCTCCTGGCCGTATCACACTTAGACAATCAGAATATAGCATATATTAGAATTCTGTTTATCGACTTTAGCTTGGCATTGCACACCATCATACCCCAAGAGCTAGTCACCAGACTCCACTGATCTCATCACTCTGCATCTGGTTTCTAGACTTCCTGAGCAACAGGCCTCAGGCAGTCAGGACCCAGAACAGGACATTCCCCTCCATCACTCTGATCACCAGAGCCCCTCAGAACTGTGTGGTGAGTCCTCTACTGTGCACGAAGCTCACCCACTACTGCGTCCAGACATCACACCAGTCACACCAATCACATCATTTGCTGTATGATACTACAGTTGTGGGGTCTCCAACCACAATGAGACTACAGAGAGAAAGTAAGGCAGCTGGAGCTCTGGTTCAAAGACAACAGTCTTGCTCTGAATGTCACCAAGACAAAAGAGATGACTGTATACTTCATAGCTTCAAGTTCCTGGGTGTGCACATAACCAACAGCATATCCTGGTGCCTGAACATCTCTCCTCAATGTTGAAGAAGGCACAACAACGCCTCTGTTTCCTAAGGAGACTGAAGAGGATCAGCATGCACACACCTGTCCTTAACTAGGAACATCCTGATGTGCAACGTACCTGTAAGGCATGGACTCTGCTCTGCCTCAGACAGGAAAACACTGTAATGGTTGGTGAAGACCATCCATTCCATCACTGGAACAAGTTTTCCTGCCATCAAATACATCTACAATGAATGGTCTGTAAGGAAGGCCAGCAGCATCAGGCAGTACATGTGGTTATGCTGCGAAGGACCAATTATCAAATGATGAAAAATACACTAGTCTAGTCAATACTATGTTGTGTTGAATGGATGTAAAGTTATTGTATAACATATAGAAAGGTCTTTTTTGTATAGTGTTTGTATAGTCTATAATTCTTGTATTTATTGTCCGTTGCACTGTTGTCAGCTGCTCTTCGGTGTTAAATGTAGCACTGTGTCCTGGGGAAGCCATATTTCATTCTTCACTCAACACATCTAACAACAAAGTTGACTTTGACTTTTTCTTGACGTTTAAAAATTCATATGGTATCAAATAAATAACTGATGAAAATATGCTTTCCTTTGCTTTGGGAAAGTGCAATTTATGCGTGGAATTTATGGTCTTGCCTAGGGAGCCTGTTCAGCATATGTCAACCCTGATGCAAATACATATTTTGGTAAGAAATAATGAGAAGCAATTTTTGCTCCCTACACTCCCTTTTCTGATGTTGTCTGCAGAACAGATGAACTGCATGAACTGATCCTGTACCCTGCCATATTTACTGTTAAAGAGCGTCTCCTTTGTCAACAGTGATTTTTTTGCAGAAATCTAGCTAGATGGACCCAAGAGAGTTACTGCAAAGAACAGGTTAGGAGAAAAAGACAAGAAAGTACCAACTTATTGTTGCATGCATACCATGATACATGTTTGGTCAGTTAGTAATTGAATAACTCTGCTCTACAGTCATTTAAGTACTGCAGTGAGTTTATAGTTGGAGAGAATGGGCTGATAAAGATTGGAAACGACACTCGCTATGCTATGATGTAAATTAGACTTTCACAATGTATTTCTAATTTACTTTTTTCACTCATTTTTCTTGCAGACGTCTCTTTGAAACAAGACTGACCTCTGTGCCTCAGAATGCCTTTTCCAACATGGTGAACGTCTCAGTAATGTGGGTAAAGTAGATACATTAAAGCATGCCTAGATTTTAAGAGAAAAATAAAATATCAGAGGTTGTGAGTTTTTTAAACTTTTAGCCACTATCATTTGATCCTCTTCAGATCATAGTCGATAATGATCTTTGTGGTTTTTCAACATCATCATTCAAAATCTAGTAATCTAAATTTCCATTAGTTTGAGATTAAATTACTGATCTTACCACCATGAAAAATGTATTTCACCTCAGTATTTCAATGTAATTATAAGTTTCTAAGCCACTTCATTTAGTTGATAAATGTAGAAAAAATGTACAGTGGATCATCTCATTGTAAGATACCAAAATACCATAAGTAGCCTTCTCTGTTGGCACTGGACAGTGAGGTTATGGGCACAGCATATGAGCTAAGGATAATGGTGTTTCTCACAGACTTGAAATATACTTTGGTGCTGAGGCGCAGCCAGGAGTGGGGGGGTTCGGAAAATGATGTAATGACGATGTAAATATACATTACAATGCAACATTTTAGAATCTCATCATATATTTAGTTGATGTGATTTTATTTAATGATAACTCTTTCAGTGATACAGAAATATTATGCTATACACCATATACCATGGTCATTGGTACCACAAAACGAATCCATGAGTTGATGTGCTCATGACAGAAACTCCTTCTAACATGCAGCTCCAAAACATGGACAGGAGGAGGATGAGAAAGGGTCAGGAGCAAGTCAGGAACAGGATACGGCTTGGGGCCAGAGTATCCCCCCAACAAAACAGGCATAGAAAGAGCAAAAAACAGGCCAGGGACTCAGTCAGCTAAGTACAAAAATAGTACACCTTGAAGGATTCCTGTCATAATTAACTGCCATCCTTTTTTTTGCTGCTGATGTGAGACTGTTACCAAGGTACGAGGATTTACTGGTGTTAATAACTTACAGAAAACAGCTAAACTGTTTGGTTAGCCTGCTATCTCTGTATGCCTCAGTCTCTCGACTCTGCAGTGGGTAAACAAGCTTCTTATCTTTCAACAGTCAAACCTATCGCCAAACAAATTAATGTGTGTTTGACTTGTATATCTTTGTTCAAACCTCGGTATGACATTTTTTATAGCCTACTATCATTAAGTGATTTCCATTTTTTCCTAGTTTATGATAAAGTGTTTGAAAAACGGATTCATAAGCCTCTTACTCTGGAGTTTCGTACTGAATTGTCTGGAATCCATGAGATTGAAGCATTTCAATTATATGGACCAGTCCTAATCTGAGGTAATGTGGATCACAGCAGTTGCTTAAAGTGAGTTGTAACTTCTTCATCTCCAATAGCAAATTCAAAAAAGTTTTCCCATTTGGAAAAAAAAACTACATGTGTGTCTATTTAAAAAGAGATTCATTCATAGAGTTCATAGATTCATTAATTCACATAATTCATTAGCTAGCCATTTATGTGATTACTAAGTAGATACATATCTGCAAAAACAGAAATAAAAAAAATATATGCAGAATTTGAAAATGTATTGTTCATTATTTGTATTTGTAATATATTGTTTTATATTTTGATCCTTAAAAATGATGGCTCTTAAGCCAGGCGGCTCAGATCTTGATTCTGTAAATGCTGGTTAAATGAGGTATCCATTTACAGGTTGACCCCCCCCCCAAAATGGATGAGCTTATTAACTGGCTCAGGAAAGCACTAGAAAGTCCTAGTAAGCTTATGTGGTGCTGGATGACCAACCTCCGCAAATTTAACCAGACTTTAAGCATCTTCATGGTCCATACCACTGCATCCAACACAGGACTTGGGGCTGTGCTGTCTTAAGACATTAAGACATTGACAAGAAGGAGCATCCAGTTGTTTGCTTCAGTGAAAAATTGAACCAGGCAGAGCGCCATTATGCAGCCCTGGAGTGGGAAGCCTTAGTCATTAAATAATCAGCACAGAAACTTGTGTATTACCTTATTAAATATCATGCTCCCTTACAATGGATGACCCAGACTAAAGACACCATGCCTGGGTCACTGTTCTGGGTTGCTGTCTCTCCAGTCATGGTGGGGGTATTTCTCTCTCTCTTTCTAAAACTCTTTCTTCTGTTCACCTACAGCACCCAGTAACAGCCTATTTAATTTCAAGCATAAACTAATACAGCAATGTAAATTACACAAAGCCTGTGCATGTCACTGAGCCTGTCTTTTTTATTCCTATGCTACTCATAATTTAAAATGCATCAACTAAAACTGCGTAACCATTGAGATGTATCAATTATATTTTTTTAAATGATTAGCTGACATGAAAGTGAACGACACTGAGCGCATGAAATAACTCATTGAGCTACCCGCTGATGTCTCTCCCAAAGGCCCAATTTACCCGCAGAGCTACGACTTAAATGAAGCCACAAGCGTTTTGCTGCACCAAATGGGCTTTCTGTGCCCTAAAGAGCTGCTTTGCTAAACTCACCTTCAGACTGTCAACCAGCCCAGAGCTAGCTTCTCTGAACAATACATTCTGAAAAAGCTTTTTAAAAACTGAACAATTAACGCTTCCTTTAGTTGAAATTAACAATGAATGAATGTAATGAAAACTTGCAGCTACACCGGCCCTTTATGGATAAGATTGACCTATAGTAGTTTAGCCTATAATGTTCATGCACAAATTAAAAAACAAAAGAACAAACTGAAAAGTTTGGCTAAAATACAATTTCAATTTAACAATTTTCTAAAATGTTTTACTGTCAGTTTCATATTCCATATAACATATGCAGAACATGTACTGTGTGTAGGGCACCACATCCCAGTCAAGATGTCTACTCAGTTCTATATCGCAATTGTGTTTAAATAACAGCTGGAATTTGAACCTGCTGAGCTACAGAGCTACACAGCAGGACTTAACAAAGTGTATTGAGACAGTATATTTGTTGGTGGTAACAGGGGACCAAGCAACATTTTTGCAGCTAGTTCCAACTTACAATTATTGTTGCCTGCAATTTAGAAACATATATTTGCAAAGTTTTGATTCCTAAAGAGATTTGATATTATTAATGTTATAAATAATATTTAAATTAGTACAAATACAAACATCACAAATATTTGATTCATTTTATTTCTTTTCACAGCTATCTGTCCGTTGATGTCACACTGAGGAGGCTAGAAAAGCATTCTTTTTATAACCTCAAAAAGATCACACATATGTAAGTCTATACCGCTTCAATACTACTCTTTGATGTTTCATGTACATCAGTCCTGGTGCCATTTATTGTCCACATTCTTCTGTTAAATGCATGTGAATCCACTCATAAAATGTTTATGATAATTATTCAACTGCACCAATTCTTATATATCATTATCTTGTTCATCGGTTATGTGTCACTTGCTCTGCATTCTCTTGCTGCACTCTCTCTTTTCAGAGTTTTTATTAAATGGAAGGAAATATGGTCCTAATTACCCCATCTGGCAAAGTAATGTGATCAAGAGCAGGAGAAGTCAAATACAATGTCTAACTGTTATCCTCATTATCTGGCTATGAAAGTAAAGAAGGCTAGGGCTCAGATTCAAAGAATTCTAGGTCTTAAAATAATCCAAGTCTATAACATTCATGGTTTCGTCATTCACATATCATTCATTACCACCATCTGACTGAGTGAAATATAATGCGTTAACAGCTGCCTTTATCGTGACTACAGTGGGGAATGCTGTGGGATATTGCTGCAAAATAATAGTAACACTATCACAAATCATGCTTATTTTTACTCAATTCATGTTGAGGTACTGGCAGAATATAAGACCAATGATGCCTTACAGACATTCTACTCTTCTCTGTCAGTGTACTCAGAGTGATATTGATTTTAACAGTCAGCTCTCCTCATCAACAAAATCTTAAAAGAAACAGGCAGCATGTTGTAATTGGCATGTTTTAGTGAAACTAGAAAAACATTTTAAGACTGGAGTAAATAATATACTATTTACACTCCCATATGGTAAGTAAAATATTTTCTAAATTAAATTGCAAATGATAAGGGGAAAACAAGAAAAGTATAAAGAGATCAACACTAAAAGGATAGATATACTGAACTAAGAGATTCTAGCAGATCAAAACAGTGTCACATGCTACAATACCTGTTTGATTTTGACTAACTGGTGCTCTGCTGACACAAGTTTAGATGATAAAAAATAATGCCTGAAAGTGCAAAGTCAAGTGACTGGTATTACAGTGAAAGCTGAAATCGAAGTGTTCTGTGTTGTGTAGCTCATAGCTGCTGCTGATCAAATATCATGCTTAGTTTTTCTGAGGGTTTTCCCCATTCTAATTTTCCACTCTTTCTCAGAGCATCACCTATTGCTGAACTCCCACACTAGCAATCGGTGAGCTCCTCTAAATATATAATATATAAATAGGTAGAATGTGTTTATTTAGCTGTATAAAAATTTGAAAAGTCATAATCATGAGTACACCTTATTTTACATACTTTTGATGGTGGTTGGTTCTGCTTCTATGTCCTGGAAATTCACTTTGCAACGGTGCCAGCCTACACAAGATCCATAAGATGGATGTGGATGAGGGCAATTGCTTTTGTCAGGGACCTTTAAGTGGAGCTGGGGTGTCAAACTCTAAAAAATCTCAGCAAATCCATGGGCCAAAGAACGCTCTTCTTCATCACTGCCACTTTTCTGTTGCCTCTGCTGTCTATACAACTCTCCAGTGTTTTGTTTCGTAATGGTAGTTAATGTGGTATGCTTTTATTACGGCCACATCATCTCTGCATACAAGACAGAATGTGACTAGTGTGGTAGGATTAAGGTGTAACTGCTGTTCCATAGATTGTTGTTGGGGGGGAAAGGGGGTTCGAACACACTTCCTGTTGCAGCGCATGCTGGGGATTGTAGTGCAGAACACTGTAAAAGGGGCTAATATTAACAGAAAATGAAAATTATTTTGCGGGCCAGATAGGACTGTGCTTCGTGCCTGACCTGGTCTGCAGGCCTTGTATTTAAACACATGGGAAGTTGAGAAACATTCAAAATATATTGAACTTAGTTGCTTGCCCGAAACACTCATAGAGAGTGCTATTACTTCAGCACATATCTCTTTATCAGACTCTGGGTCAATCAGTTTGAAAAACATTCCTTCATTTGGCCTCGGAATCTCAGATCATGGAGGAAATCATGAAGGAAAATTGGCCCAAAAAACAGTTAGTACATCAAAGATAACATGCTGGCACTGAGAACGAGCCATGATCTGCTGGATTCTTTTCTGTGGGAACAGATTTTCTATTCTGGGAGACCGAAGTGCCTGATGCACTAAACATGGTTGTTCAAATAGTCTACAAAATGAATCACAAGGGTTTTATGTCTCCACCTTACAGTCTCTGTAGAATGTGGCTTTGTCCATTTTGTATCTCCATGGAGACAAGTTCAGCAATCTTGACAGGCAGAACAGCAGTACAAAGTTCTTGGAATCTTGAAATCGTGAGCTCCAGGTAAAGGGTGAGCTTAGCTTTATCAAGTTTAAAGCCTGTTTTGATGCGTCCATCTTTGTGTTTCACTCTCAAATAAATGACTGTAGCTATCATTTAAACTGAGAAATCTGAAAAGATAAAAAGCACAGTGCTGAGAATGTTTGAAAGGGAGAATTATGTATATGTGACATCTCCATTTCCTATACTCGTTATCAGGAAGTAGTGTATCCCAGTTAAAAGGGACAAACAAACTAGACACAGTGGAGAGCACTCCACGACAAGTGTAAGGCTTCTAGTTTTTAGGTACCTTGAACACAATGCAGAGACTGTTTCAACTAATGCCCAGACTGCACTGAATGAGTAGGTTAACATCTTTTGCTCATCTTTCGATCCTCTGAAGGGGATGCTTTCATGGCCTCTGCATTGTTGAAGGTTATTTAGCTTGACGTTGGAGAGTGGCAGCATTTTTATTCTTTTCTGAAGACGTTTGTGGCTTTACATTCTGTAAAAAAATGATTTAAGAACATACTTAGATCTCTCAATGTGAATAATGTCATCACTGAAGTATTTTTCTCCTTCACGTGTGATTTTTCTTATTCCATAGATGCCTACAGCTGGAGAAGGACTGTTTCCAAATATGTGTAGTCTCATGGGGTTGTTGACCACTTTGTACCAAAGAAACTGCAGGACATCTCTGTCATTTTTATGTACAATGGATCAGTGAAACATCTGCTGAATGCCATAAATGATAGCAGCTGGAGTAGGGCTAAGAGACTAAGGTTAAGGTTAGGACATCATTAAGGGATGCTCTGTAGGGCTGTGTACTTGAACCAAACACCACACAAGTCTGATCTGGCTTTTAAGGGGGATGCACTCCAAATGTGGAGGTGCTCTTGAGCAAGGCACTGCAGATAGGGCTGCCCACCTGCCCCCTAGTGTGTATTTTCACTAGTGTGTATGTGGTATTTCATTGCACAGATGGGTTAGATTGCGGAAGTGAAATTTCCGCATTGTGGGACTAATAAGGGTCACTTAATCTTAATCTTAAAAGCTCTGATGAATTTAGCTTATCATATGCATAGCAGACAAACAGCTGAACCGTCAGCTGATAACAGCTGGTGATTTGAGATTGGGGCCTTAAGGCCTCAGCATACTGCTTGTGGAGATGATGTTCAATATGATGTAATTGCGGAGAAACGAATCAGCTTCTTTTTTGAATTTTCCTGCTCCAGCTTAGATGGTGACGGTATTCTGAACTCAAATATAAGCATAGTTAGAACTGTGAAAGAATCGTTTTCCAGCAGTCATGAAACTTTTCATAAAATGTCATGGCGTCATGTGGAGCATCCGCAGCAGGTGACACGAAAACGTAGAAAATATGCAAGCTTGTAAGCTTGTGAAGGCGCTTTCGACTTCACACAACCCTTGAGAATTTTATTTCACAAGAAGTATGCTAAGGCCCTCAGCTTGACCTTGTGGCCTGCCTGAACTAAAGCTAATGCTCAATTAAGTGATGTTTTCACTGACATTGTTCACTGTTCAATTTCTCAGCACATCACAGCGTGACACTCAGCACTTTGCAATTATTGCATTACATTAAAGCCATATCAAGGCTAAAGCCATGGCAGATCACATGTAGTTATAATGTAAGTCATAAAGTTTAAATTTATAATGAGAAAGGCATTCAGGTTTTTAGATAAACAGACAGATGCTAATGCTATGGCACCTCAGCATACATTACTATGAACTGACCAAATACATATTAAAGTACATTGTATTTTACTTTACAGTGACTCTGGACAGCCTCTTATTAGTCTTGTTGCATATTTTATTAGAAGTTCAATCACAACTGTACGACTGTCCAATTTAAAATTTGGTTCCGTCAATGGATCTGCTATCATATGTTTACTGTCAATGGACAATGTTTATGTAATATAATATAATAAAACTTTAAGAACTTGAGGTTTGCAGCCACTTGGATGCAATCTACAAATTAACAAAGTAAGATAATGCTGACCTGATTCAACACCCAGATCTGGTTACATACCAGCATACAGGATATTGTTTACATTGGCAATCGCTTAATTTACACTGGGAGCATGGTTCTCTTTCAAAAGATGTGTAAAAATGTTCATTTTTCAATTTTGTAATAACAGAATCATACCCATGATGACAGACACTGTAATAACAGCTGGCACAACACGATATATGGTTACAAACTATATTATTACAGATACAAACTACGACACAGAAGCACAATGTAAGGTTTCAAGCACGGTCAGAGGCTCGCAGATATAACTTACAGAAAGGGCTTTACTGGTAGAAACAGAGTTCAAAGTCGTAGTCGATAACCAGGCAGAGTTCAGATCTGGAAGGCACATGAAAGATACAAAGATCAGTCAAGGCAACAATCCAAAAAGGGGAAAGCAGTAGCGTGGTCGAAGGTACAGGCAAGTGGTCATAATCCAAAATCAGAGACAAATGCAACCAAATCCAAAGGGCAGAGCAAAAAGGGCAGAGACGAGAAAACGATAAGCAAAGGTCATACACGAAATACACAACAATAGAATAAACGCTCAGTAGGTCACAAACTGGATACAATACTTCGCAACTTTACTAAGCTAAAGCCCGGGCTTATATACTATACAAAGTATATCATATGACACATAACACCGGTGATTCACATCAAAACTCTGGAGCGCGGTGTCACATGAGAAATCATGTGACTTCCCATAGGATCCTGGGATATTGAGTCCGTTTCAGTCTTATCGCCTGCGGGAAGATTGGAAGTCATGTGATCTCCCAGAGGATTCTGGGAAATCGAGTCCAAATCTACAAGGGGTTGCGGAGGCTGTGTGACACACAAGTTTATTTATTATGAGTACAATTTGCGGTGTGAGGTTACAAACCGTAATATTACAGATATAAACTGCTCTGCGGACACATGAATCTGTTTTTGATCAGAATGCATGCCATGTGCTGTTACAAACACTTTTGACACAGTTCTGACACCATACAAGCTGCCCCTCAAACAAACTATACTCCATTACAGGCCTGACTTTTGGGCAGTAGGATGCTGCTACTGAGTGATTGGTTGGTGAGCTGATCAGCTGTTTAGCTGAGTGAAGCAGTTTGTGCTCACTGACATCATGAGGCACTGTTTTGAGTTCAAAAGTGCTCAAAAATATAACAGCAGCATTAACAGTTTAATTAGCTTGCACCAACCTTTCACAGTGCCCCCTCAGTAAATGTTTTTATTCACTAAAAACACAGGGTGGCGGCGAATATTGTACCGCAGGACATCACGTGATAAAAAGTCTTCTGTGTAGCAAGTACAAGTGTTTCCTCGCTTTGGAAGCGCCCTCTCTCCTCAATTCCTTTGAGCGCATCAGATGCTGGATTTTGATTGATTTCCAGGTCTCAGGCTCAAGGACAGAGTAGAGAGGAATCAAAGAGACATCAGTAAGAGTTTTGAGATCCACACAATGATGGTATCAGAGAATGTGTAGTGAGTAGAATTGTCACATCTGGGTTGAAAACTCTGCTTATGCACAGTAACAGCTGGATAATAAAGCTTGAGGACTTGTGTGCAAGCTGTGTCTCTTTTAATGTGGTGAAAGCTACAATATTGTAACACTGCTGTTATATTTTTGAGTGCTGCTGAACTCCAGTTATAGGACTTTATAACATTGCCTACATTCATGATATCATTGAGTGCAAACTGCTTCACTCAGCCAATGAGCTGTTCAGTTCATTAACCAATCTGCCTTCAGTAGCAGTAATGCTAGCGTCACACTGCCAAAAACATGTTTGCTTTGGAAAATGGAAAGATACAGATGAGTTTTCTTCAAATACATGAAGTACATTCTGATTTCCAGATTTGGTGACTTTTAGGTTCTGGAAAAGCTACAAAACTCAGTGAGCCAGGGATGACACAGATAAGGTTACAGCCTTGCAATCTTTCATAAATAACACTGGCAGGGATGCACACTCTGCTGTTGGATTTTTGTTAATTTTCCTGTTAGTCGTGAGTCTTGCATTCTTTTATCTCTTTTAGCTCTTGCCAAAGCCAGGCCTTCCTTGCTTCCTCTGACAACATCTTCTTTGGTCTTTTGGCAGCCATGTCGTCCATACAGGTAATACTGAGCTGGCTTCTTTATACAGAGCCAAAGAGCCATAGTTTTTAGTGTGTGATATGGTGCTGTAAAGCGTTACACAGTTCTTGTGGGAGGTCTCATGCCTGCTCCTCCAAAGTTACATAGCGCTACAGCAGGCATTCTGGGCCCGGAGTGGCAATGACAGAGACGCCATTCTCACTATTATAAGCCAATGTACCATAAAAATGATTAAAATTGTCAAAATCATGTTAATGGTAAAATTGTTAGATGATGTTGCTTAAAACTTCTGATAGTATTTGATTGATGTCACACTTGTCGCCACTGCCATTTTATTGGTTGCATTCGACTTAGCTTGACTTTGGCTGAATTTATGGTTAACATGAACATGCACATGACTTGTGGGGGTGGTGGTGGGGGTATAAAAACACTGCTGTCAAGTTGGACAAATGCTACTTCACCTAGATAGACTGTTCAAAAGTTTAGACACACATCAAATTAAATCTAATTCATGCATTATGAAAACATCTAGTGAGCTGGGTTAAAGTGTATGGGGGCAAAACAGTCACACATGGAATACCTCCTTGAGCCACACGTTTACATTTTTTTATTTCTTTCTGTTTTATTGAGAACCATATACTTAAGAATAAAATAAAAATAACATAATTACAAAGGTAACCATTTTGCCAGGAAGGTGACGAGAAACCTAAAGAATAAATTATGATCTACAAGGACAGTATTTCTTTTAAAATAACAAACTCCTGAACAAAAATGTTTTTACAGCTTTATTGCTGGAAATAAAAATTGTAGTGTATGGTGGCCATATGTAAAAAAATGAGCTGCCAGAAAGAGTAAATAAAATAAATGTCATCCCCTTTGGGAGAAAGAACACATAGGAGAACACAGATCTGAAGTTTTTAGAATAAAAACATAACATACGTGACACACACTTCATTTTTGTCATTGGAGATTCCAGCCAAGGAGTGTGACATTCTGACATCACAAAGCCATGCTATAGCTCCTGCAGCAGATAGACAGCAACAGCAGTGCCTGACTCCAAAAACTGCAGCTACCTTGCTCCTGTGACATGGTGATGTTCCGCAGTGCTGGCGAAAGTCAGACATAATTTCTAACCAGCAAGCATTAAGCCCAGAATGCATCACGTTAAGTCAGTGCTGCACGGGGCTGCATTAAGTTACCTGCAACTGTTGAGATACCACTGGTCAGAGTTGCCAGGTTTGCAGTGTTCTCACCATATTGGGCTTGTTTGAAAATTGGCTGCCAAAAAATTTGACAACAGACAGAAGAAAATGAAAATGAATCACCTTATGAGTGTATAAACGAATTGTCATATGATTGTTTGAATAACTGGAAACATGAGTGTTGGATGGCACATCATTGCTTCATATTCTGACGGTGGACTGTGGGTGCATGTAATGTCATGAAAAAGATATTGCTGTTTCACAAGAAAAATGTCCACATAAGTTTTCAAATCAGTAGGTAGTGCATTCTGTTGTTTAGAAGCTTTGAATGAAAAGAAAGAGGTAGCTCATACATGAATACTACACTGCCCCCTGGAGGTAGATCCTGTAGCTCTGCACTGATTCTCAGAGCAAAGCTGAACAAAGTTCTTCAAACATGAACAAAGTTGTCCAAACATTTATGGATAATCTGGATAACCTTAAAAACTAGATGCACAATGAATACATTGAATACATAATTAGGTGATCAAAATTCAACATATTGTATTTAGAGAATATTTGACAGTGGTGATATTGTTGTGATTTCCTGGCAAAAATGTTTCTAGGTTGTTTATGAAATAATTCAAATAGTTCACAGCTACCTTACTTGCCTGAGACCAACAGGATGTACAAGAAAAGAAAGTTCTAGATGCTTCCATTGTACAAAATTTCCAAAAAAGTTGGGACACTGTGCAAAATGTAAATAACAGAATGCAATGACATGCAAATAATTCATATATATTTAATTGAAAATAGTACAAAGACAACATATCAAATGTTAAAACTGAGAGTTTTTATTGTTTTTGACAATTATATGCCTATTTTGAATTTGATGCCAGAAACTGGTTTTAAAAAAGTTGGGATGGGGAAACAAAAGACTGGTAAAGTTGTGTAATGCTAAAAAAAACAAAAAAACACCTTGTGAAACACTCACCACTAATTAGGTTAATTCGCAACCAGTCTGTTACATGGCTGGGTGTAAAAAGAGCATCCCAGAGAGGCTGAGTCTTTTAGAAGTGAAGATGTGTCAGGGTTTACCACTCTGTGAAAGACTACATAGGCAAATAGTACAACAATTCAAGAATAACATTTCTCAACATAAAATAGCAAAGAACTTGGGGATTTCTTCATCTACAGTACACAATATAATTAAAAGATTCAGAGACTCTGGAGAAATCTCAGAATGCAAGAGACAAGGCTGAAAACCAGTATTGGCTGGCCATGATCTTCAGGCCCTCAGACGGCACTGCATTAAAAACAGACTCTGCAGTGGAAATCACTGCATGGGCTTACACTTCCGAAAACCATCGTCTGTGGACACAGTTTGTTGCTGCATCCACAAACACAAGTTAAAACTCCACCATGCAAAGAAGAAACCATATATAAACATTTATCATGGACTGGGGAGACTTGAAAAGTGTCCTGTGGCCTGACAAATCAAAATGTGAAATTCTTTTTGGAAATCACGGACGTCATGTCCTCTAGGCTAAAGAGGAGAGGGACCATCCAGCTTGTTTTCAGTGCACAGTTCAAAAGCCAGCCTCCATGATGATATAGGAGTACATTTGTGCAAATGGCATGAGTGACTTGCACATCTGTTAAGGCACCATTAATGCTAAACAATATTTACAGGTTTTGGAACATCATATGCTGCCATCCAGATGATGCCTTTTTCAGGAAAGGCCTTGCTTATTTCAGCAAGACAATGCCAAACCATATTCTGCTTGTATCACAACAGCATGGGTACTAAACTGGCCTGCCTGCAGTCCAGCCATGTCACTCACTGACATTTGATTCTTTATGAATTGAAGAATAAGACAAAGGGGACCCCGAACTGTAGAGCAGCTGAAATCCTATATCAAGCAAGAACAGAAAAACATTTCACTTTCAGAACAACAGCAATTGGTCTCCTCAGTTCCCAAATGCTTACAGAGTGTTGTTAAAAAAGAGGTGATGCAAAACAGTGGTAAAAATGCCCTGTGCTAACTTAGACATATATAGACATATATAGACATATATAGACATGCAACATTTGATATGTTGTCTTTGTACTATTTTCAATTAAATATAGGGTTTAAATGATGTGCACATCATTGCATTCTGTTATTTACAGCGTCCCAACTTTTTTGGAAATTTTGTACAATGGAAGCCTCTAGAACTTTTTAAAATATGTCCTGTTGTCATCAGGCAAGTAAGGTAGCTGTGAACAATTTGAATTATTTCATAAACAGCCCATAAACATTTTTGCCAGGAAATTACAACATCACCACTGTCAAACTCTAAATACAATATGTTGATCTTTTTTTAATTAAATAGAGAAATTAAATTGCTTGCACATCTTTGCATTCTGTTTTTATTTACATTTTGCACAGCATCCCAACTTTTTTGTATTTTTTTATGTCTAACATTGGCCAGGTATATTTGTTATTTTGTATCTTACCTTTTTTACTACTAAGACTCACACATCCACATTTTTCATCTTCAGGCTGTTTATCAAAATTTCAGGTTAATCCCTCTTTTTTTTTTAGTAGTGAAACACACAGTGACTGTTTTATCAACATTCAAACTGGAATCACTGAGCCACTTTGCAGCTTTATCCAAAACTAACAATTTGGCAGCAGCTTGTACCACATTCATCCCATGGCTATACCAGAATCTCTGAATCTCCACACGTACTTAGTAAAACTTAATATTTGATGATTAGCTGTGTCATAGGCCTTGTGCAAATCAAGAAAAACTGCCTCAACCACTACCAGCTAGCCAACTAGCCCACTTCATTGTAGCATTCACAATCCGACATAATACAAAACTGCTGAGCTCCCATTTAACTTATTATGACAGCAGACAGCATATCATGGCACAGGCTAATTAACCAGAATCTTACATTTTACAGCACTAGCCATAGATAAATCAAATAGATGATGACTGCAATTTTCTCATTTTTTACAGTATTGAACTGTTTTCTTTACCTAGCTATGTAAGAAGAAGCCTACACAAAGAACTAGCAAAGCTCAGCTACATTTCTGCTGTCAGGAGAAGCAGTTAAGCAGGGCAATGCTGTGTTTACATGTTGGCTTGGGAAAAAGTGTTGTTTCGTGCCTCATTGATGGCCGTGTGCAACCGTGTAAACATTTAAACATTTAAAGCCATGACAGTATCTGCTCTGGCATTCACTTTTATTTGTTTAAGGTGACATAAGGCACAAGAATGCACTTTCAATTTTGCCATGTTTTTTGCACCGGCAAAAATAAATGGCAGAATGTCTTCATGCAGAAATGACAAATATATATGTTGCTCCTCACAAAAAACCAAAGGTGACACTGGATATGCTACTTTCCATTTTGGAAAAGGAAAAGCATCGTGGGGACTTTCACATAGCTCAGATCTGGTTTTGGAAATGCAGCACCACATGTGACTAAGCACACAATACTTTTATTGTATCTTGAAACTTATTGAAAATCATGTTTTGCAATATACAAAAGTGTTAGAAATGCAAGTATTAAACAAAGGAAGGATTCACAAAAAATATATATGTATAATATATGTTTTTCCAGCTGTGAGTGTGGCAAGGTGAAATCTACTCTGTGGAAAAAAGAGCTGCACTAAAGAACAAGAAAAGTCCTTGTACAGCTTAAGCTTGCTAAGTTGTTGCTAGATGGTTGCTATGGTGTCTGAAAGTGTTTGCTAGGATGTTACTAAGTGGTTACTGTGGTATTTCTGATGGTTGCTAGGGTGTTGTTAGGTGGTTTCTATGGTATCCCAGGTGGTTGCTCGGGTGTGGCTAGGTAGGTGTTATAGTATCCCAAAGGGTTGCTAGGTTGTTGCTATGGTATTCCAGTTGGTCACTAGGTTATTTCTAGGCAGTTGCTATGATATTACAAGTGGCTGCAGTGACATCCTACATGGTTAATATAATGTTGCTAATGGATCATTGTGATATGTGCTATTGTGACCATTGTGTCATTGAGATAAAAGCTGGGTGCACAAACTTTTGCATCGTATTGCTTTGCAATGCAAGATTGCTAATCATCATTTAAAAGAAACAAGGAAGGTCAAGCCCAATATATTAAGACCCAGTGGAACAGACAAACCTGACTGAATGTGGAAATAGTGGGGCAGTCCAGAAACATGCTTAGTATTGTGCCAACTGCTTTCCTGCTGCATAGATAGTAGTACAGATCACCAGTTAAATATTATTTGACTGCATTTCAGAGGGGTAGTGTAGGCCCTGTGGATGAGCTTAAAATTGATTCACTGGTGAGCAAGATTTGTTGAAAAGTAGAAAGTACTGCCCCAAATTCTTTCCCATCCAAGGGTAATATTCCGCTGCAGCTCCCTATCCCACACCACAGAAGCAGGTATCTTCTCTGAAACACAAGAGACAAAACATCTATATAGACACGAGGACACACCTCTAGTACCTGTTGATAACTATATGGTCAAAGGATATTTAGATAAGGTAGCATTCAAAGGGATGTTATCTTCCAGGCATGGAATACAACTCAATCTGTGAAATAGTAAGTATGTTTTTTTGATAGCATTCACCTAACAAGAATGCAGAATGCCACCAAGGAGGGGATGATGCTGTATAGAAAGGTGCTTTAATATTTGTGTTCTGAAGTTTCCTAAAAACCAGTAGAAAGTTGCTAACAATCAGGTCATATTTGATAAAGAATACCATGCATTTCTTAGCAGAGAAGGGAATGTCATGGAGGCGATGTGGTTTGGCTAAGAAGGCCACAATAACCCACCAAGGTACCTGAGAGTCCTAGCAAAGCCGAACCTGAATGACCTGCATCTGGAACGACCAGCAATACAACTCAAAGTTTGAAAATTCTAGGCCACCTAACTTCTTAGAAAAATGGATACAAGGCTGCTTTTCACCGCAAAAGAAAAGTCTCTTGAAAAGTTTCTTGCGAGAGAAATCATAGAAAACAAAAAACTGATACAAGCGATGAAATCCAGCTCTAAAAACATAAATCCCTCACTTTGCAAAAGATAGCTATTAAATCTTAATCTCTTTGTTGCAGAATATTTAGATTGGAAGATAAAACAAAAAATAAATGAGAATTGGGAAGATGTTCACTTTGAAAACTGAAGAGAAGAGTGAAGGGGAAATTAACAAATAACCTGAACTTGAATAAACCTTATGTCTACCTAAATAATGAAAGAAACAGAACAGGAAATTGGCATAACAAGCTGGTGAATAGGAAGCCAACTTCAGCTCCCACATGTTTAAGAGGATCCCAGACAACTTTAACTCAGAGTTGTTAGTTTGCTCTGCACATTTCACTCTGGACAGGTTTACAAACCTTGGACAGTATCGAGCTGGCTTTGCTCAGTGTTTCACACTTAAGAGAGGGGCAGTTTCAACTTTATTAGCATTACAACCCTAACTGCTTCTTAACATTTTTCACCCGAACCAAAGTCACATACCTTCTGTGCAGACATCACAAAACAATTTCAAATAATGAATAAATGCATTCTATGATACATTTTACTTTTACATTTATGTCATTTGGCAGACGCTCTTATCCAGAGCGACTTACAATTTGATCATTTTACACAGCTAGGCGAAGATAGTGTTAGGAGTCTTGCCCAAGGATTCTTATTGGTATTGTGTAGGGTGCTGGCCTAAGTGGGAGATTGAACCCCAGTCTACAGTGTAGAAGGCAGAGGTATTACTCACTACACTATACCAACTACTTTTTACTAACTGAAACTATATTTTAGTTTACTTTGAAAAGTATACTCCATCATGGTTTGCTAATTTGGCATTGATGATATACTTCATATCATATACTTCAGACTTCATTTTATGAAATAACTATGCTTTTGCAAGGTATGTCAAAGGAACTATGTTACCTCACTGTTCTTCAATGAAGTATGCTTCAAAACTATACTTTCACAAAAACAGCAATTAATTTGTGTTAACTATGTGCTTCATAGAAGAATACTTGAATATGATGAATGTTGTGTTGAAAAAGTACTTCATCAAATTAGGCTTACATTGAACTGTACTTAATATTTTGTATTATTGAAGGAAATCATTTTAAACTACCTGAAAAAATATAACATGACTTTCCTTAGTGTATACTAAGGAAGTATACTTAAGTAGTGCTTACATAGTTTTGTACTGAAGATATTTTGGAACCACTAATTTGTACTAAATCACTACTAATATGTACCTGATATATATTTGTGTCATACTTTATATGTATTAAGTATACTAGTCATATTATTTTCACCACTCTTATTATATAATTTAAGTATACTAGTCTGTGCTGCCAAACTGAACTGTAAAAATACATTAAAATAAAATTAAATAATACACTCTGCACATTAATGCCTATTAAACATGAAAAAAATCACACTCATTTTTGTTTCTGGAATTTAAATAGAAAATTATGTCAATACATCTGTTCTGTGAATGGCACCTGTTTAAGTACATTTTGAGATATATTGTTTTAGGCTTAAAGTAAAAAACATAAAAACAGATTAAAAGTTTGCAGAGTTACACCATAGTAATGCCTAGCAATACCTTAGCAACTGATTAAGATAACATAGCTCCGGCCTGGGATTCCGTAGCAATGGCTTTTTCAAGCCAACTTAAAGTTCATTCACAAACCGTCTACTTCTAGTTAATGATGCATTATGTTTGATGAGTTTTATGGATTTGTTTGAGAGGAAATGCTAGCAGTAATCATTTTGTTAATCACACTTGTCATTTAATGTCTGTTTTTCATATTGTCATTCTTGTTTGCTCTTTCTTAGAGAAATAAGAAACACCAGAAGTCTGACAGTCATCAGTCCTGAGGCTTTCAAGGATCTCCCAAATTTAAAATACTTGTGAGAAAACTATTATCTTACTTATTATCTTGAAGTTGTTACCACATGTGTAATCTACATGTGTAATGTTCTTTATACTACTAACGCCACAATGAGGCCAGCAATGACATAAGTTTTATAAAACTTTTGTTGTATTGCAAATTTTTGTTGTACTACAAATAATGTTGGAGTAGTCACCTAAAAAAGTAATCCATCACAAATCACTTATTACATCTCTGAAAGTGTGAGAGCCTGTGAAGCCAGAGAAAAACAATGATATGAATATTAAATTACAAATGGTTTATGCTGTTGAAAACCTAGAAAGTTTATGGATCTGTTCCTGAATAAAAATTGAATGTGGCCTGTTAAGGTGAGATTGGGGCATACTCTTCTTCAGCATGGAGAGTTTCACACTATATGGCCAAAAGTATGTGGACACCTGACCATCACACATGTATGAGCTTGTTGGACATCCCATTCCAAAACCATGAAAGTGCCCCCAGGCTTGTGTGCAGCTGTTTGATGATGAAAACCCATTTCATGAAGCTCCCAACACACAGTTCTTCTGCTGACGTTGCTTCCAGAGGCAGTCTGGAATTCTGCAGAAGTGATGCAACTTTTACTTCAGCACTCAGTGGCCTCTCTCTCTCTGAGTTTGCATGGTCTACTGCTTCAGGTCTGTGCTGTTTTTGCATGTAGATGCTTCCATTTCATAATAATAGCACGTACAGTTGATTGGGGCAGATTAAGCAGGGCACAAATTTCACGTCCTATAACAGTGCCACATTTAAAGTCACTGAGCTCTTCAGCATGACCCATTCCACTGCCAGTGTTTGTCTATGGAGATTGCATGGCTGTGTGCTTGATTTTATATACCTGTTAGCAATTAATGTGGCAGAAATACTTGAACTCAGTAATTAGGAGGGGTGTCCACAATGTTTTGTCCATATAGTGTTTATTAGCATGATTTGATGCATTGACAGATTGCTTGTCCAGTTTGTGGCAGTAGAAGGTTGTTTCCTGTACTAGCACTGCACTGCTCACATTCAATCTAAGTGCCCCAGTCAGCTGAAGCAGGTAGCACACCTGCAGGCCAAGCATAGATAATATAGACAACATTTGTTTTAAATGCATTATATGTAATTAAGATGATTCTTTTAGAGACAAATAAATAACACAAGTAACAAAATTCTTATTAAAACAGTAACTGATTACAAGAATTTAAAATGTTATGTGTTTTAGTACTGTGTTATAGGAAAAAGTAAATACATTACTGTAATGTATTACTTTGTACCACATTACCCTAACTCTGATTGCAATCACCATGTGTGCTGTTGTTGGAACAAAACCTTGTATCTCTAAAATGGTAACTTTACATGAGAAGATAAAAACATACTTTACTTTTAAGCCATTTTGGGTCATTTCCTTTGGTCTTTTTATCATGAAATTTACACACAATTTAAGGGCAACAGGAATTTTCAAATTATGTCACAAACTGAAGAACAACAATGGAGATATGAGGTTTTGTTCTGACAGCAGTGATAGATTACAACAAGTTGTGCAACTAGCTCAAAAAACAGTGAATTGTCAAGCTTTAAGTCACATGGCTTCATTTATTAAACATAGAATAATAATTAGCACCTAAGGTTTCTATTCTCAGCAATAAAACAAACATAGCCTCTTGTACTAATATATTGACAATATTGAAGTAATCCAAAGTGAAATATATCTCCAAATTGAAACTAAATTCCTGTTCATTTAATTTACATATACAGGAGATAATGCAAACAACCATTTCCTACAACCAAAACTGCATGGAATTTTGTTACAGAAAACTCCAGCCTATAGCACCCTACCCTGAAATTCACAGAAAAAGCCCAAAGCAACAACTTTGTAGAATGATAATAAATTTATGGGTATAAATTCCTAGAGTCAACAAAATTTTGTATAAAAGTGACCTTAACTCTTTGCAAATCCGTGATTATGGCTTTAATATGCAAAAACAATATTGTTTGGCCTTTTTAAATTCTTTGAAAATACTCACAGAAAGGTATAAGTCTAAAATCTATCATGCTCAATCAAGAATAATGTTGAGTGGTCCAAAGTAAGACTTCTGCATTTATGCTGCATTTTTTATACATTATTGGCATGCTTTGTAAAGATGGGCATTTATGGCTATGAAAAAAAAATGTGTTTAGCAGCCTGATTGCTAATGTTTAAGTCATTTTTTTGTCAAAAACACATCACAATTCTTGAAAGCCCTGGAAATCCCTATAAATGAAATCTAAGTGATATACATGCTTAGTCATATTCAACGTTTCTAGATACACCTGACGTTTTAACTCTTAAGTGGTCATTCATGATTTCCTGATTCTCTAGTGTATTGGTATGAGGTGACTTGCAGGCCACAGTACTTCTAAATCTGATCCAGTGTGTACTATTTCACCGTTAAAGAAATGTGTTCTTTGAGTATGTAAGTGCATAGTAAACATTCCTGGATAGACTACATCTATCATCTTGCCAATGACTGCATGTTCTTTTTTTTCATGTAAGAATATACAGTCTTCTCTGAAAATATTCAAGTTCTATTGTCATTGCAATACACCGAAGACATTTAGGTTTGAGATCAAAAGATGAATATGAGATGACAGATGAGAACTTCAGATTTTATTTCCTGATATTGACATGTAGATGTGTTAAACAATTTAGAACATGACACATTTAATTTGAACCCACCGGATTTCCAAGTGAGCAAAAATGCTGGAACATGTCACTGACAGGTTTTTCTTGTGCACAAACATTAGGTATAGCCAATACGACAATTTGGAATGCCCTGACAAAAGAAAGAAACCAGTGGTGTACTAACAACCATACACCAAATAGGTTGGCCAAGGAAAGCAACAGCAATTGATGACCCAAACATAGTGAAAGCTGTGAAGAAAACCCAAAAACTACCAAGAGTGACATCACCAACAACATCCACGAGGCAGGCATGAAGGTATCACAATCCCTTGTTTAAAGAAGACTTTGAGAGCAGAAATATAGAGGCCATATCACAAGCAAACCAATTATGAGCAGTAAGAATCAGAAGGCCAGATTGGAATTTGCAAAGAAGTACAGAGATGAGTGATATAAAGTGATGTAAAGCTCAAAGTGTGCAAAAGAAAAGATCTGGTCATGATCCAAAACATACAAGCTCATCCATTAAGCATGGTGGAGGTAGTGTTATGGCTTGGGCTTGCATGGCTGCTTCTGGAATGGGCTCACTAATCTTTATTGATGATGTAACTCATGATAGTAGCAGCAGAATGAATTTAGTCTACAGAAACATTCTTTCTGCCAGTTTACAGAGAAATGCATCCAGTCTAATCAGGATGAACATCATATTGCAAAACAATGACCCAAAAAACACTTCCAACCCAACAAAAGACTTCAGTCGTTTCATGGGGAAAAAGGGAAACATTTTAGACTGACCAAGTCAGTCAACAGATGTTAATCCAAGACTAAAGGGAGAAACCCCCCAAAACAAGCAACAACTGAAAGACGCTACACTAAAAAACTGGAAAAGTATCACAGAAGGAGAATGCAGCATTTTGCTGATGTTAATGGGTCACCTGCTTGATGCAGTTATTACAAGCAAGGGTGATCTGCCATGTTCCAAGTTATTGTTTAGCATCAAGATGTGAATAGCAGGAAGTAAAAGCTGACATTCTTATATATCATCATATTTATCTTTTGATCTCTAAACCAAATGTCTTCAGTGTTTAGCAAAAACAAAAAATTACAAGAACAACATAATAGTTAATACTATTTAATAGTTAATAGTTATACTCAATTTTTACATAATAATATCACTGGTAATATTTAATACTATTTAATAATAATAATAATAATAATAATAATAATAATAATAATAATGTGTGTCACCAACAAAGCAATACCATAATAAATAATGTCTAAGCATACTATTCATGCAAATTGTACATTTGTGATACATATTATTTCAATTAAAAGTAAACCAAAATTGTTTTATGCAAGTACAGTGCCAGAAAAAGCATGTCGTATAAGCTGATAATAAGGGATATATGTAGTCATGTGGAAATGATGTACACGTGTGAATCAAGTAAATTCAGTGCTTTTATATTTCAAATGTAGTGCTCTATCCTGTTATCCTCTATCTGCTATTATGATTTATTTTTCTTAATATTACATTTTTGCTTAAAAAAGTATTTTTGAGAAAATTTGAAATTTGAAAAATGAAAAGTAACCTTTGAAATACTTGTCCTTAATTACTAAATTTGTCAAAATAAATCATTGTGTTTTGGTCTGAAACTTTTAATGCTGTATTTTAGGCTGCTCTTAAGCTCTTTTATGCTAAATCATAATATAATTTTATTGTGCCAATAAAGTGCTATTTTCTTTATCAGTCCACATTTTCTATCACCGCATTTACTTAGGCTTAAAGGTAGAGTAGTATGCAAAAGTTTCAACACCGCTGGTTGAATTACATGTTTTGTTGATTGAAGTTAAAATGAGTTAACACTTATATGGCATTGTTAGTGCACAGTTTTTATTTATTAGCTGAATTAACACTTGCACAGGTCACAACGTATTTTTTCCCAATATGTTTCATTTGGCAAATAATAATTAATAAAACAAAAATAAAACAGTAATCGGGCATTAAATGTGCACACATATGTTGTCTGTAGAAGATGATTACTTTTTATGAAGTTTTACCTAACATTTTATAACCATTTCCACTGTAACCTAAAAAGTGAGAGAAAGTGTTACATGTTTATTAAGAATTTTGTCACCCTAAACCACAACCCCAAACCCAATTCCAAAATTGGCACAGTTGGTAAATTGCAAATGAAAGTTAGGACAAGGGCAATTTAAGACTAGAAATGTGAAATGTTTCAAAAACATATTAAACAGGTGATTCAGTCATGCCTGGGTATAAAAGGAGCATCTAACAAAGGCTGAGTTCATTATGAGTGAGGATGGTTTGAGGCTCGCCACTTTTCCGAACGTGCGTCAGCTTTGCTTTTCATTTATGCATTTTTAAAGTTTGCCACTTTAGGTTCTAATTACTGAGTTGAACTGCTTACAGAATGACTGAGCTGAGTTGAAATATTATCTGGGTATAAATTCAACATGAAGAATAACATTTTCATTTAAATCCACTGTTTCATGTTCCAGATTAATTTATTCAAGGATATACTTTTTATGTCAGATTGTGCAACATTTTATCTTAAAAATTGAATCTTTCAGTCAGCTTTCAAAAAAACTTTTGTCAAATTTAGGTTTAAGAAAGTATTCCTAAGTTTTTCACAAATTTATGTTTTATTAATTTCTGCTTGCAAAATTTGTGTGCTTCACGAGCCATTCCAAGAGTTTAAAATGGCTTTACATATAAAAAAGTTATATTTTGCAGGATTTTTTGGCCCTGTAATTTGTCAGAGGGACTAATTCTATTTCCTTCAAACTTTGTTTGAAGAACTTTGTATTACTATGTATACATGTGGTAAAACTGAAATGTAAAAAAAATACCCTGACAACGTGTGCTTTAACCACGTCGATTGTTTGAGTACAAATTTAAAATGGTGCAGTACAGAGGCAAATAAAATAAATATCCAGCTAAAAATAGAATTTGTGAAGTGTTAACACGGACTGTGCAGGCATCCTGTGGCCGCATCACAGCACATTTTGTGCAGCATCTTCTCACACACATGAATCTAATCCTGAGAGAAATAATATTGTTGTGTTGATAAATATTTTTCCAGCATGTGTTCGAGTCTTGTACCACCATGTCTGCTGCCACTGTGTAAGCAGCCGCTGTCTGCCAGCTGTACACTGTTAAGTAACTAACACATTTACTCCACAATACATAATTCACATAAGACGCCACATACACTAGCATACTAGGACAGCTTTTGAATATAAAGCATATTTTAGGAAGCTACTGTTAACAGATAGTTATTAAGTACCAGTTAGTAATGGTTACTGAATGTCTTGTGTTTGATGAAGGGAAAACATAAGAAGTACGGTATCAAGGCTTAATTAAAAAAAATTACACCCCTAGAAATAAGCAGTGGGCTTGGGATACTCAGTAGCTCTGCATTCAAGAGACTAAAAGAAGCCCTCATAAGAGTTTCAGCACCTTCACCCTAGGATCTTGAAAAAGAAAAGGATGTAACCACAGTCACTAGTGACAGCCACTGTGAAAGTACTCCATAGAGCTAAAGCTGTTTATAACAAATTACTGATCACAAAGCTGTAGTGCCTCTAATGAACATAAATACATAGTTGTGCTATTAATTAGGTGACTGCCATTAAGAAACTGAAAATCTGTGTCAGAGCTGAGTATGTACTGGAAAGACTCTAATAGCAGATATGCTCTCACAAAGCCATGTGAAAGCCAAACAGAGGCATATTGCAGGAGGAGTGCCTGTCATATAGCTGCTGTGAGTGAGAGTCTGCCAGTCTCACTACAGAAACCTGCTATGAAGAGTACAGTGGACAACAAGCTCCAGCTTAAGCTGCAGCTCAGGCAGTATACAGGTACATTAAAGTACGATGGCCAGAACACTCCGAGAGTGAGCTGGAAAACATCCGAGATTTTATGTGATGTCCCAGCATGCAGGTGGTGGAATGAATTTTCCTCTGGATGTCTGAACAACTCCAGAATGCCTTACTGTTTCTGGAAATATTTTAGCTCATGTATCTAGGGTATCTAGGGATATCTATAGATATATACGCAGTGGTGCTTGAAAGTTTGTGAACCCTTTACAATTTTTTATATTTCTGCATAAATTTGACCTAAAACTTCATCAGATTTTCACCCAAACCCTAATAGTAGATAAAGAGAACCAAATTATACAAATGAGACAAAAATAAGTCAAAAATGAAAAAGTACCCAGTGTTCCTCGTGGACTATTACACGCCTTGCTCTTGGTGTGATCTTTGTTGGTGAGCTACTCCTGGGGAGCGTAACAATGGTCTTGAATTTCCTCCATTTGTACACAATCTAACCTGACTCTAATTTCACCTTCAAATTGTCTGCTAATCCTAAAATTATCACATAATTTTGTCACTTACAGTTGGGTAATATTGAGCATAATAGTGAACATCCTTGAACATGTTTATGATTGTCATCGAAGTGTAGAGAGAGAGCAAAAACAGTGATGTGGTGGCCAGGCAAGGTCCACTTCTAGCACTATCAAACATATTAATGGGAGTCAGTCCTCCTGATGGGACAGAAAATCTATTCACTCTTACAATTCTCAATAAAAAACTTTACTTCAGGTCCCACAAAGAAACACAGCAGCCAAGCAACAGCAGGTGTTCGGTTAATATAATAGGCGTCATGGTGTATGACACAAAAATCTTTTGTCTTTCCAGTAAAAAAAAGTCATACCTTTTTTGTCCTCCTAGTTCATCTGACAATTCAGGTGATTTTGAGGGACAAAAATAATTATGCAAGGATGTTTTTTTTTTACTTTGCATAATTTTGCTTCTTTTATAATGTTATTTTAGAAACAAAAACTTTTCTTATAGCCTTTTCTGCTCATCATTCTCATAGGCACTGTATATTTCTCCTGTCAGGTCCTGATCCCAATAATGAAGAGAAAACTAACATAGATAAAATGCAAAGAATATTTAATGTTTCAGTCATCATATGAGTGGTGTTATGGTTGCAGAGGTTTGTTCAACACTGGTCTCACCGTGTTTCCTGACCTAACCAGGATCCACTCTGAAGATCCACTCTTTATGCTGTAAGCAAACTTCCATAAAAACTTCAAATGAAAATGACAAAACACTTATTTATAGTTTGTGGTGATTTCATGATAGTATTATGATCATTGTTTCAAGTTCCAAGTTCATGTCTCTTATACCTTCTACACGTTTGTACAATAGACAAAAGCATTACTATTACTAGGAAATACTAAGAACTTTTCATATTGCAATTCTGTTTTTATTCTTTTTTTGAAGAGAAATTACTGATAATCTTTACATCACTGAAATTCCTGCCAATGCATTCCAAGGCATTACCAAGGATGTATTAACAGTGTAAGTATAGTAATAAATTCACTATTTCCATTTTTTTCTCATTATCAGTTCTTAAAAGATTCTTTAGTAAAGAAAATAGTTCTATATGGAACCATGAACACTCAAAGAACTCTTTGTTTGAATTTTGTATGATTAAAAGGGTTCTTTGCATCATGAAAGCAGAATGCTGTAGATGGTTCTATATAGAACCTTTTTGAAAAGGGTTCTATATAGCACTCAAAGGGGTTCTTCTATTGTGACGATGTCAAGCTTGTAACAATAGAAGAACCCTTTTCAAAAAGGTTCTATATAGAACCATCTACAGCAAGAACCATTTCATGATACAAACAACCCTTTGAGTGTTAATGGTTCTATATAGAATCATTTTCTTTACTAATGAACCCTTGATGAAGGATCCTTCATCAAGACTGTAGTATTTTGAGGGATGCAGTAATTGAATAATGTTCATGATTAAAACAAAAAAGTGCAAAAAAAGTGATTAAAACATGGCTTAATATATTATCCTCTTATTTCTGTGCATTGGCTTCTGTCTTTATAGTTGCATCATTCAAGTAAAAATAAAACCTGACTTACTTATTTCTGTCCAACAGGATGTTGTACAGTAATGGCTTTACCAAAATTCAACACCATGCCTTCAATGGAACAAAACTAGATGCTGTGTAAGGCTTTTTGTTTAAACCTTTGTTCAAATCTTGACTGTATGAAGGTAATGCTTACATTAGATAACTAAATGAAACATGAAAATAGCATATTCTAGTATTCCAGCAACATCTCCATCAGTTTCTCACTCAAAGTAGGGATTATTCTGTATCAGACAGTCAATTCAGATCTCACTCCAGGTGGAGAGGTCTTTTTTGGTTGCTTTTTGATTCTTTAGTCAAGATACGTTTATTCTTTTAACCTAACTTTTGTCCCCTGAGTAAAACCATTATTCTGGTCAGGATATTAAATATTAATTTTTGTGAGAACTGTTTCCTTCTCTCTCTCACTCCTTTATTGCTAAAGGGAATATATCTGAGCATCCCAGCTGGTTTTCTTTTTCTGCTTTGCCACATTCATGTTTGTGTTGGCAGTCTACAAGTGCAACACAAGGACTGATCCCAGTACAGAAAAGCACATACTCCTCCCCCACAAGTGTATTATCTTAATTAGATTTAGAGATTATAAAATATGTGTTTCAAATTTAGAATAATGCCGGATAGTGTAGTTCTGTCCCTAGGAAGGTTATTTAGGGGTGACACTATTGCATTATACAATTTATTTATCAATCTAAAAGCAGTATTGAATTAAGGGTCACCACAAAAACTCTTTCATGTATAAACTCTTGAGGAACTTTTTTAGTGCTTATGACTTTTCCTATTACATTACATTGTTATGTAGACAGTATTACTAACATTCACATTCTCTTGTTATGCGCCATCACAGCTAGAAAACGCAGTATGTTTCGGTGTTTCCCATTCCAGTCTTCAGGGCCCACCATATGATCAACATGCTCTATCCAAGCTCCTACACCACCTGAACCAAGCCAAGAACAAGTTAGGAACACTGAATACCTGATGCATGTATTCTCAAAGCTAGGCAAGAGCAAATGAAATGTCTTGTTGGTCCAGAGGACCTGGGGTGAGAAACAATATTGTAGACCATGAAAACATTGCATTCCATCCCTCTGTAGATATCTCCACAGAAACAAGCATCTCACCAGACTCGAAGAGAGCATGTTTGCAGAAACCATCAGTGGTCCAATGCTCCTGTGAGTACCCATTGGTTTTTCTAGGACCACCTTTAAATTCTCTGTGTATAGAGCCATTACAATTTTTTGCAGTGTTGTACATTGTCCTTCTGTGTTTAGTGCGTCATAAGAATTATTTGTATAACATACAGTATTATTAGTATAGTATTAGTAGTGTTAGTACTGTGTATATATATATATATATATATATATATATATATATATATATATATATCCAGACTGTCTAGGATACCAAAAATCCTTTTTTTTTTTTTTATCAGGGGAAATGATGGCCTAATAAGCAAAAGATTTCCCCTCACAACTTTTTTCATTTATTTAGATTCTTTGCCCTACTCCAGTTCACAACCAGGGGTGGAAAGAGTACTGAAAAGTCCTACTTATGTAAGAGTTCTGCCTCTGTAGTGATAATTCACTTAACTATGAGTAAGAGTATTAATAAACAGTCACCTTTAACATTACATTAGTTAAACTAGCCAGCTAAAAGGCATTCAAAATAGAACATATTAAGTATGTTTAATAAAGAGCTATTGTGCTTGTTTTCTTTAACCAACAAGAAAAATGTAGTAAAATATCACAGTAACTGTTTAGCTAATATTAGGGATCCAGTAGTTTCTCCTGTACATGCTACCTCAGGGGTTCCACAGATTTTCTTGTTTGCATTTAAAATGAACATAGATGACAAATGGATCAAGTATGTTCTTCATGTGCACTGTTATGATCTCCCTCTGTCTCCACTGGCTCTGACATACACTCCCCGAGCAGCCAATTGTGTGGTAGAAGTGCAGTGCATAAAATCATGCAGATATGGACCAGCAGTTTCAGGTAATGTTCACATCAATCTTCAGAGTGGGGAAAATGTGATCCCAGCGATTTTGACCATGGCATGATTTTTGGTGCCAGACAGGCTGGTTTGAGTATTTCTATAACTGCAGATCTCCTGGGATTTTTACACATGACAGTCTTTACAGTTTACTCAGAATGTTGCAATAAAGAAAAAAACATCCAGTGAGAGGCAGTGCTGCAGATGGCAATGCCTTATTGATGAGAGAGGCCAACAGAGAATGGCCAGACTGGTTTGAGCAGCATGTCACAATGTGGTTTCATGAACATGCCAAAAGCAATTGCATCATGCAGTCAACATGGACCAGAATCTGAAAGGAATGTTTCCATAATCTTGTGGAATTTCCATAATCTTGTACAAATACACTCACTGAAAGTGGTCAGTGAGTGTATTTGTACATGTTGGCTGTTTCATACAGTCACTGGTCTGAACTAGTACTCAGTCCTGGTCCTAGGGGAGCCTGTTGAACATTTTATTGTTTTTCCTGCTCTAACTCACTAATTCAAATCAGGAAGGGCTTGCTAATTAGCTGGTGAGTCAAATGTAACATATGTTGGTAGCAGGAAAATCGCTAAAATGTGCAAGGCTGAACTGCATCATTTTTTCTTTGATTGTCTTTCAGAACTGAATCTGTGTGAGGTTTAATCATGGTTCCTTCTAAGTTTAAAAGCTGAAAATCATTTTTTACTTTGTAACTGTTATTAAAAATAAAGTAGCTAAGTAAAATACTTAAATACAAGTAAAATATTCAAGAACAAATAAAGGTATTATGATTTAATTTTACTCAAATAAGCACTGCATTCAAATACTGAATACATTATTTGAATTGGGATTGGGATTGTCAAAACATGTAATGGTTGTCAGATTTTCTGCTTACTTGAGGTGCTGTGTCAACTTCAGATCAAGAACATTGAGACGTATCATTAATTTTAATAGTTAAATACCATTAGAACTGTCTGAACTTTGCATGAAACCAGAATGGAAGATCCCACCATGAACTTTATGCAAAACAGGATCTTGGCTACAGTCACACTAAAGTGGGGTGCTGAATAGCTTTCTAATAACTTAATAGCAAGGCCCCTCAAGAGACTGTCAAGAGTGAAATTATAACCATGAGTCACTGACTAACTATCTCAAAATGACAAAATCAGATGCTTAGCTGAAAGTGTGCTCCCCATGCTGCAGTGATGTGTTAAGAGGACACCGTGACTCGTGAAAAAACTGAAGATCTTTTTTACTTTTCACAATATTATCTTCGCTTTTCTAGGATTTTAGATATAAGGAAAAAGATATCTGTTGCTGTCTAGGGTACACATGCAGTCAAGATTATAAAATCATGGGATATTTAGATGTGGAAAATTCAGAAGAAGGTCTCTTTGCTTGTGATTGCACAGCTGTTTCTTTATCTATTTTAGTTATTTTTTAGACATGACATTACTATCCATGTAAATCTTCTAATGGCTTGTCAAACATCACTTTTATATTTGCTCCAGTACATTTTGCCCAGTATATGTTGTATTACATCCACCCTAATGTAAGAATCTAAAGGTTGTCCCATGCTCTACATAGATTAGGACCCAAAAGAATAAACAACCTGTCTTCCTTTTCCTGACCCTTGTCTGAACCCTCTAATTTTATTTCTTTTCAGTGATGTTTCAGACTCTGGCGTCACTTCCCTTCCGACAAGTGGCCTGGAGTCAATCCGGGAACTCAGCGCTCGGAATGTTTGGGCCCTCAAAAAGCTTCCCCCAGTCAAAACCTTCAGGCATCTGATCAGTGCTGATCTGACTTATCCAAGTCATTGCTGTGCTTTCAAGAATCTTAAGAAAAAGAAAGGGTTTGTAAGTTAAATTATGGGGGAAAATAATGCAAAGGCTGTATGCCAAGAGAAGAAACAAACTTTTATGTTTGTGATGCTTTCTGTTTACACTGGGTAATAGATTTTGGCTAACATAGTGCACCTAATCAGTTGTTTTCTTTTAAGGGGTTATCAGATGTTTTTTCATTCCAGGGATATTTGCTTAGTTTTATTTCTTTATGACAAAAACAGTGTATGTTTTAATAATTTTCATAGCATTAAAAGTTCTATTGCTGGCAAAATTACCTTATTTCCTCTTTCTGTCAATAACAGGTTCCTGGAGTATATAATTTGTAACTTGACTGCCATGTATGACCAGCACCATAAGAGATCAGTAGGCACACACATAGTGCCAGCCCTTCATGGTAGTATAGACCAAGACATCGACACTAGTGACACTCTGTTTATGGAGGCCTATGACCATCAGGACTTCCACAGTAGGCTAAATTACCATGCCTCTTTTGGTGGTCATCCTGACCATGACATGGGCTTTGGGGACACGCTGAAGAACCCCCAGGGGGACACCAGCCAGGACTTTGACAGCCACTATGACTATGTTGTGTGTGAGGATGGAGAGGAGGTGGCATGCTCCCCAGCTCCTGATGAGTTCAACCCATGCGAGGACATCACGGGCTTCAGTTTTCTGAGAGTATCTGTTTGGTTTGTCAGTCTGTTGGCTGTACTGGGGAACCTTTTGGTGCTCTTTGTGCTGCTCACTAGCCATTATAAACTCTCTGTCTCCCGATTCCTTATGTGCCACCTGGCCTTTGCTGACTTGTGCATGGGAATCTATCTGCTTCTCATTGCCTCAGTGGACCTCTATACACAGTCAGAGTACTACAATTATGCTATTGACTGGCAGACAGGGCCAGGATGCACCCTTGCTGGGTTCTTCTCTGTTTTTGCCAGCGAGTTATCAGTTTACACATTGACTGTTATCACTTTGGAGCGCTGGCATGCCATCAATTTTGCAATGCGCTTAGATCGGAAATTACGATTGTCCCATGCCTGTGCCGTCATGGTTGGGGGCTGGTTCTTCTGCCTCCTGCTGGCCCTTATGCCTGTGTTAGGGGTCAGCAGCTACCAGAAGGTCAGCATCTGCTTGCCCATGGACACCCATACCCTAGTGGACCAAATATACATCCTCTTTGTGCTTGTCCTTAACATTGTGGCCTTTGTGGTCATCTGTGCCTGCTACATCAAGATATACTGTGCTGTACACAACCCCAACTACACCTCAGCCAGCAAAGACACCAACATAGCCAAGCGTATGGCTGTACTAATTTTCACTGACTTTCTTTGCATGGCACCTATCTCATTCTATGCCATGTCGGCTGTGCTGGACCACCCACTCATAACCATGTCCAACTCCAAGATCCTGCTGGTGTTATTCTACCCACTGAACTCCTGTGCTAATCCTTTCCTCTATGCCATCTTCACAAAAGCCTTTCGAGGTGATGTATTCATCCTGCTCAGCAAGGTTGGCCTCTGCCAGCAGCAGGCCCAACTATTTCGGGGCCAAACCATTACTTCCAAGGCAAGTAGTGGAGCCACAAGTAGGCGTGAGAAAGAACGGAAATCCCCTGAGGAAACGCCGCTTAATGTAGTGGAGTTTTCAGGGCACAGCTATCTGTCACCCACCCAGCAGCAGCAGGGACAGCAAGAGGCAGACTTGACCCTTTTGGGCATTGTTTGAAACATTCAAGGAATTAACTTCACTGGAGGATTTCAGTCAACAAATTATTTACTTACATAAAGCAAGAAGAAAAGCAGGAGGAACCTTTGTCCAGCAAATGAGACTGAACCAACTCTGAGCCAAAGGGCATTTTAAAGAGATGATCGGTTGGTCAGTAAATATATGCCTGCTTGCAGCTGATTTTATTGTACACATACGTCTACAAAGTCTTGGACTTTTATTGCTCAATAATGCCTAATAATTCAGTCCATCCCAGATGTGTATTTGCATTTGATTGGTTGCAGAATACAATGTGTTTGTAAAAAAAAGGGCTTGTCTGTAAATTAGTCAACTTTGATTTTATGTAAATATTTATTGCTTCTCGAATGTATAATTAGTCTGGTTACCTCTTAATTAGCATGCAGATTTTAAATGAAAAATGTATATTCTTTTAAAAAGCACGTGTGGTGAAGCTAAATAGTTAATAAAGAAGGCCTCACATTCTTATTTTCAATGAAGGTTTATCTGAGTCAACATTTTATGGTTTTAAAGACTTTTGCCTAAGCTGTGGTTTTGTAGTAGAACAAAGCAAGATCTTTTGCAGGCTTTCCTATATTTTGCTGCTTCTGTTTTCTATTATTATTGAATCAATTTTAATATGTCATTCCTGCTTTATGAAAAGTATCTCCACAGCGTGATATTGTTACCACCATGGTTTTCTTTTTTCTTTTTCTTTTTTTTGGATTTTTACCCAGTTTTCTCCCCAAATTTAGTCGTCTCCAGTTCCACCCGCTAGTTAGGACTCCCCCAATCACACGATACCATCAACGCTAGGAGGGTGAAGGCTAACACAAGCTTTCTCCGAGACCTGTGAAGCAGCCACCGCTTCTTTTCGAACTGCCGCTCACGCAATGTCATTGGACAGCTGAACACACTCGGAGGAAATCGCTGATGAGCATCGCGTTGCATGATGGGGGAGAAGGAGGGGCCATCCTCCCCACCCAGAGAGAGCGAGGCCAATTGTGCCCTCTTGGACTCCCGGCTACGGATGGCTGTAGCATCACCAGGGATCGAACTCGCGATCTCCTGATGACAGGGCCAACGCTTAGACGGTTGCTCCACTCCGGAGCCACCACCGTGGTTTTCTTTAGGGATGGTATTTCTTGAGGCAGGGGCAGTGTTGGGTTTGTACCACATGTAGCACAGTGAGTTTTCTCATTCTAATGAGACTACAAAACATTTTCCCACATCTTAAGTGGATCACTATCATGCATTTTAGAAAACTCTCAACATGACTTCATTTGTTTCTTTAAGTAATTAGTTATTTCTTGCCACTTTCTCACTTTATGTAGATGTTTTGATATTGTGAAGTGTGTAGCTCAAAGTGATTGGGGCTTCACTCAGATGTCTTGCTTGGACCTTAGAATGGCTTTTTCTAGTGTCTGCGTAATGTGATGCAGCATCCATTTCCTGATCATCATGCTCACTGGGAGATTTGAACACTTGGCTATTAATTTGTACACTTTTCAAAATTCATGCATTTGTATGATTCATGTAATATGTCCCTCCTGCCAGGTTCACAGAGTGACCAAAGATGATTCTATTTTATTTTATCCATGTGTTCTCTGAGGTTCCTGAGGTCAAATCTAAAGGAAACTTTAATAACAACTGAATGATTTGGTTAAAAACTCTTAAGAATTTTTTTTTATCTTGTTCAGTTGAGTCTTTGGTTACAAAGAACAAGTGATTTTTGCAAAACTAGTGAAGAATGTTCTAAAATAGTAGTTAGAAACAATAAATAAGGGTATACTTTTTATAGCTGAGATTCTGACTTTTTCAGTGAGTAAGATCAATTAGCTCAGCTTACCAATAAAAGCCTTCAATGTAACTGATTAACAAAACATTTGCATTGTTTGTTTTGAAAACTATTTCTGTAAAAATATGTAAACGCAGCAGTGAGAGTAAAGCGAAAAACATCTTGGCTTTTTGTTCTGTCTGGATCTGATTTATTATGCTATACTGAGTTAGCTGATTAAGTAGTTCCACTCTATAAATTATAAGTTTGACTGCCTGTTATAAACTAGGTACTGAATGAAGTGAGACAAGATGCAAGCTTGAGTGAAGTTCATGAGAAGAAATCCACGGTGCAGAAACACAATATACATCATTAAATACATCTCCTTGTTTCTATACTCATTGCCCATTATGTTAGCCCCCTTTTATCCTCTTCTTCTACATGGTGTTTAAAAACTCCAGCAGCACTGCTGTGTCTGATCCACTTGTACCAGCGCAACACACACTATCACGCCACCACCACATGACTACAGTGCTGAGAATGATCCACCACTCAAATAATACCTGCTTTGTGATGGTCCATTGAGAAACAGGATAAAGTGGAGTTAACAAAGTATGCTGAGAAACAGATGAACTACTGTCTGTAATTGTAGAACTACGAAGGACATCTTTAAGGTAAATGGACATAATAAAATGGACAAAATGTGTAAATACAAGGTAGATGTATTAAAAGTGGCTGGTAGGTATAAGTCTGTTGCAGTGAGTGTTTGAGTGGTGAGCAACTTGTTTTAAGAACAACATGCTAATGGTTATGAGATATGGTTGGAATTAATGTTGTAAGTGTGACAATGAATACATACTCATACATGCAGTGATAATTTCATTTCAGTGTCACTTTAAAATCTCACTTTAGTCACTTCATCAAAGTTGGCAACAATGTTTTTTTAATATGATATATATAATATAAAATCTTCATCTAAGGGCTTCATCATAATGGACTCATGGGTTAGCACTGAGACAAGGGTTAAATTTTGGACCAGAGCAAGGGTTAGGAATAGGACAAAGGTTAAACTCAGGAGCAGAGCTAGGGTTAGGGTTAGGAAAAAGGTTAAATGTTTTTCTGAAATTAGGGTTGGAATTTGGTTTTGAGCACATTTTAAGATGTGACATGGGGTTAGCACTGGGACAAGGGTTAAATTTAGGACCAGAGATAGGGTTAGGGTTATTTACTGAAGATCTTTAGTGCAATGGGGCTTGCTTATTGTTAGCCTAGAAAAAATACTACAGAATTCTTATATGTCTATACAGGAAATTTACAAAAATGTTTTCTGTCTTTATACAAAAGTTACAGAACTGTTTTATGTCTATATAGAAAATTCAAAGAATTGTTCTATGTCTGTATAGAATTATTACAGAAATGTTATATAATATTTAAACAAAAAAACACAAATTTATTGTATGACTATAGAAAATTCACAAAAATGTCCTAAAACATCATGTTTATGTTAAAACATAAGCTAAAAGAAACTAATCAACAAATACTCAAAGTAATGTATAACAATAAATTAAAACTGAAAGAAAATTGAAAATTAAATGAAGGGTTATCTACATAGAAAACTTATAAAATGTCAGATAGTTCTTCAAGGAAGCTTACAAAAGTGTTGTATGGTTTCATATTAAAATTATGTAAATGTCTTGTAAATCTTAGAATCACTAAATATTTCAATAACATCACAGTACAGTAATGTAATTTTAACTTCAAAATTATTTTTTAACTACTATAGAACATTTCTGTAAATTTTCTATATAAACTGAAAAAAATTGTAATTTCTCTGTAATTACTAAATATTTCCAAATCTATGATAACAGTTAATGAGGCCTATTGCACACGGTCTTAATAAAGTTCTGGTAAATTCAATACCAGGGTAATTTTTCCAGGCTGTTTTTCCAGTACACAGTCCAGTCAAAAGAAACCCCTTTTTTCATGATTAAGTTAGGAAAACAGTAGAAAAATAATATACTTTTCTGACATTGGTTTCTGAATTTGTAAATTTTCTATACTCATCTGATGTCATACTTTTCCTTTTAGTGTTACTTTATATTCAAATCACATAAATTTCATTAACATTTCTGTCACTCTAAAGCTACTGAGCATTTCTTTTTTTGGATTTTTAACCCAATTATTTCCCCAATTTAGCCATTCCACCCGCTAGTTAGGACTCCCCCAATCACATGATACTATCAACGCTAGGAGAGCGAAGGCTAACACAGGCTTCCAAGACCTGTGAAGCCAGCCACCGCTTCTTTTCAAACTACCGCTCATGCAGCGTCGTTGGACAGCTGAACACCAACCGCCAGATTTGTTACGTCAGCTAACAGATGCCTGTGCTGACTAGCATTGCATTAAGTGATGGGGGGAGAATGAGGCTGTAGCATCACCAGGGATCGAACTCGCGATCTCCTGATAATAGGGCCAATATTTTAAGTCAATATTACATTATTTTTCTAAGGAGCTTTCTGCACAATCTAGTTAAATGCCATGCTTTTTTATTTTTTGCAGTATATACAGTTTTACCATGACATTTCAGAACATTTTTGTACATTTTCATTAGTCAACTGATTATTTCATAATTTTCCTTTCAGTATTACTTCATATTAAAATCACATATAATTCCTTAAAATTTCTGTAGCTCTAAAATTACTGAATACTTCTATACCAGCATAGGAAAATGATGCAACTTTAAATCAAAATGTGTGATTTTAAGTCAGTATTACATTATTCTTCTATGTAGTTTTTGCACAACCTAGTCAAATCAATGTTTTTTTCTTGCTTTAGTTAGGAAAAAAAATAGAAAATTTGCATAATATTTCATTTTGGTAGGAATGTTATGCATATTTGCTGTCAACTAGAAAAAAATATGTAATGGTACTGCAAAATGTCACTAATTATGCAAATTACAAAAACAAAGAAAAATTTGAATTTCTTCACCTCAGAGGTTTCACTTTTACAGGTAGGATGCATTTTCATAGTTCTCCAGAAATTACATGTTTTTTCTATAGTTGTAGCAACAATACATAATTCTTCTATTTTTTCCCAGACGAAAAGAAACTTCAAGTTTTTTCTTGCTAAAGTTAGGAAAATAGTAGGAAAATTATATAATTTTTAACTTTCTAACTTGGATAGAGAAGTTCTGCAATTTTGCTGCCAGACAGAAAAATCATGTAATAACACAAAAACTCTCTATTTTCTCACTTTAGCAGTGCCGTTTGTAGAGGTAAGACACATTTTTCGTACTTCTTCAGAGATTACATTTTTTTTCTGGACTTCTAGCAAAAATGTGTAATTGTTCGAGTGTTTGCCATTTTTTTTTTTGTAATTTCTCTTTGTAAAATAACATAGGGGGATTATGTAATTATTCTGTGAAGGGATTTTTATAGAAAATTTACATAATTCCTCTAAGGTGTTTTTTTTCAGTGAGGAAACAATTCAAAAGAACACTCTTGTTTTTCTTGCTTAAACCATAGACAGAATATGTAATTTTTCTAAGTTTGGTAGATAACAATTTTGATACCAAAGCTAAGTAAAAATAAATAAAACATGACCGCCCGGCATCTCCTGTTTGGGTTTTTTGCAAGTTATGCAGGCTGTGTGTCAGGGCACCGCCCTTGTGCCATTGCCAACTTGACTGTTCAAGATCTCAAGTCTGCTAAGCATGAAGGAGACAACCATGTTATAAATGTAAAAGCACTTTATGGAAACACTGCCTGTCAATGTTTTTCAACTAATGTCTTATTATCTACCTTTCAAGACCAAGCATCAAATTCTTTGTTATATTTTGCTCATTCAGATAAGGAGCCACAAAACCATGGGCAGTTATGGGAGATCACATATTGCCCTGACTAAAGAGGAGTTTACCTGGTTTGAGAGGTTCACTAATCTCCGTCAACATTTGCCAGGCTACAGGGATGGAATAAACACCTTGTTTTTCACAAGAACAGGCTCCCAGCTGAGAAAAATTTCACACTACATCTCCATGGTCTGGATCTATGCAGGACTACGATGAAATACAACAATGACAGACATACGGTCATCTATAGCCACACATGTAAGTAATCACCCTAACCCTAATCTATGCAATATCCCTAACCCTAATCTAACCATAACTCTACCCTAACCCTAACTCTAACTCTAAAAATTTCCCCACCTAATAACCCTAATAATTTCTTTTTTCTCTCTAATAACTAAGCGTTACTACTGTGATCCATCTGTAACAGCAAATACATCACCAGTAGTTATGTTGTTATTACATGTATTGTTAATGTGTAACTACACTGTTAATAGAAGCACTTATTGTAAAGTTAAACTCTTTTTAATGATGATGTGTGTCATGCAGGCTAAAACAAATTTATCTCAGGAAAACAGAGAGAAAGTTGCTGAAGCGATGTGCCACAGCTTGAGAACGTTTGACAAATTTTATGTTGCTATGCCCAGCCCAGCACATTCAGTCAATGTTTGTTCTCTTGTTATCAAAGCATGTAAATTGAACCTGCAGGAAACTGAAGGTACAAGCCAGAAAGAAAGCAGAGATGATGGGCAGTGCAGGGTCAGCAGGGGAAAAAGCCAGGAAGATCAAAAGAACAGTGACAAAGATAGTGAGGATCAGGGAGAGTCAAGTGAGGTCCTGACCAAGCAGAGTTGTCCTAGCAAAGAGTTAAAGGAAAGTGGCAAAGAAGATGTTACTGAAAAAGGCGAGGGTTTGGAGTCTGAAGGTTCAGATCTGATCTATGGTGCTCCTGAAAATGTCGACAAACTGATGCAACTGGTATACCTGAACACTAAATTTAATTAAACACATGTAAGTTTTGTTTTTTTTTTAAATCTCTTACTATTTTAACATGTTTTTTTTTTTCAATTTATACTATATTCATCATTACTGAAAGTTCCCCCAGACCCAAAAAGGTACCGGTACATCACTTTCATGACAATAATAAACACAGTCACATACACAAACTACTAACTGAAAACACTTATATACTTATCTCATTTACTTACCTGACTTACATGACAATTTGTCCAAACTTGGCTAATAAGACCTTAAGACATCTGATGTTTTTATTCAGCTAGAGTGAGTCCTGGAAAAGAACAACATGTGAACTGACTGGGGAACTAAATTAAGCATGCTAAAAGCACACATTATACACAATTTTTTCAATTTATTTTTTACAGCTACAATGCAAGAGGCGACGAATGGATTATGATGACAACTTCAAGGGAAGAATCAGGACTGCCTTCATGGGAAAATGGAATGAAGAGATTTTGTAAAACAGAAACAAATATCCCAACAAGGACTGGGCAGTTTTGTGTTCTTTTTTTTTTGTTTGTTTTTTGCTTTTTTTTCCCTTTACTTTTCTTTTGTTTTGTATCTGCTTGCATCTGTTTCATTGTTAAGAAAAACCACAGAATAATTCTATGGTCATAGAAAATTTACAAATATATTCTAAAAGTAGACAAATGTTATTGTTAATATAAATGTATTGTTAATAAATGTTAATGTTATTATTTTATTGTGAGTTCATGCAGCAGTGCTTGCTCACCCTAGATACAGAAAATTTACAAAATATTTCTTAGACTACAGACAATTTTTAGAGAACAGTTATATAATAGGTTAAAAAAAATTCTAAGAATTCTAGAATTCTAATATGGCTATAGAATAATGATGTATGTTCTATGTGAGGTCTTAGCAAATTTTTGTCAATTTCTGTACAAAGTTTCTGTAAAATTTACCTGAGCTCCAGAGGGGCAGACAAGACCACCTGAGTTGTTTTCCAGTGAGAACTATACACCTTGGTTTAAATTTATTTTACATGTATTCATTTATTCAGTCTTTGCATCTGTTTCATATACATATTTTGTGCATGCTACAGATTATGTTGAATAACTGAAATGTCAATTTAAGAATTGCTGAAGACATATTTTGTGAAAATAAAAAAAAACTTTAAAGCAGCAATGAAAAGAAATGTTACAGAATCATTATATAAGGGCTGGATTAGGGTTAGGGTTATATACTGAAGATCGTTATTGTGAAGAAATGCGATGGGGATTATCGTTAGTCTAGATATCAAGATATTTAGTAATTACAGATAAATTACAGAATTGCTATATGTCTGCAAAGAACCTTTACAGAAATGTTATACAGGTCTTGGGTTAGGGTTGGGGTTATATACTGAAGATATTTATGGTGAGGAAATGCAATGGTGCTCATTTAATTTTAGCCTAGATAAGGAAATTTTTAATAACTACAAATAATTTATAGAATTCTTACATGTCTATACACATTTATAGAAATGTACTGTCTTTATTTGAACATTACAGAACTGTTCTATGTCTACATAGAAAATTTACAAAATTGTTTTAGGTTTATACAGAACAGTTACAAAAATGTTATATAATAGCTGGATTAGGATTAGGATTACATACTGAAGATCTTTCTGCTGAAGAAGTGCAGTGGGGCTTACTCACTGTTAGCCGAGTTATGAAGTTATTTTGAAATTCTAGATAAATTACAGAACTGTTCTATGTCTATGGGGAAAGTTTACTGAAATGTTCTATGTCTTTAGAAGAAAGTTACAGAAATGTTCTATGTCTATTTAGAAAACCTGAGCAATTGTTCTATGACTACAAACAAAATGTACATAAATTATATATATAACAACTGGATTAGGGTTAGGGTTATACACAGGAGATGTTTATCATGAGGAAGTGCAGTGGGGCTTACTCACTGTTAGATGAGGCATGAAATTATTTTGATTCTAGATGAATTATAGAACTGTTCTATGTATATGTAGAAAGTTTACAGAATTATTCTATATCTTTATAGGAAAGTTGCAGAACTATTCTATGTCTATAAAGAAAATTTACAAAATTGTTCTCTGACTATACACAAAATGTACATAAATGTTATATAATAGCTGGGATAGGGTTAGGGTTGTACATGGAAGTTGTTTATGGTGAGGAAGTGCAGAGGGGCTTACTCACTGTTACCTGAGGTATGAAATTATTTTGAAGTTCTAGATAAATTATAGATCTCTTCTTTGTGTACATAGAAAGTTTACAGAAATGTTCAATGTCTTCATAGGAAAGTTACAGAATTCTTCTATGTCTAAATAGAAAATTTACAGAATTCTTCTATCTCTATATAAAAAAATTACAGAAATGTTCCAAGTCTTTATATAAAAGTTACAGAAATGTTGTATGTCTATATAGAAAATTTACAAAATTGTTCTGTGTCTATACAGAACACTTACAGAAATGTTATTTAATAGCTGAATTAGGGTTAGCATTATATACTAAAGATCTTTATGGTGAAGAAGTGCAGTGGGGCTTTCTCACTCTTAGCCAAGCTATGAAATTATTTTGAAATTCTAGATAAATAATAGAACTGTTCTATGTCTATGTAGAAAGTTCACAGAAATGTTCTATTTCTTTATAGGAAAGTTACAGAACCCTTCCATGTCTATATAGAAAATCTACTTAAACTTACTACAACTTTGACCATGTGCAATAAGACTCAGTCAATATGGAAATATTTAGTAATTACAGAGAAATTACAGAATTAATCATTGGCTACCAATAAAGAAGCATTACACATTTTTTATGCATAATATTAATCATATGCTAATTGAGTCACATGATTTGATGAATTTGCATATTGGGCCACATATGTATAGATGTCATGCATTTGCTTATTTTTCACAACTTTTGTATCCATGTAAGTTTAACTAATTTTGCGCAATATTAATATGAAATCATAGAACACTTCTGTAATTTTTCTATGGTTTTCTGGCAGGTTTTCAAAGACAGAGACACACACCTTACTCATAAATATCCTGTAAGTTTATTATTACAACTATATCAATTTATAAACATACAACTTTATTTCAGGGTTTACTTCTTTGCAGTGACAACAGCAAGTCCCACTGGGCTTGTTGACCATAAACATTCTGTAAGTTTAATGACATTTATGTAAATTTAATATAAAACATAGAACATTTTTGTAATTTTGCTGTATCTTTATTGCAGGCTATTCTTGTTGATGGTGACGACAGAAAACTTTATTCATTCATCTTACAGCTTGTGTAAGTTTAATAAATTTTACATAATTTTAATATGACAACATAGAATGTTTTTATAATTTGTCTATGTTTTAATTATAGGTTATTGTTGATCAAACGGATGACAGACCATAAAGATTCTGTAAGTTTAATGACATATTTACAACATTTGATACAAAATCATAGAACACTTTTGTCATTTTTATGTAACTATGTTTCAGGTAATTACCTGATATTTACTTTACTATAAATTAACTAACACAATTAGTAATTTACCTGTAATTTTATAAAAGGCGATTGGATCATGGATATGTACAGAGACATATGACAGAATGCTCACAGTCCCTCCTCTGAAACTGAGGTGCATACATTTACTGCACTGTTCATTCCTTTTAATATGATTTTTTTCTACAGCATCAGTTTTTGTGTAATCTAGAAGGAGGAGAAAGAGCAGAATATTTCAGGATCAAGACCAGAGAAACAGAGGTCAAAGACCAAAAAGGAAACAACAAAAGGAAAAGATGTAGAAAAGACTACTAAAGAAAAACCCTGAAACTGTTAACTGTGAATAATGTTGAAACTTCAAAATTTTCTTTTGGAATCCCAATAAAACTGACTTTTTTGTTTTTCTCTGAAAAGAAATACAAACAAATATGATTGAGTGCAGTCTGGGAGGCTTTGTAGCCCTCAGATAATTTTGGTTTGCAATACTGAAACTCTGAAAATAAAAATGATTGTTCATTAAAATGTTTTGAACTCCAATTAACACAGACTTGTGTTTTTCTTTAAAGAAATTACAGATTTGTTCTATGTCTATATAGAATATTTACAGAATCGGTACATAATAATAAAAGAAAAATTACAGAATCATGATATCATAGAACATTTACAAAAATGTTATAAGAAATCATTGTAAAATTACTTATGCTACTGATTTACCAGATCTTTATGGTCAGGAAGTACAATAGGGCTCACTCACTGTTAGCCTTAATATGAAAATATTGAGTAGGTACAGAAAAATTACAGAATTGATATATGCACATAGAAAATGTATAGAGATATTATATAATACTTGGGTTAGTAATTAGGGTTAGGGTTAGTAATTGCAGACAAATTACAGAATTCTTCTATGTATACACAAAATTTAGATAGATTCTCTCTATGATGACTAAATGCAATGGGGCTTAATCACTGTTAGCCTAGATATTCAAATATGTAGTAATGAAGGAAAAATTACAGAATTGTTCTGTGTCTATATAGAAAATTTGCTCTATGTTTATGCACAAAATTTGCAGAAATATTATAAACTTGTGGGATTAGGGTTAGGGTTATTTACTGAAGATCTTTATAGGGAGGAAGTTCAATAGGGCTTATACTTGGCCTAGATGCGAAGACAATTAGTAAAAACCGATTATAAAATTGTGCTATGTCTACACAGAAACTTTACAGAAATGTTGTATAGGTCTTGGTTTAGGGTTATGGATTTGCTCTGGGAATGACGGGCGATGTGTCATGCCGGTGGAGCCAGGTGCAGCTTATTACAAAGCTGGCCTCGCTTCCATCTTCCCCCACACTGGATCCAAGTCAGACGCCACTTTGGGTGTTGCACACATGAGATCTATAGGACAATCGGCATGCTTGGCCTCCAGCATTGTGAGTAACCACATGTCATGTCTCTTCGCTGGTAGTTTCTCTACTCAAAGTTAAGGTTTTTACGCCTTACTTTTGCAGAGGGAATGCCTGATCTGCGGACACACATTCACGGTCATGACCCATCACCTCACACGTAGACACCGGGTGGAAAACAGGAAAGAGCTTGTGCTCCTCCTTGCTCTCGCTAGCGGGAGGTTTAAGGGACGCTTGAGTTGCACCATATGTAACAAAACCCAGCTGGCTATATCGGCACCTGACCAACACCCACAAGATTGCGGGGACGGAGCTGGAGCAGATGCTGAATGAGGTCAAGCAGGAATGCATCATATGGGGGCTTGCAGAGCTCAGGTCCTGTGCACCCACACCACCCCTTGGTAAGCAAGTTGGATCTGGGCACGACCATAGGGGATTGCGCCACCACCGAGTCTCCTACTAAATCAAGCCATTCACCGCCCGCTCAGACCAACAGGAGGGAATCAGAGGCCGGTCCCAGCATCTCGCCATCTGCTGTCTGAAAACCTTCACCTAAAGGTAGAGCGCCTAAGGTTCCACACAGATTCTCCATGTCTGTGGTTGGCAAAGTCCAGGAGGACTTTCAAGAGTTTTACCTTGGGGCCGAGCCCACAAGGAAGGACAAAGAGAATGCAAACCTCCACAAGAGCCATGCCACATGGTTCATCCTTCACATGCACCACCAGAGCAAGATGGACTGCTTCACGAATCACTGCAGAGACAGACACTGGTGAGGAGGTAAAGAGAGAGCTCATAGGGTCTACTGTTCACATGCACCATCTTTCAGGGTCTGGCAGTAGGCCATATTCATGACACATTTCATATTATTCATGACCCCACTGGGGGGGTGTGAGAGGGTTTAACTGGGCCGATCATGACACACTCCTGCCCCCTGACCCTTCCAAGCCGAACCGGAGCCAGTTGTGGCACACCACCGTGGAGGAAATGTGCCTGGCGGCAGCCGAGAACCTGTGCTGGTCGGCAGGCCTTCCCCCTGGACTACTGGCCTACTGGATTACTGGCCTCACACCATCCACAAGCTGAGCCTTGGTCACAAGGACTGAGACCCCCGGCCCACGCAGAGCGAAACGGACTTCTGTACTCCACATTTCCCTGCACCCGTTAAGGATGGGGGATTCGGCACTGGGCTCTTCCCCCATCGCTTGCTACTAGGGGAATCCTTGTTAGTTTCTTTTCCTCCACAGAGGGTCATTTGTCTGATCTGAGGTTGCACTCAAAGGGAGGGGGGCAAGAAGCCTGAGCCACCTAGAATCGAACCCCACACCGGCCCTGGTGGTGGACGGAAACCAGGGCTGACAAGCACTGGGGGTCCCGGGTGGGAGTGTGGTGGTGCCTGCAAACCTCCAGCTGTGGTTCAATCAGAGAGAGAGAGAGCATGGAGCTCTACCTCATAGAGAACCAAGCCCCACAACCTGCAGGTGGGATGTGAGGACATGGCCCACAAAATCTTTCGGGTGTAATTTCACAAAGTCCCCTACTCTTTCCAGTTCTGCTGCCCCAATTGCGGGGTGTGTTTTTCTCTGGTGGTTTGAATTTACCACAGGCATCTCCATTGATCAACATGGGATGCTTGGGCTTTTTTCCCCAGTGTTAGCCGCTTGTCCTAACACACTCTGACGGGCAGTGTGAGAGGCTAGTTCCGGTCCGTGTTGGGAAGAGAGAGAGCACGGAGCTCTCCCTCATGGAGAACCAAGCCCCCACACCACAGCGGATGAGAGGACTCAGCCCGTAAAGCTCACCATCTTTTGGGTTTATTTCACCGAATTTTTCACGGACTTGGTAGGCCATAATCATGACAACACTCCCCGCTGGGGGCACAGGAAGTGTGAGAGCCCCACCGGGAAGGAACACTTGGCCGCCACACCCACCATCTTTTGGGTTGTTTGCACAGGGTCCCCGTGGGCCCTCCATGCCCTGGAACCTATGTCCAAGTTGCTTTTGACTGGTTGCATTGGAGGAGACTGGTTGGACTGGTTGGCAGTTTTTGCAATGTGTGAAATATAAAAGTGCTTGCACCCCGACCAAATACTCACGTTACCACTTTTCATCAGAATCCTGATGGCACCCCTCTGGATGTTTCATGCACTTCAGACCCTCCAAACCGTGGTCGGATTTGAATCTGACTGAGAAAGGTGCACCTCGGGCGGACACGCAAGTAGGAAGAAGACCCTGGATGAACCACCTAGGTGAATTTTATGGACATAGTCTCAAAAATTTTCCCTGCCACTGGGAGACCGTAAAAACTTTGCCCCCAAAAACGAAAAACCGAACCCACAACCAAACGTTTGCCCCGGTGCTACTCTCTGGCTCTTGCTCTGATCCAGCCTTGTAGAACTCGTCCTCCCCTTTCCAACGGTACCAGCCCCAACCCTCTACCAGAGATACGGGCCTCCAAAGTTCAGTACTTCCAGGCTGGATAGCTCCCCCACGGGCATGCACATTAGCACCAAACACTGTCCACCGGAGCAGCTGTCCCCCCTCTACCGATATGCTCATTAGCATTTTGACAGCTTGCTTTCTTTTTAAGTTCCAGGGCCGAAAACAGTACCACTTTTGCCCGACTTTGGAGCCTCAGATCTTGGCCGTACTTTCATTCTAAGGTCCCTAACTTTACACATCGCTAGATCCCCTCCTGCCCTTTCCAACGAGCCCACCCACATCTCCCTACCTCCCTATCCCTTCCCAAGATATTACGCCGAGAACCTCACACTTTAGCTGGGGAACTTTGAAACTTTACCAGGGGCCTCCAGAACATACCACTGCCCCTAAAATTCACCAGCTTATATCCAAGACCCATATACATCACAGTTCCTGAGATACGACCACCTTTCCCTGTTATTTCAATCGCCCGTTGCTCCAGGGATAAACCACTCACCACCACCAAACTTCACCCGTGTACTCTTCTCCTCCACCCACTTCCAATGACCCATCAGCCGATACCCTAGCCCACTCTGTTCCAGGCATCCCCAATACCCACCCTTCCATATCCCCACAATAACTATACACTTCCTAGGCCCCTTTTTCCCCTACCGACCTCCCTTAACTTCCTTCCCTGGGCTTTTTTGGATTCCCCACTCCAACCCATCCAGGGCTATGGGCTCCATGAACCTAGCACACCATCCAAACCCTTCTGGCCCACACTTAAGCATCTCCCCCGAAAAATCTTCTAAGTTTCCCCTGGTCACTGGGAGACCAAGGGGTTTTTCAACCAGCGGGTCTTGAGAAAGGCCTGCTGGCCAGGGGGGCTGTGACAGCCCCCCAGGAGATGGAACCATGGTTCAACTCCACCAGCATATACCTGAGACCCAGAGCTTCATCCAGCATGTTGAGGAAGTGCAGTGGGGCCTACTCACTGCTAGCCTCGATAAGGAAATATTTAATAATTAGATAAATTAAAGAATTCTACTATGTTTACACAGAAAATTAACAGAATTGTTGTATGTCTACATAGAAACTTTACATAATTTTTCTATGTCCATAGAGAAAATTTACAGAAATATTATATAGGTCTTGGTTTAGGTTTAGGGTTATTTGCTGAATGTCTTTATGGTAAATTCAATGGTCCTCAGTCACTGAAATATTTAGAAATTAAGGAAAAATTACATAATTTCTCTAGGTTTGTACAGAACATTTACAAAACGTTTCTAAATCTTTAAGGGAATTTTTCTATATCCACACAGAAAATTTCAAGAGAAATTATATAATAGCTGGATGAGGGTAACTACATGTACATTACACAAAAGTACATAAAAATTCTGTAGTTGTTAAAAATCATCCAACATTTCTATAACATTATAGAAACATTTTAACTTATTAAAATGTTCTAATACGTGTATGGAAAAACAGCATAGAAAAATTACATCATTTTTCTATGGCGTTTATTCCACACATGTATTAGACTAAAATAACCCCCTTATTTTTCTTGCTTAAGTAAAAAGATTTATAGAAAAATTACATAATTGTGAGTTAAAATTATGTAATTTTGAGTTAAAATGTTTCTATAATGTTATAATTTTTAACAACTACAGAATTTTTAAGTACAATTGTGTAATTTGTTAAGAATAGTTAAAATTTTTACATGAATGTAGAAAATTTACAAAAAATGGGCCCCAAACATAATCCCAACCCGAATGTTGGGCCTACATGTCATCATTTTCCTAACCCTAACCCTAACCCTAACCCTAGGGTTATTCTTAAAACTAGCCCTGTTTGTAAACATAACCCTTGTCCCAGTTCTAACCCCGTGTGATGTTCTTGAAATGGGCCCCAAACATAATCCCAACCCTAATGTTGGGCCTACATGTCATCATTTTCCTAACCCTAACCCTAACCCTAACCCTAATGAACAACCCTAACCCTAGGGTTATTCTTAAAACTAGCCCTGTTTGTAAACATAACCCTTGTCCCAGTTCTAACCCCATGTGATGTTCTTGAAATGGGCCCCAAACATAATCCCAACCCTAATGTTGGGCCTACATGTCATCATTTTCCTAACCCTAACCCTAACCCTAACCCTAACCCTAATGAACAACCCTAACCCTAGGGTTATTCTTAAAACTAGTCATGTTTGTAAACATAACCCTTGTCCCAGTTCTAACCCCATGTGATGTTGTTGAAATGGGCCCCAAACATAATCCCAACCCTAATGTTGGGCCTACATGTCATCATTTTCCTAACCCTAACCCTAACCCTAATGAACAACCCTAACCCTAGGGTTATTCTTAAAACTAGCCCTGTTTGTAAACATAACCCTTGTCCCAGTTCTAACCCCGTGTGATGTTCTTGAAATGGGCCCCAAACATAATCCCAACCCTAATGTTGGGCCTACATGTCATCATTTTCCTAACCCTAACCCTAACCCTAACCCTAACCCTAATGAACAACCCTAACCCTAGGGTTATTCTTAAAACTAGCCCTGTTTGTAAACATAACCCTTGTCCCAGTTCTAACCCCGTGTGATGTTCTTGAAATGGGCCCCAAACATAATCCCAACCCTAATGTTGGGCCTACATGTCATCATTTTCCTAACCCTAACCCTAACCCTAACCCTAA